>NW_022196590.1:382735-748763 GCF_008641045.1 Pistacia vera | reverse complement strand
CTTAAATAAGTGATGCATTGGATCTTTTGGAATGTACTCCATTCAAAGGTTTTTAGTAGTTATTAGGTTTGACAAATTGACATAATCCTTGATATTTTATTTGTTAATTTTATATTCTAGTGAAGAAAATATTTCTATATTGTACCCCACGGATATAAACATATTTTTAAACCACATAAATCTTTTGTGTCTTCCTTCTCTTTTTATTTTTATTTTTTTATATTTATTGTTAATTTCTTAAATGTTTTATATTAAACCTAACTGTTGTGCGTTTGACCAAGTATTCGGTAACATCATAAACTAAGATTTTATTTAGCGCACCTCCTACATTGATTGAATTAATTCATTGCTAATTTCTATCCTTTTTCTTTTAATAGGATAACAAAAACAAAACAAAATTATTTTATTTAATTAATAGGTAATGATTTTGCTTATTAATAATTTTTGTACAATTTGGTATTAATAGTGATATTTGTTATGGAAAGTAATATCTTGGGTTTATATATGCATATCCTTAATTTAGTTTAATTAATAATATGTGAAGGACGTATAATTTCAATTAAAACCTACGTAGTTAAATTAATTCAATCAAAAGTAAAGATTATCAAGTGACTGTGCAATTAACCTAGATGTCAAGACATGCTTACCAAACAAATCAGTTCTATCGACCAGATCACGAAGAAATTTGATGAGATCATCGTCTGTTAATTTATCTTTAGTGACTTCATAAAGGTACGTCGCCATCTCTTTATGGCCGTCTTGAGCTGCTATATGAATTGGTAAGATCTCGTCATATCTACGGATACTTGGTAACTCTGTATTCTTCCCAAACATCAGCTTGACAAGTTCCACCCTTCCAGATGCAGCAGCAAGAAAAAAAAGCAGTACATCCATCACAATTTTGAATAGCCAAATCTTTTTTTTCCATCTTATTTACCAGTTCTTGAACAAACACAGTAGAAACTATCGCAGTTGCAATGTGGAGAGCCGTATCACCGTTGTTTGAAATCCTAGCAGTTAAATACAGTGGAATATTCTCTGGATCTTTCGTAAAAACATCTCTAATAGTTTTCAGGTCATTCCTCAATGCAGCTCTATACAGTTTTTTTATGTTTTCACCTATCCTCAAGCAATCTGTAAACAAGACAAGAACAAGTTTTACAAATAAAAATTGATTCATTGAAAGTGGTTTTTATATAAATTGATAGAATAATATATTGAACATTAGAAACTATCAATAATGCTATGAATATGTGCATCACTATTTTAATATAATGTTAACACATCATGAGTACACAAGTTAACCACGAACCATATATCCATACAAAATTAATTTATAGAACCAGAGAGGCCACTTGTACTTTAATAAAATTTATACTCTCTAGGTCCATCTATTCAATAAGCCCATTGGTAAAATTTGTAATTTTTAGTTTTACTTTATTTGCTTACTTTTACCGAATATAACCTTTATAAAATATAAATTAGTTGATGAACCATGTTCAAATTGTACTAATTAGCGTTTAGAAGAGTGATTAATAAAGTAAAAAATTCTTAAACTAATTAATATTGTAAGAGTGGTTTATGAAATATATGAAATAAATAAATAAAAACTATCCTAAAATGTAATATATTAAATTATTATAATTTCTCCAAATTTATTTATTTTTTGAGTAAAAACAACAATTAAATATTTAATTTTATTCTTAATTTTTGTATTTATAAAATACTTTCTAATAGGGGTTCTTCTTTTTATCTAATTAACTTTTAATGGATTTCATGATCTAATAACATACGTACATACATACATATTTAAACTATTTTATTTCATTCCATTAACATTCTTTATTACAAAAAACAATATAATCCTATTCTAATCTTTCATATATTCTCAGGATGGATCCAAGAATTAACTTTAGAACGGCAAGTCTATAATAAAATAATATAAACTATAAGAAAAGTAAATGAATTTGATCAAATTTAAAAACACGAATACAAATACAGTATGGTCCAAAGTGAAAAATCAAACCAAATTAATGAATTGTTTTTTAGTGGGATCACTAACCCCCACTCATGACTAAGTGGGTCTGTTACTATACATTCTCGTCCTACACTCTTTCCATTCATATTCCTATCCAATCCTCATTCAAACATATAGCCTTAGTGTTAATGATATACTAAATAAAAATATTATGTGAATGTATTTATAAGGTTAAACTATTGTAGCGGAAACTATTGTAGTGAAAAATATTATGTGAATGATAATCCCTTGGTCATAAGATCAGCCACCATCTCACCAGTGTATATAGTAGACTTTGATTTCTCCCTTCCATTATATCTTGAATATAGGCATAAGTTGTGTCAATGTGTTTACCTTAGGAACTATTAGCTCCACTTTTTACCAAACAGATGACTGACCCGACAAAACACATAAACATGTTATCAAGTATACCCAATGGTAGGCTAGCATTAAATTTTTTAGCCCATACTGTAGTACTTACAATTGTGCTACAAGATATATATCCTGCTTTTATGGTTGACTTTGCAACACAAGCTTGTTTCCTACTTAATAAATAGTTGTTCCACCAAAAAAAAAAATATACGTATTCCACTTGTGGACTTTCTATCATCTATGTCACCTGCAAAATCTGCATTACAATAGTCAATAAGTTCTAGATTATTTAAACCGGAACACAGTTTGATACCTTTAGTGCCCTTCGGATATCTCATAATTCTTTTCACAACTTGCCAATGAATTATTCCAGGATTTGATTGATATATACTAACTCCAACCACTCCTACTGCATGACATATATTTGGTCTTGTACTGGTCATTACATACATATATTTGGTCTTGTACTGGTCATTACATACATCGGACTTCCAACTGCTTGTATATAAAGAACTTTGTCCATTTCTTTTATTTCATTCTCATCTTCAGGACAAATCTTTAGTGATGAATTGTTGCCTCAATGGTTTGCAATTTATCATATTAAATCGCTTTAATACCTAATCTAGATAATTTTTTTGGGTCTAGATATAACATCTTTGAATTCTTGTCTCTAACAATTTTAATTCCTGCATATCAACTTTGTGATCAAATCTCCTACACTTAATTTCTTGCATGTAACCATGCATATTTAATCATATATTATCAATATAATTAGTATTCTAATGGCTATTATAAACTAACTAAAATAATAAGCAATGGGCCGGTTTTGTATTATTTCATAATCAAGAGGATTTTTATTATTAAATCAAAACTCTATATATATATATATATAAAGCAGCATAATAAAACTAATATGATCAAGTAAATAAGTAAATAAGCAATTAGAATATTAGAAAAAGTTGGTGCTTACCAGACAATTTGTTGCTATCCATTTCTCCCAGGGGTCCTTGGACTTTATGAAGAAACTCCACCGTCCTTTCATGGCCGCCCTGAGCTGCAATGTGAATTGGTAGCATTTCCTTGTCTCCACGGATACTTGGTAATTTTTCATTCTTTTCAAACATCAGTTTAGCATAGTCCACGCTTCCCATTGCAGCAGCAATAAAAAAAGCAGTATTGCCATTACGATTTTTAATAGCAAAATCGTCTCTTTGCATTAAACCTACTAGTACACCGAGAAAACGAGAGGGGCCTGCCTTAACTGCAACGTGGAGAGGGGTGTCCTCGTTGTCTGATATACCAACAGTCAAATATTTTGAAAGTTTTTGCCCAGAAAAAAAAAAAAAAATAATCCCATTTCGTCATCGTTTAGTATATATCGATACAATCTTTCACGGTCTTCTTTGATCCTTGTATCATCTGTAAAGGTGAAACAAGAAAGAAGTTTTATATGTAAAAACTAATTCATTTAAACATATAGTGCTGATGTAAATATATAGTAATATTAAACATATGAACTATATATACAAAATTAATTTATACAAAAGGTCACGCTATTCGTACATAAATTGAAAATACACTCTGTATGCCATTGCTAACATTTGAAACTGTATTCTTACTTTACATAAATATACTTACATTACTACAAAAGGTGACCTTTTAAATAATAAATCAGTTGAAGAACCATTAAAAGGGTGGTTAAAAAATATATGTTTCCGAAAATAGAGAAAATCTACAGTAGCCGGTGTACAAATCAGAATGCTGATTTGGTACCACAAACTAATAATAAACTGACATGTGTGAAATTTATTTAAATTAAATAATAAAATTAAGGACTAGACAGAAATAAACAATAAAACTAAGGATGATAATGCAGTACAGTACATGGCCAAACTAAGTGAATTCGACAAATGCTTTTTCAGTGTTTATTGCGGCAAGAAACCGATGAACTTGTAGTGCCTAACATAAATGAAGACCGGTTTTTACCGAACTGAAACGGTAACAAATGCTCTCCGTCTTGCAATGGACAAGAGATAAAAAATGTTTGAGTGGGTTGATTGGAAATCATTGAGGGAAAAAAGTATATCAGATTTATATATTATTGATTGATGGTGTGTTTGTTTCATTTGGATTCATTGATTATGTGTTTGTTTCATGAGGATAATTAGTTTGTTGACCGAGTGTTTGTTGCCATGAAAAAATTAGACAAGGTTAATAAAAATTGGGGGAGGCAGATGGCAGAGGCGGAGCTGAAAAATTAAAACTGGGTTAATAAAAAATAGGGTAAGGAGGCGGTGGCAGAGAAGGTTGAGGCAATGGCTGAAGAAAAAACTGGGGGAAAGAGCCTGGCAGAGAAGGTTGAGGCTATGGCGGAAGAAAAAATGGGAAAGGAGGCGCTAGCGATACGGTTGAGACAATGATGGAAGATGTTTTAATTGGATTATAATTTTTGATAATATTAAAATAAAATTTTTAATGCATTTGACACATGTCAGTTTATAATTAGTTCGTGGTACCAACTTAGCATTCTCAGTTGGTACCTCTAGGTTATTCTAGATTTTCTTCTAATGAAAAAGATATAAGAGTGATTTATGAACAGAAAATAAAAACAAATTGTCGTCCGGATGTTAAGACAAATCTTAGGAGGGGATTGTGACTTCTCAGACAGTTAATATCGTAAATCATAAACACCCTGACCCAAATAATATGAAAAAAAAAAAAAAAATGCTTCTTAGTACAGGTCATTGTGATATCAAACTATATTTATTTTAGTCCTTTTAATGAAATTTAATGTTAACTTTAAACCTTTAAATTTTAACCAAACTTTTTTCAAAATGAAATTAACCCTTAAGAGTTAAATTGCAAAAAATTCTAAAATGTTTGCATTTGTTTAATCTCACGGTTGACCGACTATTTTAATGGGCACTTCTTATGCGCTTATATTACAATAATCAAGTTAATTTTCTCTTTGTCTAGGTAATACCAAAACAATTGCTAGGAAATTTTTAAGACATAAAAATGAAAGGATACTCAAAATGATTCATCTTTAATAATACGAAATAAAATAATAAGCAATTTATAAAATGATATCAAAATGTACCAGCGTTTTCTTGAAGAAGAGATGTCTCATTCTCAACTCTTTTGTTGGATAACCCTTCTTTCGATGCAGCTGTTGTATCTCTCATTGTTTCATCAGTCAAAATTTTGTCATAATTAATTTTTATGTGTTTATATAAAATTAGATAAACAAATTAATTTTCTTTTTCTATAGATAATCTAAAGAAATTGTTAAAAACAGTTTAAATACATGAAATTACTGTCCAAACATTATATCTTTAAAAGTGAAAATAATATTAAAAATAAAATAATAATATAACGTGTAGTTTACAAGGTAATTTAGAATAGTACCGTCTTGTTCTTGAGAGTAAGGAGATGTCAAAAGTCAAAAGCTCATCCTTTTATTCATGTAACTCAATTTCTAGTGCAATGTTAACTCTCACTTTATCATTGATCATTGGACATTTTTGTGATAAAACCTTTAAGGAACTTTATGCATTTAGATGTAATTTGAGTTCAACGTCGTACTTTAAAGTATTTTTAATGAAATACTTATTGCTAATATCAAGTGAATAACATACATATATAAGGTTAAACAATTGAACATAACACAAATTCGTAGTCATGAATACAATATTGCAATCAAATAAATTTGAGAAATAAGGTAGAGATCATTATTTTTAACACCAACTCAACAACTAAACTACTAAATTACATAGATTAATATCCAAGTATTTCTTTTACATGAAACTTGATCCTGTTAGAAATGTTAGTAGTCTAAAATTACTCTTTGATCGATCCTAAAACTCCTTGTCGTCTTACCAGAAGTTAGTAGCCTAAAGGGTGCTATTTTCTCTTCCCTCTTTTACAATTATCTTTAATTCTTAATATTACCAACCTTAGCTAAACCTTTTAATTCTTAACAACAGTTAATTTTAGGTAAAATTCAAAATTGAATTAGTTCTGAAAGTTTAAGTTACAAAAGTTCTAATTTATTTCCATAATCTCACAAAAAAAAAAAAAAAAAAAAAACTATTCCCCTATTTTTATGGATAATCCTAATGCGCTTATAGAATGACAACAATAACAACAGCAAAAAAGTAAACTTCTTATTAAAAATAAAACGGTTGTAAAAGAAGTTTAAAGACATAAATATTAAAGGATGCTCAAAACAATGCATCTTTAAAAGTATAAATTAAAATGATAGGCAATATAAAAGGTAATATTAAAACGTACCAGGCAAGTCTTGAGGAGGAGATGTCCCATTCTCTAATTTTTCATCTGATGAACTATTCTCTAATGCAATTGTTGTATCGCTCACTATTTCATAAACAACATTTAGTGATACTTAATCAACCAAAGCGATTATTAAAGAAGTTTAATGATGTGGTAGGATTGATGCTCAAACAATCATTTTTTTTCAGTTTAAAACAATATCACATTCAATTTAAGAGGTAATATCGAATCATACCACCTTGTTCTTGAGGAGGAGATGTCATAAGTTCATCTTTCTTGTCATGTAACTCGATTTCTGTTGCAATGTTAATCCTCACGTCACCGGTGGACATTTTTGTGGTAAGCACTGTAAGGAACTTTAGGTAATTAGATGTTTGTTGAATTTAATTTATAAGACACCATATTTGGGATGAAGTCTTCATATAAACTTGTATTTTATAATCTTTCCAATTTTAATTAATAAAAACATTTACTTATAATTATTCATAATATCAAGTGAATGAGAAACATATATAAGGTTAAATTATTGTAATAAAAAAATTCTTGATCATTGATGAGATGAAATTTGTATTTGAGACAAAATTTAAAGGTTGTTATATTATTTAATTTCAAATTAACAACTTTTAAATTATTGGATTACATTAAATCAATGTTCAAGAATTTATGTTAGAGGAGCTTGATTCTTTCAGAAATAGGTATAAAATTAGTAGTCTTGAGGGTGTTGCTTGTCTTTTTGTTGAAGTATAACCCTTAGAGGTTTAGTTTTTCATCATGGACAATTTTGTAATTTCGTGCCTTTAGTTTTGGGTATTATTCCAATTTTATACAAGGCTCACTTGCGATGATTAAGTTAGAAATGAGAGGTGGGTGGTTAAGGTCCATTTGGTAAGGCTTCTTTAAGTATAGTTATGGAAGAAGAGTTTAATAGAGTTGAACTTTTGTGAAAGAAATTATTAGTTATTTGGCTACCGAAAATGGAAAAGAACTTTCTAATATTAATATTTTAACATAAAAGAACAGAATTTTATAAAATTGAATAGGGATATTTTTTAAATTTCAACATTTTTAATAAGCTTCGGTTTCTCTACTAGCCAAAAAATTTTATTTAAAGCTACAAGCACTTTTGAAATTCTTTTAAAGTTGCTTGATTGCATTTTAAAAGTGTTTATAAGATTTCTAATAAGCTATTTTATGGCTTATGGAAGAAGTTCAAATTTTGAGCTTCTCTCATAAGCTCCTTTTTAGCTTATTTAGAGTATTGAAATTCAAAAAATATTCTTATAGAATTTTATAAATTTGATTCGATCTATTCTTGTATATTGAAACCCCTTTTTGGTTAATTAATATTCAAAAGCTTTTTACAATTTTGTAAGCAAACTCTAATCATAAATTTCACAAAAGCTCTAATCATGTAAGCTCTACTTTAATAAGTTTTTCTTTCATAAACTCTACTCAAAAGAGCCATATCAAACAGAAATGAGAAAGCTAAAGGCTGAGATTTAGCTCTAGTGAGTAAGTTAGCTAGCTTGAGGGAGAACACACCAAGCGTTGAACAAGCTTCTGAATTGTATGAGTGAACAAGAACCCTAAGCACAAGAGAGACATTAAGGTTGAGTGATTAAAACCTAGAAGGTGAGAAGCTAAGACCACTATATCTTCGTTGTTCTCTTTATTTAGTGTAATCATATCCCTCGTAGATACAACCATTTTCGGTGAACCACTTAAAATCACTTGTGTATGTTTTGTTGTACTTGTTTGTTTGCTTCTTGATTTTAATCAATATTTCCTTTTATCCTTAATTTTCTTTTAGACAAGACTCTTTGATTAGCACTAAACAAAGTAGAGATGACAATAAGCCAGGCTGGGATGGGGTACCCCTTGGCCTAGGATCGACTCGACCCTAATGACCCTGGCCCATTACGGGGATGACGGGTAATGCCCAAGCTTGGCCAACATGTATTTTGTAACCCCTAGTCTCATCCCATGTTAATTTTTGTAATTTATTTACTCATGGGCAATCTTTGATATATCTTTCTTTGTCATTCATATTAACTTAATTAATAGTATCTCCTACTTTAATCGCCATATTTTTTGTGTATAGGTTAATATGATGGACAAGAGATCTTGGGTTTAACATCATCAAATAAAATTACATTCTTGGATAGAGAAAGGACTAAGCTCTAATTTTCAAGTCTTATAAATCCAGGCCATTTTAGTGGCCCAAACTGCCAGCAGTACTGAAATGTAAAACTAACCAGACTCGAATGGCTCAAGTCCGCAGCAAAATCAGCATAAAAGTTATTTTATTAAGGAGCTATTTGCTTTGTTTGATCACAAATGTTTGTAAAGATATAAGGGTGCCTTAATATCAATTTTAAAAATAATTCTAATATATATGGAAATATATTGCAGCTTGCTTCTAAGAAACCACTAGATAATTGCATCTGAGCCTTTGATATCAATAAAAACAATAGAAAGCATTTCAATTGATGTTTTTTTATCTAGGAAATGAGAAAAAAATACCATGAATTGAAAAGAAGATTTGCATACTCATTGCAAGTTACCATTTTGTTTGACCGAATTAATTTATATATATATATCTAATATATATATATATGAATATCTAAGAAGTGAGTTGAGAAAATAAATTATAGAAAATAAAACAAAGAAAGGAAAAAAAAATGAAGAAGAAATGGGTTGAAAGGGTTACCTCTATTGGTAGCCAATGCGAGGATGCAATCTGCAGCTGCAAATTAACGGAACTCAAGTTCTCACTTCTCAAGTGGAGTGTAGAGAGAATATAGATGGAGCTTACGGCTTAAAATACTCTTAAAGAAAGACCTCGAGATGGATTATAGAGCCTGTAATTAAAGTAGAAATGTCTTTCCAATAGAGCCAGCTGGATGGCATTGATAAGTGTGGGGCCAATTGACGTAGAGCCTTTAATTAAAGCAGAAAAATATATTCCCTCCGTTTCTTTTTAGGTGACGTTTTGATACCTTGCACAATTTTTAAGGAAACAAATTTCGTTTTCCTCATACCGACTCTTTCACTGAATCTGCAGTGACAAAATTTTGATTCTCTTGCTGACCTGCATTTGAAAAAGAAAGAGAGAGAGAAGATAATGGGTAGAGATGGAGAAAGAGAGAGAGGAGATGAGGACAGAGAAAAAGTGAAATACAAAGGACAGTAGAATTCATCGAGGAAGAGAGAGAGGATAGAATAGTCAAACGACTTTTATTTTGGCAAAAAAATACTTCCCTAAAACGTCTATTAAAATGAAATGAAGGGAATATATGATATCGAGTAAGTGGACCTCAAGTCAATAAGCAGAGATATCAACCAAAGCAAAAACGACAAACATGTCATCAATAAGGGGAGCTATCTATTGAATCTCTATTATTGCGAACCGCCATATCTGATATTTAATCAGTTTCTATATCAATAATGCAATTACCTTAAGGATTATGGTAAATTTTTTATTATAGTGAGCATGGCTTCAACCCGACCATTTAAAATGTTTGACCAAAAAACTATTATTTTTCTTTCTGTGTGAGTGATCAATGGATCACGAAATGAACACGACATTACATAGATTTATTGTTTAAGAGAAAAATCTTCAAAAAAGATAAGGTGATTGTTGGCGTGAGTTGTTAACAGGATCTTGTGGAGAGATTATAGGGATTCTTTCTAAAAATAATCAACAAACAAAATTTTAACAATCATAAATCATTGCCTCTTCCCTGGCTTTGATACCAAAGAGACATGATCGATACACACAAAGAGGAGATATGTAGTGATACAAAATAAAATTAAACAAATTGAAATCTTAATCTGTTAAAGGCGACAAAGTCGCACTAAAATCAGATTAAGAATTAAAATATTCTAAACTTAATTGACAACTGTGACAGAGTCAGATTGAGAATCAATTAAGAGTAGAAACTTTAAAATATGATTGATATATAAAATAAATGTAAAATATAAAAGATTGGAGATTGGAAATTTCATTAATTGAAAATAATTTGAACACTTACTTGCTATTCCAAATTTCTTCTAGGAGTAGCTAATGAGATTATTATACATGAGGAAGAGTTTGGATACAAGAGAGTTTTTGGGTTGCAAAAAGCTTGTCTTACATGAAACAAGATACGAAATTTATAGACTTTTGAGAATACTGTAATATCACATGAATACTACTGAGTCACAAGTGATTTTTGTTTTTTTTTTTTATAAGAACTTGATAGAACATCAAATATCTCCATTCGCAGAGAATATTTGTCTTATCTTTGTCATGCCAAATATTCCCTGTTTCGGATGTCATTTGTGAGAAGAAACTTTGACAATTTTCTTTGGCCATTCTTCTTTTGAGAGAGATGGTGATTTTGAACTGTTCGGAGTAAATTAGATGATTCCATAACAGTTATCTTCATTACTCTGGGCAAGATTGACTGAGGCACTGGAGCTTTGGTTGGAGATATTTAATGCTCTATCAAGTTTTGACCAAACAATAAAAAAAAAAAAAAAATCTACTTGTGACTCAATAACATTCATGTGATATTACAGTATTCTCAAAAGCCTATAAATTTTGTATCTATTTCATGTAAAGCAAGCTTTTTGCAACCCAAAAACTCTCTTGTATCCAAACTCTCTCTTATGTATAACAGTTTCACTAACTACTCCTAGAGGAAATTTGGAATAACAAGTAAGTTTTCAAACTATTTTCAATTAATGAAATTTTGAATTTTGAATTTTGAATTTTGAATTTTGAATTTCCAATCTTTTTTGTTTTACGTTTATTTTATATATCAATCATATATTAAAGTTTCTATTTTTAATTGATTCTCAGTCTGGTTTTGCTGTAGTTGTAAATTAAGTCTAGAATATTTTAATTCTTAATTTGATTTCAATGCGACTCTGCCACCGTTAGTAGATTAAGATTTCAATTTGTTTAATTTTATTTTGAATCACTTTATATCTTCTCTTTGTGTATATTGAATCTACCCGCTCTAGTTATAATAATAAAAAAAAAAAAAAAATTCATGTGATATTTATTATTAAATTAAATTAAATGTAATATTATATAATTAAAATATTAATCATAAAATATATTATAATCATATTTATTTATAATATAATGAATGTATTAACTAATGATTTAATAAAATAAAAACAAAATTAATAAGCGGCCGATAATTGCGGGCGGTGAAGGGCTGTTGCATCGATTGGAACGTCTGGTGACGCCCTCTCGCATCGTTGGGATTGTGGAACGTTGTAAAGAACCAGCCGATAATATTTTTTTATTTTTTTATATATTAAATAAATATGATTGTAATGCATTTTGTTATCACTGTTTTAGTTGTGTAACATTATATTTTTATTTAATACTTAAATAGTTAATATTTAATATTAAAAGATAAAATAATAATGGGTCCGTTTAGTTTGTTATTTTGGATAGGATTTTGGAAATAGTATTGTGTAATTGAATATGGTGATTATTACGCGGTAAAATTAAAAAAAAAAAAAAATCTAGATTTGCTAATTTAATTAAACACCCAAATATATAAAAATTTAGTAAAATGACAAAAACACCCACACCCACCGACAGTGCCAAATTTCGGCCACCACCTTCAGAATTTGGCTTTACGACAAGTTAGATCTGGCCGGTTGTGCGTCGATCTGACTTTTTTCAACCAGATCTACAACCTGATCTGGCTGTCGACGGTCGCAAAAGGCCAGATTTGGCCATTAGAGAAGGCTAAAGATATGACCGTCTTTGACGGTCATTTCTTTGGTCGTCGCTGACGGCCAGATGGATCTGACTGGAAAAGGCCAGATCAACGAATTACCAACATTTCTAGTCGTTTTTACGCCGTTGTGACAGATTTCGATGGTGATTGTTGGAATCTGGCAATTATGGGTGGGTGGGGGTGTTTTTGTTAAATTTTAAACTTTTTTTCTGGGGGTGTTTATAAAATTAATTAACTTAAGGGGTTTAAATAATTTAATAAAATATAATAGTATTTCCTAAATAATGAAACAAACAGTTATTTTGGGAATATGATTGAAAATAAAGAAACCAACGGACCCAATGTTATATGCTATTGAGGATCAGAGCCTTTGGGGTTGGAAACTTATTCCATCATTTTTTAAGGACTTATCAAATTTGTCAAGCAAAAATTGGAAGGAGGATTCCCATTCTCATTCTCTTCAATTCTATCGAGCAAATGCCACTTATTATCAACCTTTTGAAGAACCCATAACTTAAAATTTGCTTGAAAAGCATGAAGAGATCTTTTCTGAGGTTGAATTGTGATTTTCTTTTTTGTTTTATTGTGGTTGCCTGTCATTTTAAACGGATTTTTTATGTGCGATAGCCGACAGTGTATGCCACAGGCATTTAGTTTTCAACAAAGCTACGGACACCAATTATTTTGTACCAAAAATATGTACTGGCCTACATGTACCCCTGACTCACACCAGCAGTTCAAACACCTGATTTTTCTATAAATATTTTTCTAGTGAACGGCCATCCATCCAATATGGATGGCCGTTCACTTACATGGACTCCTGTCCATATTATATGGACGGGGGTCCATTTACTACGGACGGACGTCCCCATTTAAAGGACGCCCGCCTATAAGTAAAATGGAATAATTTTTTTTTTTTATAAAAATTAGGGATGACCGTTCATCTGTTATGGACGGAAGTCCTCTCATTTTGGACCGGCACCCGCAAATAAGGGACGCCCGTTCTTAACCAAAATATGAAAATAAAAAAAAAAACTTTGGGGACGGCCGTCCATAAATTTTGGACGGGCATCATTAGGAATGGACACCCGTCCATACTTCTAAAAAAAAAAAAAAAATTCTAAACACCTCTTCTTCTTCGCTCTTCTTCTTTGTCTTCATTCCCCATCTCCTCTTTTTTTCTTTGTCTTTATTCCCCATCTCCTCTCTTCTTCTTGTCCAGTGTTGTTCTAAGAGTAGTGCAGATAGTAACCTGACCAGGATCAAGGGGAAAGAAGAAGAGGAGATGGTTACGTTTACTGTTAACTGGTTTGTGTATTTCCTTCTTTCATCCCATTCTTCCATTTCTCTCCACATCCCTCTTTACCCTCTTCTTTCTAGTTACAAGATGGTACATGACTTGTTCAAGACAGTCTTCAATTTCTGTAGCAGGTGATGGAGAAGTTTTTATGCTCGGTGGATCCAACCATGGTGTATTAAGTGATCCTGAGAAGATGAGCCCTGCAAAGCCTTTATCTGGTAATACATTTTGATATCAAAAACTGTCATGAACCTACTTGATAATTTGGATAATAAAAAAGTGATTATTCATCTACATTTCTAATTTATGTATTCAGTAAACTACTTCAGTTTGATAATTGAAATCTTTATGGTCAAATGGCCAATGTTATCTTTACATTTACATTTGGTTATGATTGTAGTACACATAGTGATATATCTGTTGTTTTGTGCTCCAGAAAATTCGAACGAAGCTGCTCTTGAGAAAGTATCTGGTCTTGACGATGCGAAAGTTGTTCAAATTGCTGCTGGAGCTGAGCACTCTGCATTTGTAACAGGCAATTTTCAACAATCTTTTTTTATCTACTTACTTTTTTCTTCTTGCTCATCTGTTTTCACTTCTCAATGCCATTGCAGATAATGGAATAATTATGACATGGGGTTGGGGTGAACACGGTCAACTTGGCTTGGGAAACACTAGTGATCAACCTAAACCCAAGGCAGTAAGTCTGGATGATGCAGTCCAGAGAGCAATGATGCTTCTTTCCAGTCTACTGTGGGAGTGGGTTCACATACTATCTGCTTTACTCTTAGAAATACACTGGACAAGAAGAAGAGGAGATGGGGAATGAGGACGAACAAGAGAGCAAAGACGACAAGAAGAGCGAGAAGAAGGTGTTTAGAATTTTTTTTTTTAAAAGTATGAGGGTAATGGACGCTCGTCCAAACGTAAGGACAGTCGTCCCCAAATTTTTATTTTTTATTTCATATTTTGGTTAAGACGGATGTTCTTATTTACGGGCGTTTGTCCAAAATAAGGGACGGTTTGTTCAATACGATAAACACCTCCCTAATTTTTATAAAAAAATTATTTTATTTTACTTTGGACGGCGTCTTTTAAATGGGGACGTCCGTCTATAGTAAATGGACCTCCGTCCATATAATATGACGGAGTCCATGTAAGTGAACGATTGTCCTAATTAAAAAATATTTACAGAAAAATCAGGTATCTGGACTGTTGGTGTGAGTCAGGGATCATGTAGACTAGTATATTATTTTAGTGCAAAATAATCTTATCTGTTAGGTAGTGTATAAACTGGCAAAATTGTAATTTCGTCACTTACACGTGCACCACTGTAAATGGCAAGTGCAAATCTGTTACTTACACGTGTATGTTTGTAAAATAAAAGTTTTTGTAAAACTCTGTATTTTTTAATCAATAGAAAGATTCAACAGTAAACACTTTTCTTCCTCTCAATTCGGATTCTCAACTTGGTATCAGAGCCACTGACTAACGTCATGGCCGATTTTTCTTCAAATTCTTCTCCACACCACAAATCTATAAAGATTCAACTCAATCGGGACAAGCATAGTTCTGATTTCAGCAATCACACTTGCTCAACTACAATAACCTCAAACACACTCCCTGTAATCAACCCTAAACTCACCAGAAATAATCATAGATTCTGGAAATCGCAAGTACTGTTTGCCGTAGGAGCTCATGATCTTGAGATCATCTCACCGGAATGATTGCTTGTCCAGCGCCGTTCGTTCGAGTTCAATCAGATGGATTAACTTCTGAAGTTGTTAAAAAACCTAATCCGGAATACCACCTCTGGAAGAAGACAGACAAGCTCCTCGTCAGCTGGCTGTTGTCGTCCATTTCAGAGTCAATTTTTTCGGTAATCTCAAATGTCAATTGTCAACTGAGTTTTGCTTACTTAGAAAGAGAATTTCTTACTGAGTCACGAGCTAAAACACTACATATAGAACTTACTGCAAAATACAAAGAAATATGACCTTGTATGCATGACTACTTTCTTAAAATGAAGGATTTGCTGAGAGTTTCATCCTCAAGTGGAATTATGATTACTGATGAAGAATTGTTAAATTTCATCTTAGATGGTCTTGATTCTGACTATGACCAGCTGTTGTGACATTACTACTAGATTAGAGTCTAGATTAGATCTATTTCGTTCAGGAAGCTCAAATAATCTGCAGAAACTGGAGCTTAGGTTAGAAAAGGCAAATAATGCACTGACCTCAGCTATGCAATCTGAGTTTCACGGATCTCTGCTAATGTTGCAAATTTAAGTTTTGATAGTAACAAAACAAGTCTCATTGGATGCAAATGGAACCTTTCTAAGAGCAGTTCCCAGCTTCCTCACACACACATCCATATCTTTACAGCAACAAACCTACCCATTACCACCTCATTTACTGCAAATCAGTCTGCACATCAAACTTATCCTGCGTACTACACTCCTCCTAATCAGATTATCTTTATCCTCTGGTCATGTTCTGGAGGAAGAGGCCGAGTAGAATAGGTGGTAGAACAGATTTGTTTGTCAAGTCTGTGGGAAGACGGGCCATCTAGCTCTGCATTGTTACCACAGATTGATGTGCACTTTACTGGTAACAATGCACGGTCAGGAACAATACGCCATACTTTTGCTTCTCCAAATTTTGGAAAAATGTTGAGCCTACAGATCACCTGTTTTTTCTACTGGAAGACCATCCTTTTATCCACACTCAGGACTGTCACAAGGTTCCAACTTTGGATCTCTGAATCCCTACACTGGTACCGATATGCATTCAGGATCCTCAGTTCAGTCTTCAAAGGAGTACAACACACAATTGTCCTCTGATTTTACCCCACCAACACATCATCCTCTGGATCTGGACCTGCCAACACAAACAGTCAAGTGTTTATGGCTCAATCTCAGACTCATACTCAAACCATATCCCTGCAGCATCAATTATGTTGCTACACCCTCAGCTGTTCAGGATGCAGCATGGTACATGGACCTTGGAGCAACAGACCATGTCACTTCTGATTTTGGCGAGCTAACAACAAGCCCTAGCTACACTGGCAGTGAACGCTCCAAGTGGGAAATGGTGAGTTCCTTTCATTTCTCATATTGGTTCTTCTTGGTTATCTTGTTCGTAGGAATTGCATTAGAAATGTACTTTATGTCCCTACAATTACAAAAAACCTCCTTAGCATATCTAATTTACTAAAGATAATGAAGTGTTTGTTGAATTTTTTCTGATTACTGTGTGGTTAAACAAGACTTCCAGAGCCATTCTTCTTCAGGGTTACTTAAGGATGGTCTATATCAACTTCAGCCCTCATTCCCTACTCCTTCAAATCTGCTGAGACTGGCACTTCAGCTCATCATCAGCTTCATAATATAATTCAGTGCCTTCTTTCAGCACTTGTACTGTCCCTTTAGCATCTACATACTTCTAAGAGTCTATCAGGTTGTGCCTTTTCTGCTGGCCAACCCTGTCTGTCTTGTAATAAGCCTTCTGTTGTAGCATCTAATTCTGTTCAAACTGATACAGAATATAACTCTGAAAATGTATCCTTTTGTGTTGTTCTGATAGAAATAATTGCATGGTTTACAATTATTTCCTGCTCAAAGAACTGATGTTTGTTATGGCATAGGAGACTAGACATCCAATAGTTCTGTTCTAACTAAAATCTAACTGATCTTAAAGTACCTCATTCATCCAAGATTGATTACACCTTTTGTCAAGCATGTCATTTGGAAATTAAAACAGTCTACTTATCCTAGGTCCTCTTCTCAGTCAACTAACCCCTTGATCTGATATACTCAGATCTCTGGGGCCATCTCCTGTCTCTTCACCTAGGGCTTTAGGTATTACATCCAGTTTTTGGATGATTACAGTAGGTTTACCTGGATCTTTCCCTTGAAAACTAAGTCTGAAACCTATTCGGTCTTCATTCAATTTCATAAGCTAGTAGAGAGACAATTCAGTTCAAACTTAAAATGTGTTCAAACAGACTGGGGAGGTGAATTTAGGAGTCTTGCACCTTACTTTGCTCAACTGGTATTATTTTAGACATCATGTCCTCACACCCCCCAACAAATGGTAGAGGAGAAGAAAAGCATAGACAAATTATTGACAAGGTCTAACCTTACTGGCACAAGCTCATATGCCACTCAAATCTCTGTGGCATGCCTTTCAACACTGCAGCATACCTAACTAACAGACTGCCCTCTTCATTGCTTTCTAATCTTTTCCTTTTCAAAACTGTTTCATCAGCTCCCAAACTATTCTCACATAAAGGTTTTTGGCTGTGCTGTTTATCCATTCCTTAGGCCCTACAACCATCACAAATTTGATTTTCATACCACTAAATGTACTTTTATTGGTTTCAGTTTGCAACACAAGGATACAAGTGTCTTGCTCCTAGTGTCGAATTTATATATGTCAAGTGTTAAATTTGATGAAATGGACTTTCCTTTTTATCAAATTCACATATTTCCATATTCATCTTCGCACTCAGATTCATACAGTCCTCTTCTGGTTCTGTTTTTCAGTCTCCTTGGCATATCCCAATTCGGTTTCTGGTTCTGCAGTGCCTGTAATCCATTAGTCATTCTCAAATCTCTTCTTCTTCAGCATCAATGACTGATCACCCTGGTTCTACTTCATCTTCTCTTTGTCCCCACACAGGATCAGAACCTTAACAGCATGATTTATCTTTAGGACCTAATACATCTACTTCTCCTATCACCATTGATTCTGATGCATCTTTTGAAACCATCCCCTTAATAGTTGATTTATCATTTCCATCATCCAATATCCCTACCCAAACCCTAAACACTCACTCCATGGTCACTAGATCCAAAGCTAAAGCTCACAATACTGCCCTTATCTCCACCTCTCCACCTTGTACCAAGAACCAACACTGTTTCAGAAGCACTCTCTCACTCCTCTTGGACAGCTGCTATGATCAGAATTTGAAGCACTTTTAGCTAACCAAACCTGGGAATTGGTGCCACTAACTCCAGACATGCACCAGTAGGCTGTAATGGGTGTTTAAAGTGAACATAATGCTGATGGGTCTATTCAAAGTTAAGGCCAGATTAGTTGCAAAGGCTTCCAACAAACCCCTGGAATTGATTACCTGAACTTTCAGTCCAGTTGTTAATCACCCACTGTTAGAGTCATTCTTAGTCTAGCTGTGAGCCATGAATGGGATATCAGCAAGTTGATGTTAACAATCGCTTTCTTAAATGGTGACCTAGCTGAAAGTGTATATATGCTACAACCAAGGGTTTTGTTGATTCTGCCACCCCTCATCATGTATGCAAATTAAAAAGGCACTCTATGGATTGAAACAGGCTCCAAGAGCCTGGTTTGACAAGCTTAAGGCAGCTTTTCTGGATTGGGGTTTGTAAACTCATTGGCTGATCCAATTCTTTTCATTTTCCATAGTCAAGATCAAGTCGGTATGTCTTAGTATATGTGGATGATATACTCTTGACAGGAAACACTCCTCAGCTGATTCAAGAAACTGTCCAGAAACTTAACACTCAGTTTGCTTTGAAAGTTCTTGGTTCTTTAAAATACTTTTTGGGTTTTGAGGTTACAGAGATGCATCTGGCCTTTATATGAACCAGAGAAGTATGCCAATGACATTCTCATCAAAACCAAAATGGTTGATTGCAAACCAGTTTCTACTCCAATGCCAGCTGGTTCTAAACTCACCCCTGATGACAGTGAGTCATTTGACATTCCTGCTCTTTACCCAGTACCATTGGAGCCCTGCAATACCTTTTCCTATCCAGGCCGACATTGCTTACTCAGTGAACAACTGAGTCAGTTTCTAAGCACCAACGCAGCTTCACTGGCAGCTTGTAAGAGACTCTGAGGTATATAGGAACTTCTAACTATGGAGTTCATTTCACCAAAAGTCATTGTTCCAACTGGAATGTTTCACTGTGCTGACTGGGCCAGCAGCTTGCATGAACAAAGTCCACTAGTGGCTGCTGTGTCTTCCTTGGATCCAACTTAATTCAATGGTTTTCCAGAAAACAAAGAGTTGTTGCTCTGTCTTCTACAGAAGCAGAGTATAGAGCTCTTGCACAAGGCTCAACTGAGATTGTCTGTTTCAATCCTTTCACTGAGCTTGGACTGCAACTTGTTGGTATTCCTATAATTTGGTGTGACAACCAAAGTGCTGGTTCCTTAGCTTCAAATCCTGTGTTTCATGGGAGGACAAACACATTGAACTTGATGCTCATTTTGTAAGAATCAAGTTACTGAAACAACTGAAAGTTCAGTATGTTCCTACTGATTTCAGAAAGCAGATGTTCTCACTAAGGCATTCCAGCTTCCAAGTTTGTATCTTTCAGAAAAGCTTAATGTCAAAGCTACTCCATCAGTTTATTACCCTGTGTGAATGTCTGATTACTTGTGTTTCACTTTGAATTTTTGTGTATTAACAATTCTGGTTGGTTGTGTTTCAGAAGAGTTGCATGATTGGTTGTGTGTGTTCTTGCTGAAAACTTCTGAATGAAAGTTAAAGATGATTTTACTGAAGGAAAGTTGCATGATTGGTTGTGTGTGCTTCTTGCTGAAAACTTCTGAATGATGAGTTAAGCTGATTTTCTGAAGGGTCTGAAATGACTTTGCTAAAGTTTTTTTTGAAAGTAGTTTTGATGATCTGTGAAGTTGGAAGAGTAGTGCAGAATTGAATTGGAGCAGACTTGTCAAGATTCTGATTCAATGTGCATTTTGCTGAAACTTCTGCATGTTGGATTTGAAGAACTTGCAGTTTTTTTTCTCTTGGGTTGAGATGACTTGAAGTTTTTTTTGAAGTTGTTGTGGAAGTTGTTGTGATAATCTTGAAATTTTAAAGTAGTGCAGAATTGGATTGGAGCAGAATTGTCAGTTAAAAATTTCAAAAGGATTGCTGAACTTCTGAATGAAGTTAAAGATGAGTTTTTGAAGGCTACTACGTATGTGGTTTGCATTAATTTGTATGCAGTGGTTGTCTGCAGTGGTTGTTCTAAACTCGTGAAGCTATCAAACTGTAGTGAAGCCATCAGACTGTATAATTTTGAAAGTGTTGCAGTGGTTGTTCTAATCTCTGGTGAAGCTATCAGACTGTAGTGAAGCCATCAGACTGTATATTTTGAAAGGGTTTGCAGTGTTTGTTGAATTTTATCTGGAGAAGTTATCAACTTAGGTGAAAGATAAAGATGGTTTTGAAGGCTCTAGTATCTGTTTGCAGTATTAATTGTTTGCAGTATTTGTTGATCAAATTCTGGAGAAGTTATCAGTTTGTAATGCAAAGTCTGATAATCCAGTACTAGCTTGATGTTGATCATATGTGCGTAGTGGGGATTAGGAATGAGCGATTATGGAAGTTTAGTTCAAGGGAAGATGTTAAGATGAGGTATTAAATAGGTCATACTTCATGCTTATGGAAGTTTGGTTTAAGGGGAGATGTTAGGATTAGTGTAATAACTGCCAAATTGTAATTTCTGTCACTACACGTGCACCACTGTAAATGCAAGTGCTAAATTCTGTTACTTACACGTGTATTGTTTGAAATATAAAAGAGTTTGTAAAACTCTGTATTTTTTAATCAATAGAGATTCACATAAACACTTTTCTTCCTCTCAAATTCGGATTCTCAACTGATCGTAGCTTTGATGTTTAGTTTTTACGGTTGCTTGACTTCGAGTATGTAATAGAAAAATGGGTATCCGTAGAGCTGCTAGATACTGAGTTGGTACTCACTTTTTTTTTTTTTTTTTTTTTTTGTTTTTTAAAGTAAGGCATGAAAATTACTGTTTCAATGCACATTTTACAGGAGAACGCTTCCACAATTGGCTGGAATGCAAGAGACTGGGCTATTAGCCGAAGTAGATTTGGGGCACACCTCTTCCTCTATGGATCAGTGAAGATGGTGATGAAGTTATAGTTATGGATTCTGTTGAAAAACTTGAAAAGCTTTCTGCGTGTGAAGGTTCATGTCCTTCTCTTTCTCTCTCTCTGCTTTTTACGGTATTTGTTATGTGTTTTTATCTAGCTGCCATTGTCGGTTAACTTTTTAGATGGTTTGGTTGTCAAAGAGTCTGGGTACTAAACTATCCTGCCACCCCCATCAAAAAGAAAAAAAAAAATTGGTTTGTGTGTGTTAAAGTGGACAGACTAGTTAAAGAATAAATCTATTTCAGCTTGTTGGTCAAGTTGTCTTTGGGAAGACCAGGGTTTCTGTTGAAGTTTTAAGAAGAAGAAATGTATCTTTGTTCGGAGGATGCTTGCACAAAAGTTCCTTTTTTTTTTCCTATCAATGTTGAAGTCTTGACAGCAATATTTCTTCTGATATTATTTGCTTTCAATTAGCACAAATTATCTACCTTATCAGTGAAGTTGGACAAGTTGCAGTAGCCATCTCCCAGTTTTAACTTCGCCTTATTTATGACCTAGTGTTATAAGTGATTCATGCCTTTACTCATTAGCCAGGTTTTAAGGGCTGTGAGGGTAGTGGGATAGATCTTACTTTGAATTCTACAAAGCCAAAAAGAATTGTAATTTTGATGATAATGGTATTTGGCTATTGTAGGTGCAGTATTTTTGAACCAGAAGATGTTGGATCAGGTTTTGCTCGAGTTTTCTTTACTAATCATAGAATGGATAAAGCTAATGTCAGCTCTATGGGATCCTCAGCTGATTCTATCTTGCATTTTCCTTCTATCTCCATCCCTTGTTTTATTTTTCTTGGCTGGGTACTTCAGTTCTTGTATTAATGCCTCCTTTTTTTCATAAAGTTTCATACTCTTAAACAGAATTATCCCTTTGAATTTTGGCTACTTTGAATGGTATTGGGGATTCATCAATCTGTAATTAATTGTTTTACTGGTTGCTTTTGTTCACTATTATCTAGGTGTTTGATTTGCACCGGCACAATATGGACCACATCACAATCCCTTCGAGTCGGGGTCCAGAATTTGGTGTGATTCATCGTGTAGAAGATGTAAGACTACTGATCTGGTTATTATGAATTAATGTGTCTATGCTTTTATGTTGTCCATTGTATGCATGTTATGAATTTTAAAATTTTAAAATTTTTAAAATTTTTAACTGTTTTTAATGTGATATATGGTCTTATTCTTGCAGGTGTTTGATTGCTGGTTTGAGAGTGGTTCTATGCCTGATGCTTATATTCATTATCCGTTTGAGAATGTCGAACTCTTTGAGAAAAACTTTCCTGGGAATTTTGTGGTTCTATGCCTTATGCCTTATGCTTCTTAATCTTTTTAGATCTTTAGGCACGCTATAAGCATCAGTTTTGACACTCAAGTTGGCAATTATGTAAATATGTAATTGTTTCTAAATCACAGTTAATTTTGTGGCCAACACATTCTTTCTATTACCTGTGGCAGAAGTGATTGGATTTATTTCATTGTTAGTATGACTTGCTGGATTTTTTTTTTTATGGTATGAGAGTGGACTGAAGTGAAACAATTTTGAAACATATGATTGCATTACTTTTGGCTGTCTCAATGATTACATTAATTCTCACAGTGAGGTTCCTGCATTTTTAATCTCTGACATAAGAACTGTCTAAGTTCTTGTGTTGAAAGAAACACCATTGATATTGAACATGTCTCTTATGTGAAGATCCTGGCCTTTTATTTATATATATTTTTTTCTTTTTTAATAATCAAATGTATGGTGTTTTCCAATCTACTGATTTACAGAAAAGTGATAACAGCCTATCGCATTATATTCCTTCTTCCCTCCTCCCCAAACATGGGGGAGATAGGTATTATTATAGTTAAACTTTCTGGTGGATTTTCATCGTCGGCTCTTTTCCTATACAGGTTCTATACTCCCATGGTGTTGTCTACTGTGTTATTTGGGAAACCAGCATTTAGGAATCTCATTTGCAATGGCCTTGTCCTTGCTGAGGATGGAAAAAAGATGAGTAAAAAGCTGAAGAACTATCCATCACCTGTAGAAGTGATTATTGATTCCTTTGTTGTTCCTTTGTTGTTAGCATAGCATCATGTCCCATGTTTATGCTCTCTTTTCTCACGTTATCTTGCAGGATGCTTTAAGATTGTACCGATTAATTCTCCGGTTGTGCGTGCTGAGACCTTGCGTTTCAAGAAAGAAGGAGTTTTTAGTGTTGTTAGTATTTTTTATCAATTACTATATATTAACTTATGTATCTATAAAGTTTTATTTGATCTAATGTGTTTTCTTTTTCTTCATCATCACTAGTGCAAATCATTTTTTTCTCAGTTGCTTATGCTGATCTCTCATTTAAATTTTCACCCAGGTCAGAGATGTTTTCCTTCCATGGTATAATGCATATAGGTTCCTCGTTCAGAATGCAAACAGACTTTGAGATAGAGGGAGGTGTAACCTATGTTCCAGTTGATCTTGGAACTCTTCAAAAGTCATTGAATGTGCTTGACCAGTGGATCAACTCAGCCACTCAGAGTCTTGTTCGTTTTGTTCACCAAGAGATGGATGGATATCGACTTTACACGGTAAAGCTTGCTATGTAACCTAGTTATTACAGTTAATTTGTTATGTTTATATATTGAAAGATAAAAATGTATGAACTCATTCTTATAAAAGTTGCTATAATTTTTTTTGTTTCACAATAGTAACTAAATTTGAATGTTGAAGTGCCTGGTTTTGATAAATGTATTGTGTTGACACAACACGTTGACATAGGTCTGGCAAAATTCTGTGTAACCTAGTAACACGACATGGAGACATTTGATAAAGATGGTGTTCGGCTGTAGTTTTATTGAGTCAATCAGTAATGCATCAACCTTTAGAGAAAAATGGTTTAATGGATTAGGCTTGGGTTACACATTAATTAATGGATTTGCATTTTCATAGACCCAATAAGCTAATTGGTTGAGTTTGGATGAGAAAAATTTGACACATCAAAAATATGATACGACAAAAACTCATTTCAATACGACTATTGCTAGGCCTACCTTAACATTAAGTTTCGAACTATAAATTGTACAGACAAAAGTTCTGGGCTGGTTTTTGGTAGCTTTTGCGTTGATAAGTAATTATTATTGATGCACTGATGTTTACTACTTTTGCACTTTTGAGTTTTATGTTATAAGATTTCTTTGTGACTGTAACAGGTCTAAGACTGTTGGCCTCTCTCTCTCTCTCTCTCTCTCTCCATATATATATATATATATATATATATGTGTGTGTGTAATCTATATCATCTAATTTTTATATTTTATTGCGTTATGATAGCCTAGATGGTTTGATACTTCTGATTTTTTACTCACACACTAAGCAGTTAATTTTAATGTTCATGTTATTTTGCCTATGAAAATATGATATTAAATGACAGATTGATGTCACTTTATTAGATATCCTTCTATGTTATTATAACTGTTTTTAGTAATGTTGTTATTTTGTTGAACTACTGTTCTATTTCTTTTAGCTATGTAGCAATGTTATAAGAGGAAGTAACCCCTAATAAACATATACTTCTTCTCTTAGGTTGTTCCGTATCTCTTGAAGTTTCTTGACAACCTTACAAATATTTATGTGCTTTTCAATCGTAAGAGACTGAAAGGCCGAACAGGAGAAGAGGACTGCCGCACAGCACTTTCGACTCTTTACAATGTATGGTGTCACTAAGTCTGATATATTGTTGTTTCACTCATTAGGCATTGGATACTTTCTTTTTGCTTGAAACCATGATAGTATAATAGTTTTATATATTATACATTGCTTTATTTAGTTTAATAAAAGTTAAGTGTGTTCAAGGATAAAGGGATGTTTTGTTATCTTGCAAAGCTTGAGTTGAATTCCTTTGTGATGAAATTGGATTTCATCTCCTTGACAAATAAATTACTCATTCAACTGATTTGTGGAACATGATTCTACGTTACCTGCTGTTACAAATCCTAGCTACCATGCTCCACTAGTGTTTATGTTACTTTTGATTGATATGTGATACCTCCTACAAATCTTTAATCTAATTCTCTGAATGCTCGTATTGAAACTAAGCTCTGCCTTCCTGAGAGGTGCTTAACAAATATTAGTTAATTTCACACTCCACTCCATATCACCACCATTGTCATTGTGGTTGCTGTCGTTTAACCGTGGATGAGATGTGATGATAAATTATTTTTTTTACATGTTTTCTTCTTTTGTGGGTTCTCAGNTTTTACTAGAAAGATTCTTTATGGTTTTCTTGAATTTTTCTTTTAAAGTTCTGAATGGTTGTTTTTCTTTGTGATTCATGTTTCAAATTTTGGTCTTTAATGTCCGCCAGGTTTCAGCTTCTTTTAATTTGGCAGAGGGGTTACACACACCAACACTAACTGCTGAGAGTTTGTGGAACTTCGAAATGTAGTCTTCCTTACTTTACTGATTAGAGGCTTTGAACATGGAAAACTAACTATTCCCTTACAATATTTGACAGATATGTGGTTCTATCTTGCTATTGCATGCTGTCGCAAATATAAAAGAGCCTAGCAAATCAGAAAGCACTGCAAGTTTCACTGTTAATAGTGTAGTTTCTTATTGCAATGATGAACTTACAGTCACCTCATGTGTCTATGGATTGCAGTGTATAGCTATGGGGTTCTCTGATGCTATTGCATGCTGTCATAAATATATATGAGCCCTTTCTAATGAGGGAGCACTGCAAGTGTTTCTGTTGATGCTTTAGTTCCTTATTCCAATAGTGAAATAGTGTTACTTAAAATCATCTCATGTTTCTTCAGGGTTGCAATATCTTTGTTAACCTTCATGTTTTATTTTCCATTCGGAAAAGATAGGTAGAATTTCATTGCATTTAGCTGACCATTTTCTGGGGAAAAAATGAAAATGGATTAGTAAACTAGTATGGAATTCGCCGAAGAGGATAAGTTCACAACGGTCCTCTATTGTAAAATTGTGGCTATTTGCAAAACGGATACTGTTTCTGAAGAAGTGCCTAATGTTGTGAGTAAAGAATTGCAGAAATAGAACACTAGTTTATTATCTTTTTTTAAGTAATAAAGATTTTGATACTTCTGGTAAAATTCATCATTGTCATCTCAAATTGGTCTGCTTCTGCACTCCGGATCTGCCCCGCCATAATTTTCATGAGAGTTGTAGAAGACTAGAAGTACATTCTCTTCTCCTGATTCGAAAGGCTGTAAGGATCCTGAAGTTCAGTGCAATGATCCAAATACTGAGAATCCGCCATAATAAGTCTATATGTTAAAAAGCTGGAAACTTCAATTTTATTTGCTTGACAAAAAAGGTTATATCTTGTATTCTAGGAGAATTAGGCACGCGTTCATGTCTATTTCTTCTCCTCCTCCCTTTTGTTGTCATTTTTACATATCAGGAATTCAGGTTAAGTTTTCATTTCTTATTCTCTCTCTGCTAATCAACCAAATCNCCGCCCTGAGCTGCAATGTGAATTGGTAGCATTTCCTTTTCTCCACGGATACTTGTTAATTTTTCATTCTTCTCAAACATCAGTTCAGCATGTTCCACCCTTCCCATTGCAGCAGCAATAAAAAAAGCAGTATTGCCACTACGATTTTCAATAGCAAGTTCGTCGCTTTGCATTTTATCTACTAGTTCACGGAGACAACTAGAGTAGTTTTCCTTAACTGCAACGTGGAGAGGGTAGTCCTCTTTTTCTGATATACCAACAGTTTTCATATCCCAAGGGTTCCAACACGACTGGTGGAGTATAGCTTGATACAATTTTTTACGGTCTTCATTGAACCTTGTATCATCTGTAAAGGTGAAACAAGAAAGAAGTTTTATATGTAAAAACTAATTCACTTAAACATATAGTGCTGATGTAAATATATAGTAATATTAAACATATGAAAAGTATATACAAAAGGTCACGCTATTCGTACATAAATTGAATAGACACTCTGTATGCCATTGCTAATATTTGAAACTGTAATTCTTACTTTACCGAACTGAAACGGTAACAAATGCTCTCCGTCTTGCAATGGACAAGAGATAAAAAATGTTTGAGTGGGTTGATTTGAAATCATTGAGTTGGATTGTTTTTGAGGGAAAAAAGTATATCAGATTTATATATTATTGATTGATGGTGTGTTTGTTTCATGAGGATAATTAGTTTGTTGCCTTGAAAAAATTAGAATAGGTTAATAAAAATTGGGGGAGGGAGATGGCAGAGCCGGAGCTGAAAAATTAAAACTGGGTTAATAAAAAATAGGGTAAGGAGGCGGTGGCAGAGAAGGTTGAGGCAATGGCGGAAGAAAAAACTGGGGGAAAGAGCCTGGCAGAGAAGGTTGAGGCTATGGCGGAAGAAAAAATGGGAAAGGAGGCGCTAGCGATGCCGTTGAGGCAATGATGGAAGATAAAGTGTTTTAATTGGATTATAATTTTTAATGCATTTGACACATGTCAGTTTATTATTAGTTTGTGGTATCAACTTAGCATTCTGAGTGGTACTGGTACCTCTAGGTTATTCCAGATTTTCTTCTAAAGAAAAAGATATAAGAGTGATTTATGAACAGAAAATAAAAAAAATAAAAAAAAATTGTGACTTCTCAGACAGTTAATATCGTAAATCATAAATACCCTGACCCAAATAATATGACCAAAAAAATGGTTCTTAGTACAGGTCATTGTGATCTCAAATTATATTTATTTTAGTCCTTTTAATGAAATTTAATGTTAACTTTAAACCTTTAAATTTTAACCATACTTTTTTCAAAATGAAATTAACTCTTGACAGTTAAATTTCAAAAAATTCTAAAATGTTTACATTTGTTTAATCTCACGGTTGATCGCCTATTTTAATGGGCACTTCTTATGCACTTATATTACAATAAACAAATTATTTTTCTCTTAGTTTAGGTAATACCAAAAGGATTGCTAGGAAATTTCTAAGACAAGTAAAAATGAAAGGATGCTCAAAATGATTCATCTTTAATAATATGAAATAAAATAATAAGCAATTTATAAGATGATAACAAAATGTACCAGCGTTTTCTTGAATAAGAGATGTCTCATTCTCAACTATTTCACTGGATGATGCAGCTGTTGTATCTCTTACTGTTTCATCAATCAAAATTTTGTCATAATTAATTGTTATGCGTTTATATAAAATTAGATAAACAAATTAATTTGCTTTTTCTATCGATAATCTAAAGAAATTGTTAAAAACAATTTAAATATATAAAATTATTGTCCAAACATTGCATCTTTAAAAGTGAAAATAATATTTAAAATAAAATAATAATATAACGTGCAGTTTACAAGGTAATTTAAAATAGTACCATCTTGTTCTTGAGAGTAAGGAGATGTCTAAACTCAAAAGCTCATCATTTTATTCATGCAACTCAATTTCTAGTACAATGTTAACTCTCATTTTATCATCGATCATTAAACATTTTTGTGATAAAACCTTTAAAGAACTTTATGCATTTAGACGTAATTTGAGTTCAACGTCGTACTTTAAATTATTTTTAATGAAATACTTATTGCTAATATCAAGTGAATAACATACATATATAAGGTTAAACAATTGAACATAACACAAATTCGTAGTCATGAATACAATATTGCAATCAAATAAATTTGAGAAATAAGGTAGAGATCATTATTTTTAACACCAACTCAACAACTAAACTATCCAAGTATTTCTTTTACATGAAACTTGATCCTGTTAGAGATATTAGTGGTCTAAACTTACTCTTTGATCGATCCTAAAACTCCTTGTCATCTTACCAAAAGTTTAATGATTCTTTTCAAGTTTAAAACAATATCACATTCAATTTAAGAGGTAATATTAACTCATACCATCTTGTTCTTGAGGAGGAGATGCCGTAAGTTCATCTTTCTTGTCATGTGACTCAATTTCTGGTGCCATGTCAATCTTCACTTCATCGATGGACATTTTTGTGGTAAACACTGTAAGGAACTTTAAGTAATTAGACCTTTGTTATAAGAAAACATATTGGGGATTAAGTATTTATAAACTTGTATTTTACAATCTTTCCAATTTTAATTAATAAAAACATTTACTCATAATTATTCATAATACAACTGAATGAAGAAACATATATAAGGTTAAGCTATTGAAATAAAAAATAATAATAATAATAATAATTGATCATTAATAAGATGAAATTTGTATTGGAGAAACTTTAAAGGTTGTTATATTATTTAATATAAAATTAGCAACTTCTGAATTGTTAGATTACATTAAATCAATGTTCAAGAATTTATGTTAGAGGAGATTGATTCTTTCAGAATTAGGTATAAAATTCCTGTTCAACAGTTAATTCTTTATCAAAATTAAAATTAATAATGTTTTACCATCATTATTATTTATATGCTTATTTTAAATTTTGGTCGCATAGCTTGTGGATTAGATAATTAAAAAGGAAAGTTCTATTGACTTCTAACGATATTCATCTTGTCCATTTATTTTACATGAAATCTAAACTAACATCAATTTCAAGAGCATTTTGTTCCTCATGTACACTAACAGATCTTACACGTAGTATATAGAACAATCTTAGCTACTATTCAATAATCAACATGTTGGAAGTACATAAATTATCTCAAAATAATTTGAAAAAAAAGAAGAAGAAGAAATGGGTTAAAAGGGTTACCTCTTTTGGTACCTAAAGAGATGATGCAATCTGCAGCTGCAAATTAATGGAGCTCAAGTGGAGCGTAGAGAGAATATAGATGATAAAGTAGAAGCAGCTGGATGATAAGTATGGGGCTAATTAGCAAGAGAAATCATATATGAGATATTTAATAAGTGGACACCAACAAGTCTGATTGATGAGTGTGGGGCGATAAGATCACCTTTATCAATTATTACATGATTAGAGTATTTTTGTTGTCATTATGTTAAAATGCTGAACCATTGAATCAAGTTATTATCTAAAAGTTTGTTTCCTTGGATCGATTTATATTGCACTTTCTTTCATAGATAGAACGATTGAATTAAATGAATAGTTGATACTTACTATAAACAAATAAGTATACTTTTCCAATAGCTTTCCTTACCCATATGAAAGCAATTTAATGCGATCGAGTTTTAGTTTGCTCGAGTTCATCGCATGTGATTTGTTAATTTGATTGGAGATAGTTTTTTATGGGTTCTTATCATAAACCGTTTGAGCCTTTCATCAATCAATGATTTTTCTACTAGAGGATGAAATGTTAATGGTCTTGATGCTTTTGTGCTGAATCATTGTACATGTTGTAGATTCCATAATCTTCACACGATGAAATTCCTCTAACAATATACTTTCCAGGTGCAGTATAACCATTATTGAACATATCACAACAACATTGGTACACGAAAAGTTCTCACCATCTTAGTATTAGATTTTAAAAAATTGCTATGATTTATGTACACCACTTATATACAAAAAGCAAGCACCTAGAAGTTGTGAACTCTAGAAGATCAAGAATTTGATAATAGCAAAAGAACTGCTGTTGATAATCATGGTAGAGCATCTTGAGAATTACAATCTTTAGAATGGAAATAAGTTTTTCTTCCCTCACAATCTTCTTATAGTTTCCAACCAAGTCCTCCACACAAAACAGCAAATAAATCTCTACAAACAATTCTAATGCCTACTCCCATTATTCTAATAGCAAATGATCAATATTCAGCTACAAATAGCATCCACCTAAATTGCTCTAAAGCATAGTTGGGTGCTTGTAACTCGCTCACATCAGCATATTGAACATCTACAGTGAATGTACCTGCCTTGTAGAAAGTCAATGCCTTAAACACTGGGTTTTGGATTTCCCTTTGGGAAAACAATAGTGCTTTGCTGATTATCTGCTGCTTCATTTTGAGCTTCTGGGGCAGAGCCTTTCCATGACAATGCAAATTGAAAATGGGAAGCTCTCATTTACCTTTAGAAACAGCCACAAATGAAGAACCATTATTGATCATTTTTATGCATAATCTGATTAAATCATAACATGAAACATTATACCTACTTAGTCGCAATTAAAGCACAACATGGATCAGAATTGCCTTGGCCAAAAAGAGAGTAAAAGGTCGCTCATCAGGAACAGAGAATTCAAGGACACAAACTGCCTTCTACTCGTCCTAGTAAAAGGTTTTGTCATTGAATTTTCTATCCCTGACGAACAACGTTTTACTCAATGATTAAACATTGAGTTACTATGACATAGTATCACCAAGTGTACAGAAGGAGAAAATTAATATCATATGAACTGAAACACTAAACTTCAACCATCCAAAACCACAAAGACTGCTTCAGGAAAATAAACCAAGAAAAAAAGAAGCATAGACCCGACATTTAAACAAACAACTGCCTTAAAAACAACAGCATACCCAGACCTTTCTTTGAAAAAAAAAAAAGAAGATATTAAAAAGCGAGAAAAAATAATGGTACCTTTTCCAGACCTTCAATATCTCTCAATAAATATCATGGAAAAAAAAAAAACACCATAATACAAAATTAAGAAAAAAAAATACAGCTTTAATCTTGACATCCGAGACGTGTAACCATTAGTAAAAACCAAAATTCCGCCTCTTAATGTCATTTTAAACCAAGATTCAAGGCACCCAAAAAAAACAAAAACACATGAAAATCCAGTCAGAAAAGGAAAGATTCTTACCTGAAACTCTCTCANGATCTTGTCCATAATATGTTTGATCATCCTGTTGAGACTAGATCAATTCAAAAAATCCTTTTTGAAAAAAATCAGATCATTCCAGATGCAATATGGCCATCCTTTCACGATGATGCTCCGTGGGAACTCTTTCCTCCAGACTACACTGAGAAATTTCTCCACGCCAAACAGACATGCATACGTTCCATCAATGCTCAATCCGATGACAATTCATCTTATCCAGAATGGTGGTACCCGGACTCACAGCCAGATACTGTGCAGGAAGAAGAGCTTCAACAGTCTCGTGATTACTATCTCCATAAATCCAGGCGACAACAATACGTGCATGCACCAAGTACATCTGCCACGCCAACATCTCAGATTCCAGACATTTCTTCAGATACTTATCCAGATACATCTCCTCGACAAATCCCTGCTGACTGGATTCAATCAATGGGTTGTCTCGACTTCCAGGATGAAGAATCGTGGCACGTTACCAACTTGTCAAACGATTAAAGATCTGCGTGTCTTAAATTAAATGGTGGTGTCATTTATGTAAAATAGGAGTGGACTAAATGGCGATTTGCCTTTTCATTGTAATATCTCCCGTAGCCATTGTAAAAAAGTCAAGGATTGTAAACTTTGCAAACACTTTTATTTACTTCTCTCACTCTTCATTTCCATATTTTCTCTACACTTCCATACTTTCTCTACACATCTTTACTATACTTCTTCCATGTTTCTTTCATATTTCTAAGTTTTCTTCAACCTCAAGGGTGATGTAATACTCTGAAAATATTATAGATAGCAAAAGATTCCATATATGTTTTAATTTATGTTCTTTAACATGTTTAATATTTATGTTTTCTTTTATGTTCTTGTTCTTAAATTTTGTACATGTTCTTCATTTATATTTATGCTCTCCATTTATGTTGTTATTTAATTTTCACTAACTCTTTTAGATGATGTTAGAAGCTGCGTGGGTGTATGTGTGTGTGAGATAAAAGAAGGGTCTTGACCATTTTTAGACCGATCGTTGTGTTGATTAGTTCCGTTTAGGTCGACTATCATAGTTTCCCACATGCATAAACTCCATGATTTTCTGACAGCATTTTTAAGGTCTAGTAATCCTTGTGGTACCCAAACAGACACCTACATGCTTTTCAAGATCTGGCTGCTTACCAGCAGCTGCCCAGACATAGCCATAGCACAGAAATTTTACAGTAACAATCAAAGGATTTTCATCTTATTCGGCAAAAATGTTGTGTTTCTCCAAACATTTTAGTTTTCAAAGCATTTCAGGAATAAATAAACGTGACCTGAAATAAGAAAAATATAAATCTAATATGCTTGCCTGTAAGGACTCCTCTTGAACTTCTCTGCAACTGCTAACATCATCTCAAAGTACTTATTTCTCCCATCAGCCTTGAAGTCCAAAATGTCAAGAAGGAAAGAAACAAAACAGATGGCTGCAGAGCCACACTTCTCTTCCATAACATCCTATGTGAAAAGATTACAGTTTCATAAATCCATCATAAAACTTCCACAAGATATGCATTATCAATAGAAAAGAAAAGGAAGAACCTGGGTCTCTGACAGTATTATTGACAGAATACCCCTTCTGAAGCAATAGCTCGATGAGCAAAGATGCGACATGTCCAGTGCCACCCACAACAAAAGCAGTCTTTTTTTCCGTGAAATTCAATTCAATCAAAGAAACCCTAGCTTTCCATAGAAATAAAAACCAAGAAAAATAAGAAAAAAAGAAAAGAGAAATTGAGAATAATAAGACTTAGATAGAACACTGTGAGAATTACCTTAACCGAAGCAAGAATTAGTATTGAGAAATTGAATCAATTTGTAGGAATCAAACTGCAGTGGATTTGAGAGACAAATTAGAGAAGAACCGTACCGGTATTTGCAGAATCATGACACCGAAATAGAAAATCATCAGCGCCAGATCACTGGAATGCTAGTCAGTTGCTCTGACGTCGATTATTATAATATTTTTTATTGATTTCTTTAATTATTAATTCAATATAAAATAAAATTCAATACAAAAAATATATATTTAAAACCATTAAAAAAAAAAAACAATAATAATAATAAACATGCGCAACGTAGGGACGTGCCAGCTAGTTTTACTTATAAGTGTAAATTTATACGCTTATTATTAAAATGTTCAAAGCCCCACTCAAATGATATTAAAATTAATACTATTATTTCCATTCTTGTCTCATAATTAAAATACTATTTGATATCATTTAATTGAATATTAAGTTCTTCTCATAAGTATTCTTTTCACGTTAAGATTTTCGTTTCATAGAAAATCTATTATTTCCCTTTTAATTTTAAATATAAGCTTCTATATTTATAAATAAAATGTTAAAATAGCCACTTCTCTCTTTCAATAATTTTCTAAAGATTAATTTTTTTAAAGTCTAAAGAAAAAGGAAAAATAGTTCAACATCATTATCAATTTATAATCAGGACTAATTTCAAATTCTTTTTTTCTTTTTAAATTACTAAGATTGTTATAACAAAAAAAACTACAACACAACGGAGGTACCAACTTAGAATGTTGAGTTGGTAACACTAATCACTCATAATTTAACATTTGTCTTAAAAAAAAAATCATTGTTTCTTTTTTTTCAAAAATTATATAAGCGAAATGGTAGAACTACCATTGGTTTCGCACACCACTACTATTGTCGGAGACTTTGGTAGATATCACTCACAAAACCATGTTCAAAATATTGTATTCATCAAAATAAAAACCTATTCATAAATCTCATAATTATCCGATAAATCTAAATGATATGATTAAAATTTTCGATACAATTTTCACGGTGGCCATCCTTTCCACCAACCAGTGCATTATGAGCTCTTAGATTTTTAAACTCCTACCCAACCGATTTAATATTCCTTCACCATTGAATTACTGCTCATCCAATATGCATTTCCCTGATTTGGTTGACCTCATTTGCCTTTGCTGGGAAATAACCCAAAAGTATAATCGTCGCGTATTTGGTTTATTACATTTTAGTCCTACTCCTTATTTTAATATGGTCTTCTATTTCATACTTCATTTCCATTTAACCCTCAATTTGTCTTTATTAATTTTAAGTTAAATAAACAGATGTCAAGTTATGCATAGGCACCTAGCTAATGGTATCAATTACCCCGGTAATATATCTTATAAAAAAAATGTTATCTCATATTTAATATTCTTATTTTTTTAATTAAATATAAAACACCTAATTTTAAAACTTTTACCTTAATCCCCAAATCTCCTTAAGCTAGCCTTGCAACAAACACATTGTTATATTATATCAAAGTTAATGCATAATCTCTTTATCGTTAAATTTTAGGTGTTAAAATAAACGATAGACGAGTAATTTAGTAATATTTACTAATTCATCATAATATAAATTTTAACAATTCATTAAAGATAAATGAATTTCTCTTATTTCCAAAACCTTAGAAAAATTTTATTATTACGTCATAACTTAAGAAGATTAAGGTCATTTAACTCATTATATCATTACTATCATCATTCATCCACCCAACTTGTCTTTAGTTCTATTATTTAGGTAGAAAAGAAACAAAATTCCACTCATTAAAAAATGAGTCAATTTTTTTTTCCTACTACTCAAATTAGTTTGCAGATATCTCAATTAATCCTTACTAAAAGGTGAACACTTAATAATACTTAAACATAAAATCTCTAATTAACCTAAGGTTTTATCATTGAATCATAAGCTAAATGGTTAAATGAGTCCATTATTGATGCCTAAATAACTCCTAAAGGGTGTTCTCATAAAAATAAAAAAAAAATTGGAATTTCTTCTCCTTTAAGGTAAAGGAGCAATGTACAATTACCAGGAAATGCATACCAAATTCATGCACCAATACACGTGGCATAATCCTCTTTTTTAAAAATTTTTTTATCATTAATCGACGACCATAATGATACCATGTCTTTCGATCCATGAATTTGCTATACATTTTATTTGTGACTGAATCATTTTTCTAAGGCAAAGTATCACTTTCACATTGACAATGAAGAAAAGAATCTAAAAGATTTGGATGTTACCTGCCCTTTTCTCACCCCATCCATCCCCTCACAATTTGCATCCTTTCTTTCTTCTTACTCCCTATAATATCCCCCAACACACTCTCCGCCTTTCTAAAATGAGCTCCACTAAAACAAACTCCGATCAACCACCCAAGCTCAACCTCCCATGGAAAACAAGGATCGCCATTTCATTTCTCTCCGCTCTTACCGACACATGTCGTCGCTCCGACGGTACTATCAACCGTCGGCTCCTCAAGTTTTTGGACTTTCAGACTTCTCCCAATTGTAAACCCATAAACTCCGTTTCCACCTCCGACACCCCCGTCGATCCTGCCCGCGATCTCTGGTTCCGTACCTTTTCTCCCATCTCAGTCTCCGGCCCCACCCCCGTTGTCATTTTCTTACACGGAGGTGGCTTCACTTTCCTAAGCGCTGCCTCTAAAGCCTACGACGCCGTTTGCCGCCGTTTCGCGCGTAAAATCCCTGCTTTTGTTATTTCTGTTAATTATCGTCTGTCCCCTGAACATCGCTACCCTTGTCAATACGACGACGCATTTGATGTTCTTAAATTTTTGGATGACAAGGCATTACTTCCACAAAATGCTGACTTGTCAAAAGTTTTTCTTGCCGGTGATAGTGCAGGTGCTAATATAGCTCACCATGTGGCAGTTCGAGCCTGTCGGGCTCAATTTCGGGTGTTGAAGATAATCGGGCTGGTTTCAATCCAACCGTTTTTTGGTGGTGAAGAGAGGACTGAATCCGAGACCCGATTAAAGGGGTCACTTTTGGTTTCATTGGCCCGAACCGATTGGATATGGAAGGTGTATTTGCCAGACGGGTCAAACCGAGACCACGAGGCAGCTAATGTGAGCGGGCCGAATGCGGTAGATATATCGGGTTTGGATTATCCGGAGACGCTTGTGTTTGTGGGCGGGTTTGACCCGTTAGGGGATTGGCAAAAGAGATACTATGAGTGGTTGAGAAAATCAGGGAAAGAAGCAACGTTGATCGAGTATCCACACATGATTCATGCTTTCTATATATTTCCTGAAGTACCAGAGGCCTCTCAGTTAATTGGACAAGTTAGAGATTTCGTGACCCAGCGATTGTCTAAATTATGAGTAGATGAAGAACGTATAAGTTTTTATTATTATTATTAGTTTAATGTGTATTATTGTATTTCTCTGGTGTTCAACAAATGTAGTCAGTTTTATTACTGTTTAGTCCAATTATATTTATAATTTGTTAAACTTATTTTAATCCAATTATTTTTTTATTATTAAATTCACATAAATAAAATTCTGTCCATAATTCAAATAGAAAATAAAAAGCTTTAGATAATAATTAAACTATTTCTTGTTAAAATATCTTAATATCCATTTTCGTCTATATTTTAAATATTTCATATAATATAAAAAGCTTTTCTTATGTTTGAGATGATCACGGCCACCTCTAATTCTTTTCTTTATAATAGTATATGCGTATATATTAATTCAAATAAATTGTTCCAGTATACATATATGTTTATAATAGATTGACAAGGAAGAAACCTATAATACGACATGGATGCAATATCAATCATGCTACATACAAAACAATGAATTATGTGCCTACATAAATAATGAATGTAATATTACTCTATAATAAAAGTTTGGATTAGTTCACCTGTTTGTCACCTAACTATTCCTACAAATTAAAGCTACGCCGAGAATTAAATGCTCACATGTAGCATCATCCATCAATCACCAATACAAATTTATGAGTTTCAACTTCGAAGGACAAAGCTAGGCCACCAACTCGGGAGATTATGTGTCACATATTAATGTGCATTTAATTTCCAAATCGATCCAAGGTTAGCCTTAATGACACTTTCACACTAAAAAAAATTTCAAAATGTCATTTTTCCATCTAAAGTTTATATTCCGTTAATATTTAAAATATACTTCACTTTCTCAACTAGCGTTCTACAAATTATCAGGACCTAGGGTGAGAAAGCTTTTGTAGAGTGGAGACTGGTGAATTGAATAGTTGTGATTGATGGAATATTCGTTGTTGGAAATTAGCAAAGAATAAGAAACATTAGCTTTGCAGTGACCGACAATCGGCGAGAAATCAGGTGCTGAATGTTGGGATTGTGCCTTGAATCCCATATTGCTTGGGAATGAGAGTTGCAAAGGGACTCTCCCCTTTAAATAGACCAGTAGATTAGACTTTTAAAGTATCTCAAAAAATGTAAAATATATTTTAAAAGAATAATCATTGTGGGCTGTTATTAAGAGTGTAATTGGGCTTTTTGAGATAGTGTAAAGAGTTTGCAATTTTTTTCTTCTAAAAATTATATAGTTGTAAGCTTTTGCTTAGTGGATTGTTTGGGTGGATAGTGAACGTAGGCTACATTGATTGGGCCGAACCACTTTAAAATTCTTGTGTTTGGTTTGCTTTATTTTTTGTTGCTTGCTTTAATTTTGCGTTTGAGTTATGGGTATCATTTTTCAACACCGAAGTGAGAAGGGTTTTGTATAGAAGAGACCAAAGGTTTAAATGGTGGTGATAGAGAGAATTTTCGATGTCGGAATCGGGTTTGGGTATTAATGGAATATAAACTTTGGATGAAAAAGTGGTATTTTGAAACTTTTTGGGTGAAACATGTCATTAAGACAAACCTTGGGTGGAAAAAAAGTCGTTTACTCTTCCAAATCCAATTTTCTTTGGAAGCTCCACAGTCAAATGTGATGGAGCCAATGCAAGTTTCCTATAAGAAAAATGAATGGACAACTATTACTCATTAGTCACATTAATACCTACGAAATTAAAATGACATAATAAAATAAATTAAAAAAAGACTGCAAAGTAAGAAAATAGACTTAAAAGGGGTTGGAATGAGAGTATTTGAATATATTTATTTTGGATCTCTCAATTTTTTGTGTATTTTAGATTGAAGGGGAAGGGGGGCTACAATAAGCTTGATGAAAGAAAATCAAGGCTAAAATATGTTTTTAAAGGCTTAGACTGGTTAACTAGTGATAATAATATAAAAGGGTAGGGTTGAAAGGCTCAACCAGTCCAAAAATAGTATAAATCATTTTCTAAATAATATGAATTCTAAGATTTCGCCTCAAGTGGTCATCAAATGAGTTCTAGAGTTTGTTGAGATCACAACTCCTGTAAGCATTTAGACTAATAAAAAAATTCATACCAAAAACCAATAGTCTCAAACTAGATGCAATTAATGCTCAAAATCATCTTTAAACCAAGGCAAAGTTTAATGTCTTCTAAGGTTAATGTGATCGCGATCACATTAATATCAGCGACATACTAATTAATCCAATAACTAAACAAAATTCAACAAAAAAAAAAAAAAAAATTCCTCGTAAATTTATAAATTCAAATTTTTTGGAAGAAACTTCCCTTACCCCCAATCTAAGATCTACATTGTCCCCTATATACAAATCTAAACAAAAGAAAAAAGAGAAAAAGAAAAGTTGCCCTCGTTTTGCACTAGTGAAGTGCGAAAACGCGTGACAAATCGATCACCAACTCGTTTCATTCCATTGTTGCTATTTAATCACACTACAACAAAAAGGACTTTTAGCTACGAATTTTTTTGTTGCTAAAAACCTAGAAATCGTTGCGGTTTACGTTTAGCAACAGAAGAAAATCGTTGCCATGATCATCGTGGTAGGCATGTCGCGCTTGATTTTAGCGACAATTTGTTAAAATTCATCGCTAAATCTGTTGACAAACCAAAAAATTGTCGCCTATACCATTTTTGTCGCTAAAACTAGTTACCGGTGAAATATTAAATGTCGTCGTCGAAAGTTAATAGTGACGTACTCTCTATTTTGTCGCCTACACTATACTACGATGAGATGTGCATTTGTGTCACCTAACGTATACCGCGACGAAATGTGAATTTTGCTCGCCTACGATATACCGCGATGAAATGTGCATTTTTGTTGCATAAAGTTAATAGCGATGTTATAATTGTGTGCGTCGCTTAAAGTATATAGCGACGAAATATGACGTTTCATCGCCTAACATGTAATGCGATAAAATATGAGTTGTTGTTGCCTAAAGTTAATAGCGACGTAATCTTTGTATGTGTCGTTTAAAGTATAGCACGACGGTACTTTATATTTCATCACTTGAAACTATTAGTGATAAAACGTAAAGGTCATCAGCAAAACTTTTCAATGTTGAATGTATTTCATAGCTAAAAATCTACAACGTCGAAATATAATTGTCATCACCCATTTTATAATATATATATATGATTAAATAATATTTAATTTATCTTAGACATTTTAAAATTTAATTCTAAAAGGTAAATATCAATTTGTAGATGTAATTAATTGAAATCAGACAAGTATATCAAACCAAATATATTATAGAACTATATATGTTTGTTTTTAAATAAAAAGTTGACTAAATTGTTAATGTTCAACAAAAAGTGACAAATAAAAACTCAAATTGTTGCAAGTGGTGGAGGATGTGGTGGAAATTGGCCTGAAAATATCTGTGAGCCATTAGATCGAGAACCCATATTCCTATACTAATTGAGATGAACTACTGCATCTTCTCCATCGTTTGCCTATATTGGTGAAATTCTTCCCTTATGCCTCATAGTTCTTGCACCTCCTCACGCAAGTGTGTGAGTTCTTCTAAAACTTCTTGATTGGCTCACCTTGAAGTCTTAGAAGATATATGTGGTTTTGGACCATAACCTAATCCACGATAATAACCAGGTTTTTTTTCCTAAAACCTGTTGAGTGATCTCTAATTAAGTAGGTGGCTAAGAGCCTTCCCTAGGCTCTTGATTGAGAGTGTTCTTCTTTTGTTTCTACAAAAATAATATATATGTACATACGCACAAATATATAAATAAAAACAATATACTTTTATAAATTAAAAGATTAAAATGTATTAGGTTATAATATAAAAATATAATAAACTTTTATACAAAAAAAAAAGAAATACACTACATAATACTTACATATCGAAGCTTGGGTTCATCATTTATCCAAGTATTTCTTTTACTGCTAAAATGAGTGTCATGGAATAAATGCATCTCCCCTTGGAATTGACCTTCAGGAAGATCCTAATATTCAAAAAAAAAACCAATTAAGTGAAAATTAATATTAAAAAATAACTAAAAATAAACAAATAAATAACAATTTCAATATACACTTTAAATAAAAAATTATTCAAAAATAAATATTTCAAACCTTTGAATTTTTTGTTCAGTGAAAAACAAAGGGTTTTGACCCACCATAATGATTGTATGGCAACTTAGCACGATTGGCCTTGTTTACTTTCGAAAGTTTCTGAAAATTGAATAATGATGCATAATGAAATGTATAATAATATTTTAATTAGGCCAAAATAAATATTAGATAATATTTCAATAATAAGCATTAAATAATAAGCAACTGAGTATAAATCATCCACATAATGTTATTAGTAAAAATCATAAATATTAAAAATTATTACCTGATAATCATCACTAGCAAAATGTGTGCATAACCAATCCCAGTCTTCTGGTCACACATCTTTATAAGGGTGTCACCGCGCTTTTTCAGGATCCTCAAAGCTTCGAAAATATTGGGCATGATCACAACGATTATCGCGATAAGCCCTACCCATAAGACAATTAAGGTACTCAAGGACTAAAGGATCATTCAAATCAATATCAAACTTTGTCTACAAAAAAAATAAAAAAAATAAAAAAAATTCAATATATTAGTAATTAAAAAATTGTTATTAATAAAATTAAAAACAAGTTTACCAATAAACGAGTCACAATCAACTTTTTATCATCTAGGTCAATCTTCATCCACTTTTTAGCTTGATATGGAGCCATGGTTCGTACCAAAAACCCAAATTAACTTGACAGTCGCTTTGAAGCTAATTCGCACTTGGGTCTCCTAGTTTTAGGATCCATCACAATCCTAATCTTCCCAAAGACCTTGACAATATCCTCTGTGCCTACTCCTCCTGTCGTCATACGTACTTTCTTCTTTGAAGGAGGAGGTTCTTGCAATATTCAAAAATTTACATTCAATATTAATAATGAATAAAATAAAATAAGTATAAACATTAACATATACAAATACTACCTGATATACTATCATCTCCAATAGGACTGGTAGGTGTAATATATATTGAAGCCGGAGGAGTCTAATAAGGACTCAATGTTGGAAGAGTCCATGCTGGAGGAGTGCATGTTGTAGGAGTTAACGAAATATGTGTATTATGAGAAGTATTCATGTTCAGTGTCGATTTTTTTTACCCGTGTTCCTATTCTTATTAAACATCTAACATAGATATAATAATTAATCTCAAAGTTTTGGCTAATCATGCGTGGATAGTTTTATAAAGTTGAACTGGTTAGTCTAGTGCTTGAAAAATTGTGTTCATGAAATATCTAATAGAAAATGGTCATCATAATGTTTCCTATTGTTTTTTTTTATCCGTCCAACTAGCTTTTAGATTTTAAAAATAAAAAATAATAATAATTAAAAAAAGCAAACCTAATGAGATGAGAACATAATTCTGACTTCTAAATTGTATCTTAGTTTCTCAAAATATTCCTCAATTTTGAATAACAAAACTTTGACTGCCTAAAAATTATCTCAATTTATAAAGCACACATGAACAAAAAAACCTTAAATTGTACTATTAACAAAGCCCTATCCTACTACTATCATAAATTAAAATTAAACAAAACTAATCAACATTAATTGCCCTCAAAATGTTCGATAGGTTATATCCATCATTTTCTAGTGATGCACGAAAGGTTCGATTGGGACTTGTTTCAGATGGTTTTAATCCTTTTGGTAACATGTCTAATTCATATAGCATGTGGCCAACTATTCTTATACCCTATAATCTACCATCGTGGAAATGTATGAAAGAGTCATACTTGATGATGTCTCTTCTTATACCAGGGCCACAATCACCTGGTAGAGAAATTGATGTGTTTTTATGTCCATTAATTGAAGAACTCAAAGAGTTATGGTCGGTTAGTGCATTGACATTTGATTTTTCAACTGACAAGAGTTTTCAAATGCAAGCTACTCTCTTATGGACAATTAACAACTTTCCAGCATATGAAAATTTAACGGGTTAGAGCACTAAAGGTTATATGGCATGTCCAGTATGTAACAAGGAGACTTCATCTACACGATTGAGAAGTAAGATATGTTATATAGATCATCGACGATTCTTACATTCTGGGCATGCATGGAGACGGAGTCGACTACACAATAATAAACTAGAAACTTAAGCTGCACCGAGAGAGTTATCAGGGGTCGATATTCTGAATCAATTAAGAATTGTTGAGATGGTGAAATTGGGAAAGAACCGAAGTAATCAAGATAGAAAGCGAAAACGTACACCAGCATAATTAAATTGGAAGAAAAAAAATATTTTCTTCGAATTGGAATATTGGTCATCTTTAAAAGTACACATAATATAGATGTCATGCATGTGGAGAAAAATATTTGTGATAATGTTGTTGGGACAATTTTGTGCATTGATGGAAAATCGAAGGATACTGATAAAGCTCGAATGGATTTGCAAGATATGAACATGAGGAAGGAATTGCATTTGGTGAAAATTGGTAATAGATACATTAAACCACGTGCAACATACACTTTGACATTGCAAGAAAGAAAAGACTTTTGTAACTTTCTTAAGATGATTATATTTCCTGATGGTTATGCAGCTAACATGTAAAAAAATGCAAGTGTTAAAGATGGTAAACTTGGATCACTTAAAAGTCATGATTGTCATATTTTACTTCAATGAATTCTTCCCATTGGCATTCGGAAATTTTTGCCATGTGACATTTATACTGCATTGGTGGAGTTATCTTGTTTTTTTCAACTCATTTGTGCAACACATTTACAAAGGATGTGTTGCACAAGTTGGAGGAACAAATTGTGTTAATACTTTGTAAATTAGAAAGAAGTTTTCCATCAGCTTTTTTTGATATCATGGTGCATGCAGTTGTTCATTTATCATGTGAGGCAAGACTTGTACGACCAGTAGGATTTTGATGGATCTATCCAATTGAAATGGCTTTAGGAACTTATAAATCTTATGCAAAGAATAAAGCAAGACTGGAAGGCTCTATTGTCGAGACATACATTGGTAATGAGTCATTGACATTCTGTTCTATGTATCTTCATGATATTGAGACTAAATTCAACCGACCAGAGCGTAATTTTGATGATAATGACAAAGTAGGCGATGCATCTATTTTCAGGCATAGAGTTAGTACATATGGTGGGAGGCAACTGATGAAGTTACCACAAGCATAAATTGATAAAATACATTGGTACATTCTTAATAACTGTGTGGAATTGGGTGATTATTTAGAGTAAGTGATATTTTGCCAACCTTATGAATTTTTTTTTGTTTTTGTGAGGTTTTTATTTTGTCATTTTATATGATATGTTTTAACTTTGTTTAATCTTTTGTTGTATCTTATGAAAAAATGTTTAGTGAGCACATGCTTGAATTAAAGAAAGTGAAGGCACTAATATTTCAGAGATGAAAATATTGAAAAAGCAACAAAAAATTGTTTCCTGATTAGCTTGAACATCGGGTAAGTCGTCGAACATTTTGGAGTCTTATTACTTTTTTTTTTTTTTTTATGGTTTTCAACTTTTATATTGATCATATATTTTAATCATTTTTTTTGGTAGATGAAAGTGTTACGTTCTCAAGGAGTAGTTGAGGCTACTGATGATTTGTATTCATTAACGTGTAAGCCTGATGGACGAGTGTCTAAATATACTGCTTATATTGTTGATTGAGTACGATTCACTGTGAAAGATCGTGATGATAGACTCACAACCCAAAATAGTGATGTTTTAGTGTATGAGGAACTTGAAGATGATGACAATGGTGGTGGTGGTGGTGGTGGTGAGAGGATGGAATTTTATGGAATTCTTGATTCAGTTGTTGCAGTGAATTATATTTATGATAGAAGTGTGATTTTGTTTAAATACACTTGGTTTGACACTGACCGTAAAAAGAAATGGGTGCGAAGGGATTTTCACTTTATAAGCATCAATGTGAGTCACAAATAGTATGCCGATGATCCTTATGTGTTAGCATATCAAGCTAAACAAGTTTTCTACATGATGATCCTAAGTTAGGGGCCAATTGGAAAGTTATACAGAAGGTGCAACATAGGCATTGGTATGACATTCCCGATAAAATTGAAGAAGATCAATTGACAATGCATGATGCATATCAAGCCAATAATTCAAATGAATTTAGTTTTCATATTGATGCGGAAGTTAATGAACAAGAACTTCATAAGGTGGATGTGGAACCAGAGGTTGTTCAATTTGTGGAGCCAAGTAGTAGAGTTAGTGATGATGATACCAGTTTCATAAATGATGATATTGAAAATGAGATGAGTGATGAAAATTGTACCACTGAAAGTGAAGATGCGTAAGTTGAAGATGATATTGAGAATTAATAATATTTATTATTGTCATCCAAATTTAATTTGCGTAATTGTGATGTGATTTTTTTTTTGTGCATTAATTTTAATTTGTTTGCTTTAATATTAATAAATATTATTAATTTAATGCACTAAATTTAACATTTAAATATAAATATTAAATAATATTATAAATTTATTATAAAAAAATAATACTAACACTAACGACTAACCTAATAATAATAACAATAATAAATAATAATGACTCTAAACAGCAACAAACAAGTACCAAACTTAAGCTACCAACAGTGGAAACCTAAAAAACAATTTATCCTATGGTGCTTTTCGTATTTACAAAATAAATAATAATAATAATTTTGATTTCTTTTATTAATTACTGATTGGTTTTACACTTTCAGTTATTGTCATATTAATATAAAATTATATTAAAAATTAAATTCTAACATACTAATGGCAATGATTTTAAGAAAATTAACACAAAAATGTTTTCACGACGAAACATAGATTGCATTGCAATACGTTTTTGGCGTTGTTTTTTTTATTTGCATTGCCAAAAACATTTCCCAAACAATTTGTTGCGTAGCCAGATGGATTTTGTGTCATTTTTTATATTTTCATCACCAAAAAGTTCCCAACGAACAATTTGTTGCGTAACAAATGGATTTTGCGTCATTTTTTATATTTTCGTCGACAAAAACGTTTCTCGACGGACAATTTATTGCATAGCTAGAATGATTTTGCGTTGTTGTTTATATTTTCATCGCAAAAAATGTTTATCGACGCACAATTTGTTGCGTAGCCAAATGGATTTTGCGTCAGTTTTTATATTTTCGTCACCGAAAAGGTGTTAAGATAGGACTTTTGTTGCGTAGCTAAACTTTGTTGGCAATTCTTTACATATTTTCGTAGCCAAAAACATTTTATGGCATCGTGCATTTGCATTGTTAAATACTTTTGACTACGTTTTGTATTATTTTTGTCTCTTAAAAGTATCCACAGCGACATATAATTACGTTACGAAACAACTTGGGTGTCACTTTTTTTATTTTTGACGGCAAAAACATTGTATGATGAATTATGTCGTCGCTAAGTCCATTGCCAATTTGCTTCCCGCAATCTCGTGCGAGGATTAGAAAGTCCGTGAAATTGTTGGCAACCAATTTCATATTTCGTCGCTAATAGTTACCTTTGGCAATGAATTTTGAAATCGTTGCTAACAAAATCATAGCTAAAAGCTCTTTTTGTTGTAATGTATTAATCCATCAATAAACTTGATCAAGTTCTTCGCCCTTAGTGCCATTATCATAAATGACTCCAAGCATTATAGTTGTAGATGCAAAAAATTTACCGTCAAGAAAGAGGTCTGATCCCGTGAGGTTGAGGCCTAACAATCCGCAAGACCTGCACACATGAAAGGGCAAGCGTGAAGCTTCCGGAAAACACTAGAGTGGTGTTTCTGTGGGCACTTCGATGCTCAAGTCAGCACAGCTGAAAGAGATTATTTGATAAGAATTAAAGGGATGAAGAATTACTAGGAGTCTTGTCGGAAGCTAGGACTACGGCAGAGGCGTCGGGTTCTTGGGGCAAGAACTTTAGGAGCAAATAGATGGTTTGGAGTAATGTAGATTGACTATGGGAGATTGCCCTTTAATGAGAGGGCAAGCCTCTGTTTTTTATAGTGAATCCAAAGGGTTGGAATCCTAGTGGGACATTGAGTCCTCTTTTGGGGAGATAATCCCATCATGAAAAAGATATGATTTCTTGACCTTATCAATTAAGTTTATGGTTTAAATAAGATTTGGAATCTTAGTAGGACACTAAGTCTATTTTGGAGATAATTCCTATCATGAAGAGAATGATTTCTTGACCTTATCAGATTAAGTTTATAAATAAGATTTGGAATCTTAGTAGGACACTAAGTCCTATTTTGGAGATAATCCCTATCATGAAAGAGATATGATTTCTTGACCTTACAAATTTAGTTTAATAGTTTGAGTAAGTTTGGAATCTTAGTAGAAGAGGAAATAGATGAGATTCTGATTTCCTATTTATAGACTGTTGTAGGCTAAAGGCAAAACCCAGTTTAGCTTAACTTATAGGATAGCCCAACTCATAGAGTGGGTAGTTCGCAAGGTGATTTTAAGCGTAGGCCCCAATCGGGATTGTGTTGAGGCCTTAGGCCGTGACAGTTTATTTCATTATTAGGCCTCGTCAAGCCCAAGACGATTTTTGGCCCTACAGTTAGGCCCCATTAAAGAGTATTTAGCTTAGAGAGTAGATTAATCAAAGAGTGCAAACTGAGCGGATTAGTGATGCAGCTTGTTAGGTCGAATGATCATTGTGTGATTGGGTCGAGACTTGTCGATTTGAGGTGTAAGAACCCTCAACCGTCTGGCCAACTGAATGTGTAGCTTTATGGACGGGCAAAGCCGATCGAAGGTGTAAATCCGTGGATCGAGCATGGTCGATCCAAAGGCGTAAATCTGTGGATCGACAGGGCCGATCCGATGGTGTAAATTCATGGATCGAGTAGGGTCGATCCAAAGGTTAAATCCGTGGATCGGGCAGGGCCATCTAAGTGTAGATCGTGAATTGAGCAGGGTCAATCCGAAGGTGTAAATCCGTGGATAGAGCAAGGTCGATCCGAAAGTGTAAACATAGATTGAGCATGTCAATCTGAAGGTGTAAATCCGTGGATCGAGCAGAGTCGTTTGAAGGTGTAAATCCGTGGATCGGGCAGGGCCAATCTGAAGGTGTAGATCTTGGGATTGAGCAGGGTCAATCCGAAGGTGTAAGCCCGGATCGAGCAGGGTTGATCCGAATGGTAAATCCGTGGATCGGGCAGGGCGATCCGAAGGTGTAGATCCGTGATTGAGCATGGTCAATCCAAAGGTGTAAATTCGTGGATCGAGCAGGTCAATTTGAAGGTGTAAATCCGAGGATAGGCAGGCCGATCCGAAGGTGTAGATCCATGATTGAGCAGGGTCAATCTGAAGGTGTAAATCCGTGGGAGCAGCGGTCAATCCGAAGGGGTAAATCCGTGGATCAAGTAGGGCCGATCTGAATGGTAAATCCGGGATCAGGCAAGGTTGATCCAAAGGTGTAAATCCGTGGATCGAGTAGGGTCGATCCAATGGTGTAATCCGTGAATCGGGTAGGGCCGATCCGATGGTGTATGCCAAGTGGAGCTTGTATGGAGCTTACAGTTGAGTCGGCGTGATCGACTTGTAGTTGAAACCTTTGAGGGTTTGTGGCCCAGTCGGCGTGACCGACTTTGTAGTTGGAAACATTCGATTGAAGCTGGAGCAGTGACATGCATGCATGAATGTTTTAGCAAATAGTCGAATTGAGAGTTAATATGCATGATGTGCATGTGTTATGGACTGATAAAGAGTGAGCTAAATGAAAAATGAGCTGCATGTATTTAAGTAATGGGTCGAATAGAGAAAGATTTAACCAAATAGAGTGGTAATTAAAGGAGGCAATGACACATACCTTTCCCTTCAAGTGCTGCCACCATGCTTGCTGGACCGAGTGGGAGAGAGGGTGTTACTTTCTATGTTAGAGCTGAACTAGTTGAAGTTGAGTGGGCACATGATTCACTTTTGGGTTGATCCGAATGGGCACGTTGATATTGTATGTGCAAACCCAAATATCATTGAGTGGACTACTCTGTTTGTTTGGTGGTGCTGAGTTGTAGTGGGGAGTGGAAAGTTTGCAAATAGCGGGAGGCGTGAGGGCTTTTGTGACAGGTGTGCGGAGATTGTGATGTGAAGGTGGTTGAGTTGATATGTATTGGTTGGGAAGGGGCGATGGTTCGAGTTTGGAGTTTGAATACGGTAGGGTAAGGAGATTAGGCGAGAGTGGGTGGCGTCACTTAAGTAGGTTTTGTTTGGGGTTTCTCTTCGTGTTTAGTAGATGACTTTAGGTGTTTTGAGAGATACTGCTGCGTTTTTAGGATTTTACTGTGTGATTGGAGAAGCTGTTAGGGCGATTTTAGGAGAACAGATGGACGGGTTTCGTTTCAAAGTGGTGGCAAATCTCCGTGAAGTGAATGGGATTGGATCAAGGCTGGTCGAGTTTGAGTTACCTTCTAACGGAGCGGAGGTCCTAGAGATGCTGGCGTATTGTAGCATCTTCTTGAATGAATAAATTGACTGGTTTTGTGGCAGGTAATGCATTGCAAAGCTCTGATGACGCTGACGGACCACCTGGTGGTTTGATGATTGAAGTGAAAGGCACGTGCAGAGAGGTTCGAGACAGAAGCTATTGCCTTATCTGAACAAAGGATTAGAGAAGAGAGATTGTTGAAGCAAAGTCAATGAATCAAGTGGTTTAGGAACACCACTTTAAACCCTGACACATTATTATTCTATTATAATTTAGAACAATAACATGAGCTTCAAGGTCTTATACTACTCGCTGAATGGATATAATATAAATAAATTACGATATGCCGAATAGTATAATATGGCATGTGAATAGATAAAAAAATGAAGAAAAATAAGAAAAAAAAAACTCTTATCGTGATGAGATTTTTGATTAACATTGTCAGTCAAAAGGAGTTTCGTGTCGCCTCTCATGTTGTAAGTCATCGTTGGCAGGTGATTGTCAGGGGCCCACGGTGGACGCCAAACTGTAGATGCAAAAAATCTACCGTCATGAAAATAGGGTCTGATCCCGTGAGGTTGAGGCCACTCAATCCGCTAGACCTGCACACATGAAAGGGTAAGCTTGAAGCTTCCAGAAAACACCGAGGTGGTATTTCCGTAGGCACTCCGACGCTCAAGTCAGCAAGGCTGAAAGAGATTATTTGATAAGAATTAAGGAGATGAAGAATTACCAGGAGTCTTGTCGGAAGCTAGGACTACGGCGGAGGTGTCGGGTTCTTGGGAGCAAGAACTTAGGAGCAAATAGATGGTTTTGAGTAATGTAGATTGACTATGGGAGATTGCCCTTTAATGAGAGGGCAAGCCTCTGTTTTATAGTGAATCCAAAGGGTTGAATCCTAGTGGGACATTAGTCCCTTTTTTGGGAGATAATCCCTATCATGAAAAAATATGATTTCTTGACCTTATCAGATTAGTTTAATAGTTTAATAAGATTTGGAATCTTAGTAGGACCTAAGTCCTATTTTGGAGATAATCCCTATCATGAAAGAATATGATTTCTTGACCTTATCAAATCAAGTTTAATAGTTTGAGTAAGATTGGAATCTTAGTAGAAGAGAAATAGAATGGGATTCTGATTTCCTATTTATAGATTGTTGCAGGCTAATGAGCTGAAACCCAGTTTAGCTTAACTTATAGGATAGCCCAACTCATAGAGTAGGTATTTCATAAGGTGATTTTAAGCGTAGGCCCAATCGGGATTGGTTGAGGCCTTGGGCCATGACATGGTTTATTTCGTTATAGGCCTCGTCAAGCCCAAGACGATTTTAGCCCTAACATAAGTTATCTTCGATTAGAGGCTAAGTAACCAACACTACTCCTGGATTATCAAAATGATGGAGAAACATTGGAAGATTTGGATTTTCATGGGAAGGGTTGGTCTTTTGTTTTTTTGACATTGATTGCTTATATGATTTGGATTGTTTATCTGCCATCGTGTAATGGAAAAGATAAAAGAATTTTTCTTTTGTGTTTGTAAGAATGAACAAACTTGGGGCTAACTTAGCTAAAATGAGCAAGAAAAATAAACGAATGACTTTGCTATATCAAATGGCTTTGCTGAAATGAGCAAAAAGAATGGGGCCAAGAATCATTGCTCTGATACAATAATTAAAAGCAAATGACTTGAATATTTATGTGTGTCTTATTCCTTCCACAAAGGAGGCATATATACAAGGAGAGGTGAAACAAAATCCCATAGATTGTGGTATATCCTGTAAATGATTTGTGGGAAATTTTGTTTAATTTGTATAATTTGACTTAATTGTTTTATAAATGTGTTTTTTTTGGAATTACGGATATGTTTGGCAAATTTTCAGGTCATAGGTGCTTGAAAATAATATGTGGATGAAAAATAATGTTGGTGAGGAAATTTGTGACGACTGAGAACAAACAGTTTTGAATCAGAACTGAAACGAAGAAGTTATGACATTTGAAGTATCATTGGTTCACATGGCAGCTTGCACATGTGCACATGAGTTTGAGACAAAGAGGCATGCCACGACATTCAGAATCTTGCGTTGCGGCGATGATGTCTCGGGTTTGCATTTGATATGAAAAAGGATGTGCGTTGCGGCATTACAAATTGCGCACCGTCAACCTAGTTCTATGTTAAAAAATATTGAACAGTTTCTCCATCGTAAAAATTCAAAACACAAAGAAGGATGTCTTTTTATCTTTATTCATCACGCAAACTTGAACTTGGAAGATATACCACAATTATATCATCAATGCCAAACCAGAGATATTATGCTATCAAGTCAAAGTCAAGACGGGCTCCACTTTGTGCATATAAATAGTGTAGCGGTACTACTGAAATGCTTTTTACAAGATTATTTATATAATTAATTAATTAATTAATTAATGAGGTTAAAGAAATCATTCAACAGATTGGGTTAATCGTTATTTGACATCAATAAAAGGGTATTAGTGTCCGGAATTTTTATTAAGTAATGGTAAAATTGGAAGAAAAATTAGGGCTCTGTTTGACATATTATTTCTACCCATATTCTTAATCATATTCCCAAAATACATTAGTATTTTTTTAATTACTTTTAGACCCCTTAAGTTTATTAATTGCATTAAATACCCCCAGAAAAAAAGTTTAAAAATTAACAAAAACACCCCCACCCACCCATACTTACCAAATTCCGGCAATCACTATTGGTGGTAGCCGGAATCTGTCAGAACGACCTATAAACGATCGAAACTAGTCGATAATTCATCGATCTGGTCGTCAAGGGTCATATCTAGCCGTAGATCTGGCATTTTCTGTGGATCTGGCCGGAAAAGGCCATATCGACGCCCTACCCGCTAGATCCGACCGGCCTGCGTCGTAACACTATTTTTCGGTCAGATTCCGACAGTAGTGGCCGAAATCTGGCACTATGAGTGGGTGGGGGTGTTTTTGTCATTTTACAAAATTTTTATATACTGGGATGTTTAGTTAAAGTAGCAAACCTAGGGATTTTTTTGTAAATTTTTAAATTTTACCTCGTAATACTCCCCTATTCAACTACCCAATATTATTCCCAAAATCCTATCCAAAATAATAAAACAAATGGACCCAAAATAATACCCGCCAGATCCGCCAAAGAATAATGGGTCCATTTGTTTTATTATTTTGGATAAGATTTTGGGAATAATATTGGGTAGTTGAATAGGGGAGTATTACGAGGTAAAAGGCCAGATTGGTGAATTACCGACCAGTTTCAGTTGTTTGTAGGCCGTTCTGATAGATTCCGGCTACCACCGACAGTGATTGTCGGAATCTGGCAAGTATGGGTGGGTGGGGGTGTTTTTGTTAATTTTTAAACTTTTTTTTTGGGGATATTTAATGAAATTAATAAATTTAAGGGGTCTAAAAGTAATTAAATAAATGTACTAATATTTCTTAAATAACAAGCCAAACAAGTATTTTGGGAAAATGGGTAGAAATAATAAGTCAAACGGAGCCAAGATTACCACAATAATATTAAAATATCACCATTTGAGTAGGTAATCACATAACCCCTGTATCACCTCTCATATTACTTGATTAATAAAAGATTATCGGAATTTTTTATTACCTACTAAACTAAATAAGACAATGGCCTTATTAAGATAGATTACCGGTGTAATCTTTCAAGAGCCCTAACCAAATGCAATCTTAAAATGTAGCCAATTTGACCTTCGTGGGTTTAACCAAGCAAATGTCCAGAAGTTCATCAACTGAAGTGTACTTGTATTCAGGGTATAGCTGGGAGGCCTCCAAATCCTCTGAAGTTAGTTCAAAACTCATTTGATCACCTTTGATAAATATGTTGTGCAAAATTGCAGGAGGGACATTCCCCGGTGGTGGTGTGACTACACTTAAAAAAAAAAAAAAAAAAAAAAATTAGATTCATAATTATTATATAGATGTTTCAAATAATAATAATATTATTAGTTTAAGATAAATTAGTTCAATTAGGAAACTTACCCTCAGAAAGTTTTATGATTTCTTCCTCAGCAACATGAATCTTCTTCAAATTTCTTCCGGTTTTCTTCTCCCAAGCAGAAATTAAATCTAATTGTGATACAATGTTCCCTGGGGGCCTGTAGATTATTATACGATTGGCAACCCTTGGATCTGTTGCTGCTTTGACTGTATAGGCTGCAACATCTTCCTCATAATTCAACACAGCTGTTTTCAACACATTTTAATATGGATGTTAATGAATGAAAGTAAATATTCTATTTTTTTGTTTTTTTTTGTTTTTAAGATATCGTGTTACTTCTCGAGAGCTTTCATGAGAGAATTGTTATATAAAATAGAATAACTTACTTACCCTTAATTAAACCACTTCCATAAACTATAACTTCATTGCGTTGCTCGTTTGGATGGAGAAGATAATGGACAAAATAAGTTGCAAATGAGTTTGCGGAGACATAAGTATATGATATTCCAGCTTCTTCGGTTGCCCTTCTAATTTTCCTCTTGTTTTCAAGCACAGCTTCAAAAGGAGGGAGTGCGCTTACCCTGTCAACTTCATTACCATATTCCGATGGAACAAATCTCTACATATGATAAAATAATTATATTTTTAATTAACAAAGAATTGTACTGTCTCATACGTAGGTATCGGTATGAATTCTTTTATTCAACTTTGAGAGAAATTTGGCTCTCAATTTTCCTCTATGTGCCTTGATGCAATGCATTATAAAATGAAAGACTATCGAGGAAAAACATGCACCTTTATGTTGCCAGCTTTTTTTATTGCAGAAATTAATTTGAGTTGTTGAAGATGTTGAGGAATTGCAAGAGTAGAAATCACAACATCTACTTGTCGAAGCACTGAAACTAATTTCTCATGCTCATCAATCTCTCCCTGTTTATGCATGCATGAATTGAAGTTATTGAGCTCGGTAGTGTTTTTTTTTTAGAAGAAACATATAAATAGACTAATCAAAATAAATAAGGAAAATTCTTTTATTGGGTAATTCCAACAACCACCCTCAAGTTTTCCTGGATAACAAAGGTGAAAGGTGGGAGAGAAAGATAAGAGAAAAGAAAATAAAGAAATATGTAGTTATTGTCAAAAAACATCTTTAAAGTATCAAGAGGTTTAAATATTTCCAGTAAGGTATTTTCATAAATTTTATTTAATTATTATAATTTGAAGTTATCTCATTTTCTGTATAAACTTCTCAAAACTCCCAAAAAAAAAAAAAAAAAAAAATTACAATGACTTTGTTTAAAGTACAAAAACAGCCATAAAATATTTTGATCTGACATATTTACATTTAAGAAAAGAATTTCAAATACACTCAGCCCTTGTACTACAAAATTCTTCATATATAGGTACATATTATTTAAGATAAATTTTATATAACATAACTGTTATGGTATAAAGTGATAATATTATAATAAGAAATCAATTAAATGTCAGTTTATATGAAAGGTTAAGTTCACAAATTTTAATACAAATCCAATGATTGAAAAGAGAAATTAGATAGAGTTATAAGTCAATAACTTTTAAACTAATGCATTGTCTTGAATCAATTGATAAAGATTTATATGTATTATTTAATAATAAATATAGAAATTATAAAGTTAGAAATACTTGGAATACAGTGACTCCCATGGATTGGAATTCTTGGTGAAGTTGTAGCTTGGAAGGATGAGCATTTGGCTTGAGAGGACGAACAAAGGCAAAGGTTGAATGGCCCATAGAAACGCTGGCATTCACCATGTATTTCCCAAGATACCCAGTTGCTCCAATTATCAGTATCTTGCTTTTTTCACAAGCCATGCCTCTATCTCCTTTTCCCTTTCCTTCTTCTTCAGCCCTATTTATAGGAACTAGAAGGAAAGATTTTTGACACATATAGGAACAGATAATTCTTGACTCAAATAAAAACGTGTCTCTCTAGTAATATGCACGCACAGCAATCCCACAAGATGAATGTTTAACACATTAGTTGGCCCTCAAAATTTTATCTTTATAAAACAATATTTTATTTGTGTATCACATTTTCTCTGTGCAAAGACTATAGAAGACAAAAATTGAACAGGAAAGAGATATTAAAGCAGGCAAGAGTGAAAAAGTAAGAGACATTGAAACCGCTGGGCGGGTTTTGCAGCCACAGAAATTTTGATAAGATGCATTTACGGCCAATGTGACGGTTGGCCTGATTAGACTATTCAACCCTTTCGCTTTCTTCACACAAATTATTCCACGAGATCCCCATGTCACCAACATCAATTCAATCAAATTAAATTCAGCGAATGTGTCCATAGAATACAAGGTTTATTTCAATTTATTTGTCTACCTGCATAATCTTAGAAAACACGAGTACACGACATGAGTGGAAGAAATTTGTACCATTTTTGTTTGGGTGTGTTGAAGTGATTGGGCCCACATGGATATCCTTCCCCACTTTGTTTTACTTTTTAAACTTTATTTTTTTTATTATTCTATTTGAAAAAGTGAAAAACTTGTTAGTTTTAATATCGATTATTCAATTCAAAATCTAATCATATATTATTCAATTCAAAATATTTAACAATTATCCTTCTTAATAAAAATTTATAAATTAACAAAAGCATATCCATCTATCCAAGCAATAGTCATTCGCCAACAACCATTGTCAGCCGCCAACACCGAAACCACCGCCACCATGAATCTGGCAAGAAACAATCAGACCTACGATCAGGGATCTAGCCGTTAATGACTAGATCTATCTTGTTATTGACATGGCCATATCTTGACTATTAAATTTGGCAATTAATGACGGCCAGATTATGGCCGTAGATGTAGCTATTTCCGGCCAAATCCGTTGTATTTTTTGTCAGAAAATGCCAATCGGTGCACGACTGGCCAGATCCAACCGTCGTGTGCCATTCCAATGACTATCGACCACCGTCTGACAGTGGTGGACGGCTACTGACAGTCGATTATGTGGGTGGAGGTGTTTTTGTTAATTTATAAACTTTTATTGTGGAGGGTGTTTAGTAAATTAACAAATGTTGGAGGTTAAAATATAATCTAAATATTTTTAGAAAATCTTTTTCAAAAATGTACCAAACACATTTTCAGAATCATATCCTATTTGATTAAATCATATCCTATCATATTCAAAATAAAATATTATTTTAAATAATGTATCAAACAGAACCCATTATCTATAGGACTCCCCGCTTATTGCAAGGAATCCCCGCCCCATACCGGATGGATTTTTCTCAAATTCAGAGGAAATGAAAATGAAATTTTGGAGAACAGATTATACGAACATGAACATAGTCCAAGTTTTCATCTTGATTTTTTCCATCCAGATCACAGCCTGCAATTATTCTTCATCGAAGGTTTAGCCGTTTAGGTATGATATACGGTTCACATCATCTTCTCTATTATAATCTGTTATGCTTGAAAAAGTAGGGCTGACGCAAGACCCAGTCAGCATAAAAGTCAGGGCTTAGGTAGGTCCGCAGCCAATCAGAGGCAGCCACGTCACACAATGGCATAGACGGCACGCTCCTGTCAGGGCAGTGGGTGCGCGTCAGACCGGCCAGGAGCTAGAGTGATTCCATGTGTCTAATCCCTGCACCAAATAACGTAAATCGCTCTAGAAGGTGGGCAATGGGACATAAAGAAGGATTTGCATGGATAATCCCACCAACTCATAGATTTAGTAATCATAACCTTAATCCATCTCACTATAAATTGAGAGCTCCTCTCTCATTTGGGGGATTAGTTGATCTCTCTAAAGAAAAATAACATTCTCTCTCCCATGTAATCACTTGTAAGTCAGCTCGCTGAACGCGACCTGACCACAATTATTAATACAAAATCAATGGACGTAGGATTTGCTTCTTTAAGCATCCGAACCACTTTAAACACTATTCTCCATTGCTTTTACTCTCTCTCTCTCATCCACGTGTGTTTTCTAGGCCAGCTCAGCATTTCACACGTGCGTTTGGTTGGTGTCAAAATCAAGCATCAACAGTTTGGGCTAAAAGGACGGCTTGATTTAGTATCCGTCCTTCATCAGGAGAGTCTCTTACTTACTGGTCCTACAACAACAAATGGCTCGCCAACTTGAACCTGAGCGAACCAATCAGGGTGCTGAGGAGATCCCACAAGTATAGGAGGACACCTCTCCCGAGGTACCTTCGGTTCCACAAAATGCGTGAGGGATATCCTTTCAAGTTCACAACTTGACTCCACCATCAGAAGCTACCTGGAGAGGTTCGACAATACTCTCCAGACGGTCAACCGAAGGTTAGACCGTTTGGACCGAGGCATGCCACCCAAATCAAATGAGGCAGTACAACCGCCAAAGACACCTGCAGGTTGTGCGAAAGCGCGGCAAAGGGCGATAGCCCGTGGCGCGAGCACTGCAGCACGCCGAAGGAAGGGTAAGCAAATGGCAAAAAACGAGCCTATGGGCTCCAAAGGGCCGGCGAACACCGACCACGTCCCGAGTAGAATACCCATGGCATTAAGACTCGGTGAAAGGTCGCAGCCTGAGCCGTCCCATGCCACGTCGCATGAACACCCCTATAAAAGTGATGGGCGGGGCGATTCTCATCACCGTCAGAGAAACAATCCTGATCATAGTCGTGCGAGAGGTTCCCACACTTCGCGGGGCGATTCGTACCACCGCGGAGGTCGTGAAAATTCCCTGCACCATTCATCGCCATCACACGGCTCTAGCCAGCGGGTGTCAAGAGCGGTCGGAACTGCCGACCGAGGCGAAAAGGAATCTGACCTCTGGACTTTCCTTAATTGCAATCGTGAGGGTCAAACTCGCATGGGCGAAAGCAATCCCCAAATAGCTCCGCTGCCTCAAATTGAGGAGCTATAGCGAGCTCTAGATCAGTTGAAAGCTCAGCAAAACGAGCAAGGGCAGGTCGCAGCAGCTTCTCCCTTTTCTCCCACAGTATTAGCCGCCCCTTTCCCATCAAGATTTAGAATGCCTGATATGCGGGCGTTCGATGGAAATTCTGATCCGCAGGATCTCTTGTATGAATTCAATGACCTGATGGAGCTTCACCAGGTTTCAGATTTGGCAAAGTGCCGTTGTTTGGCAGTAACTCTAACCTCTCATGCCAAACGATGGTTCAGGTCACTCCTAGTAGGGTCGATTAGCTCGTGGTCTCAGATGAGCGCGACGTTCCTGAGGTATTTCCAAGCAAACCGAAAGTTCTCAATGCCTTTGAGCTACCTCAGCAATATAAGGCAAGATGGGGATGAATCCCTCCAGTCTTACATAGACCGATTCCACAGAGAACTTAATAAAGTAGCTCACACTCCCGAAGAGTCTGTTCGGACTTCATCATAGTGGGAGTTCGCCCACAGACTGACCTATGGAAAGAGTTACAGGCTGAGGATGATGTTGCCCTCACCCGCTTCTATAACCTTGCGGAGAAGTACCTCTGTATTGAAAATTATGTGGCAGCGCTCCACCGCTGGCGCTTCAGGTAGTGCGCCTGGTTGGGAGGAAAGTAGGAGAGTTGATCGCAGATGGGCTACTGACTATCAACGAAAAGGAAAGAAACCGCGCTATGAGCCCAAAAAGTCTTATGCTCTAGTTCCTCGTCGCGATCGCGAAATAAATCAGTATACGCCTTTGAATACGTCTGTATCAGCTATTCTTGACAAGTCAGAAGAGGCCAGCCTGCTCGGAGAGCCTGGGCCTATGAAAAATCCCCCATCAGCCAGAAATAGTAAAAAATACTGTCACTTTCATCAGGATAATGGGCATCACACCGATGAGTGTCGAGCTCTCAAACAGGCAATCGAAGACCTCATCAAGCAGGGGCATTTCAAGGAATATATTGATGACTCCACTCCCGCACAAGAGAAAAATCAAGGGGAACCAAGAAAGAAGCATCGTGATTGCAAAGGTATATGCAGCGTCAATTTGATCTTTGGGGGACCGTACCTCGCGGGGAACTCGCGAGGTGCCCAAGAAAGATATGCTCGTGCAGCCCCTCACGATCTCATCAGTGTGATGAGCACGACGCGGCGACCACAAAAGGTTCGCAGGGAGGAGGAAATTACCTTCTCCGAAAAGGATGCAGTTCGATTGCATCATCCCTACGATGACGCTCTTGTGATCACGCCCCTGATAGGGTGCCATAACGTCCACAGAATGTTGGTAGACAACGAAAGTGATGTGAACATCATGTTTCAGACAGCTTTCGAAAGAATGAACTTGGACGAGGCCGACCTGAAGCCTGCCTCGATCCCCTTATATGGTTTTACAAGGGACCACCTGATCCCCAAAGGAACGATCTTGCTCCCAGTCACGCTGGGTGACTTTGATGAAGTCACCAAGGTAACTGAATTCTTGGTAGTGGATTGCCCATCCGCTTTTAATAGTATCCTGGGGCGACCTCTGCTGAGAAACTTCAAGGTAGTCACTTCGATATACCATCTGAAGATGAAGTTCCCCATCCCGACAGGGATAGGGGAAGTCAGCGGATCTCAGCACGTATCTCGCGACTGTTATGTAAAAACAGTATAAATGGCGTGCAAAGGGAAAGGCATCTCGTGCAGCATTCCCCGACAAGCAATGGCGATTAGCCGGATCGAGCCATAGCTTGGCCTAGTCGAGGATAATATGGATCCTATTATTCAGGAATGCCCTTCTAGTGGGCCAGTTGATGATCTATCTGAAGTATCGGTCGACCAGAGTGAGCCGAGCAGAGTGTTAAGGATTGGGAGCAATCTTAACCCCCAGCTCGCCACCGAACTGACCAGCTTCCTCAGAGAGAATATCGATGTGTTCGCATGGTCACATGCAGATATGGTCGGGATTAGCCCAGATATTATTTGACATGCATTGAACATCGATAATGAAGCCAAGTCGGTTCGCCAAAAGAGAAGAGCGATGGATCCGGAACGATATGCCGCCTTGAAACTTGAGGTAGATAATCTTCTTCAAAATGGATCCATCCGAGAAGCGCTCTATCCGACCTGGGTTGCCAACCTGGTTCTACTAAAGAAGTCCAACGGCAGTCGGTAGACTTGCGTCGACTTCACCGACCTCAACCAGGCATGCTCAAAAGATAGCTTTCTCCTGCCCAGAATCGATCAGCTCGTGGATGCCACCTCCGGGCACAAGTTGCTGAATTTTATGGACGCGTACTCAGGATACAATCAAATTTCGATGTACGTGCCAGACGAAGAGCATACGTCCTTTGTTACAGATCAGGGGCTGTACTACTACAAAGTTATGCCCTTCGACCTCAAGAACGCTAGCGCAACTTACCAGCGGCTGGTTAACCGAAGGTTCTCCGAACAGATCAGAAAATCGATGGAGGTCTATGTAGATGACATGCTGGTCAAGTCGCATATCACTTCAGATCACATAGCACATCTTGCTTCAGATCACATAGCGCATCTCGCTGAGATGTTCGACATCCTCCGATAATACAGAATGAAGCTAAACCCCTCAAGTGCTCATTCGGAGTATCCTCGGGAAAATTTCTAAGATACATGGTTAGCCAACGGGGAATAGAGATTAACCCCGAGAAAATCCAAGCTCTCCTCAATATGAAGAGTCCGACCAACAAAAAGCAGGTCATGAGCCTCAATGGGCGAATAGCGGCACTCAGTCACTTCATATCGAGGGCAACAGATCGCTGCTTGCCATTCTTCAATGTTCTAAGGGCCAATAAAAAGTTTGAATGGACTCCCGAGTGCGAACAGGCATTCTAGAATATTAAAGAGCACCTCGAGAAGCCACTCTCCTGTCCAAGCCTCTCCCGCAAGAGATCCTCCTCCTGTATCTGTCCGTTTCTCAGTTCGCGGTCAGTGCAGCCTTAGTTCGGGAAGAGGATAGGGTCCAATAGCGAGTGTATTACACGAGCAAGCATCTGTTAGATGCCGAGATGCGGTATCCAGAAATGGAACAATCAGCTTATGCCCTGCTAATCGCTTCCAGAAAGTTGCGACCTTACTTCCACGCTCATACGATCCATGTAATGACTAATTACAAGCTCAGACAGGTCCTCTAGAAGCCGGAGGCATCGAGTAAATTACTTAAATGGGCCATGGAATTAAGTCAGTTCGATCTAAAGTACATACCAAAATCAACTCTCAAAGGGCAGGCTATTGCCGACTTCATATCAGAATTCTTATATCATCTGACGAATGAGTCGGAGCAACAGCCTAGTGAAGTCATTCAGGAAACTGCTCAAAATCTATCGACCTGGAGCCTCTATGTCGATGGATCATCGAACAGAAAGAGGGCCAGGGCAGGTCTTCTCCTTTTGAGTCTTGAAGGGGCTCACATTTATGGCATTCTTCGATTCGGTTTAAAGGCAACCAATAATGAGGCCGAGTATGAAGCTCTGCTCGCTGGACTGCGGTTGGCCAGAGAAATGGGTGGCACCGCGATCAGTATCCACAGCGACTCCATGCTGGTCGTTAACCAGATTTTGGGAGAGTACCAAGCCAAGGAAGAAAATATGATAAGCTATCTGAAGAAAGCTAAGGCCGCACTCAAGCCGTTCAAGCACTTCACGATCACGCAAATTCCTAGAGATAACAACTCTGTGGCAGATGCCTTGGCAAGGATAGCCTCGTCATTGGACTCAGATGCACCGGAGAGCATTCCTGTTCGATTCATCGAGACCCCCAGTATCAGCTCGATCGAACAGGCCATGAATGTAGCAGAATCAGATTCCTGGATGACCCCTATCATTCAGTATCTTAGGAACGAGACCTTGCCTGACAACAAGATCGAGGCAAGGACTCTGCAAACAAGATCTGCTTGTTACACCCTCATCGGAGACCAGTTGTACAGGCAAGGGTTGGCGCCCATCTCCTCCAATGTATAACCAACGAAGAGGCAGATTACATCATGAAGGAGATACATGAAGGGATCTGCGATAATCATACCACCGCACGATCTCTCGCCAACAAAGTTGTTCGTCAAGGGTACTATTGGCCCTTAATCCAAGAAGACACCTACAACTTTGTCAAAAGGTGTGACAAGTGCCAGCGGTTCGCGAACATGCGAGCTCGTTCCCATTCCCACCAGCTGATAACCATGACCGGGCCCTGACCATTCTTCATGTGAGGAATCGATCTCATCGGTCCCATGCCAGTTGGTAAAAGTGGAGTAAAGTATGTCGTGGTCGTGGTCGCGGTGGATTACTTTACCAAATGGGTCGAAACAGAACCATTAGTCGCAATCATGACCAAAAAACTCAAGGACTTCGTCTTCAAGAACATTGTGTGCCGCTATGGGATTCCTCATACTCTTATCTCAGACAATGGTAAACAATTCGACAACGAGGAGTTCAAGCAGTTTTGCAACAAGCTAGGTATTCATAAAAAATTCACCTCAGTCCAAGGCCGCAAGCAAATGGTCAGGTTGAAGCTATCAACAAAACCATCAAGCACACCCTGAAGGCAAAGCTTGGCACAACCAAGGGGAATTGGGCCGATGACCTCCCCAAAGTCCTATGGGCATATAGGACAACTCCGAGAACCTCTACCTCAAAAACCCCTTTTTCGCTAGCATATGGTTGCGAAGCGATGATCCCTGTGGAGGTAGGAACCGGTTCACTTCGGAGGGACTTGCACAACGAAGCCGACAACGAAACGCTTATGCGCGCAAGTCTAGACCTAGTTGAAGAACATCGCAACAAGGCTCAGCTAAGAATAGCAGCCTATCAGCAGCGCGCGAAGAGGTTCTTCGACTCTAAGGTCAAGAGAAGAGACTTCCAGGTCGGCGACCTTGTTTTGAAGGAAGTTCTTCTCGGTACCAGAGAACCAAGTGCAAGAGTTTTAGGACCGAACTAGGAAAGTCCATACCACATCGCCAAAGTGATAAGACTGGGGACTTATCATCTCAAAAGGCTGAATGGTTCCGAAGTACCACAAGCTTGGAATGTTGAGCACCTCCGACCATATTATCAGTAATTCCGAACTCAATCTTTCCTTGTAAAGATTTTATTTCTCACAATCTTTGTAAATAACAAGTGTATTATTTTGTTGTAATATCTTTCGACATGTAATTTTGCTTGCACAGACGTGTTGTAATCATGTTTGCATAGACTTGTTCTAATGTTATAAACAGTTAGAATACGATCTCATATATAACATGGGGTACAGAAATCGTAAGTGCTCAAAGAAAGATGCATTTCATTAAGTACAGCAAACAAGATCCCAAAAATAAATTACAATTATCGGCCCTGATCCCCAACTCCTGGACCTCATCATCTCAGGGCTGGTCGTCATCCGTCTGGTCGACTGTGGGCTTCTCCGGGGCGTATCCCGAAGCCTCTCCCTGATCAAATCCTCGGGTGGCCTCCGCTGCTTCCTCATCGTCAAGCCGCGCCATGGATATGAGAGTTTCCCGCCAATCCTCCGGGAGGTCGGACATATCAATCTCTGGATTCTTCGACCGCAAGGCATTGATGGACTCAATCGCCCATTCAGAAGCCTTTACCTCGATCTCCGCTGCTTGGCTCTGCATCTCTTCGGTCAGTGAAGTAACTCTTCCCTGACTTGCTTGGATTTTGGCCTCGAGAGCCTGCCTTTGCTTCTCGGAGGCCTCCTCTCCTGCTCTGCTCGTAAGGCCCGCTGAGAGGTCATTTTGAGCTCCTGGTCTTTCTCGCTGACCTCCCTAGAGAGCCTGGCTATAGTCCTCTGGAGTTCCTTTATCTCCTCCCCGTGCTTCTCGAGCTCGGTCTTTTGAAAATCCATCGTACGAAAAGCCGCATTCCTTTCGTTCAGGTACTGGTTCGCCGATTCAGTGGATAGCTCATTTTTCTGCTTCGGCGGCTTCTAGGTCCCGCTTGAGTCGCGCATTCTCTTCCTTCAGCGCGACCTCTCCCGTAGCAGCTCCCAGCCGGACCTTTTGCAAGGATAGTTGCATGGAGAGCAGAGCCTACAAACAAGAAGAATAATGTTAGTTTCCTACCAGGAACGAAAAGACAAAGTCCTCGCTGAGGACAGTTCGTTTTACCTTGCTTATGTGCTGGATTGATGTGGACATCAGGTCCACATGATTGGAATCCACGAACTCTTCAAATACTTCCGCGAGTCCGCACTCCAGCAAGTTGAAGACCACCGGCTGCAAATGATCCGGCAGTTGTCCCATCGAGTCCAGCACTAGAGTGTCCTTGCCGGTGCCCCCGCAGGGGTGTCGCCCACCGGTTCCTTACCCGACCTCTTTCCAATGCCTGCGACCTCGCTTTGACCTACTCGAGATGCTCCCAAAGCAGTGGGAATGCCTGGCTGCGACCTCTAGGGCTGAACACCCAGATCCTACAATTCTGACTCTGACTCTTCGACCCGAATTTGTTGCCTCTTCCTGGATCGTTGGGCCGTTGTCTTTTGCTTCGAGCGAGCAACCAAAGGCTGGGAAGCTCCTGTAGGTCGGATTGGGGCACCCGTCGAAGGTTGGGAAGTCTCAGCAGGACGCGCCGAAGCCCCCGATGTTCCCCCTTCGGTCGAGAGACCAGTGGGAGCAGCTTCAGTCGTCCTAGCGGTCCTCACTCGAGAGAAAGTAAACTGCCTTCATCGTGGCGACCTTGGCACCTTCGGAGGCATGATTGCTGCATGCGAACATCGTTAGTAAAAATAGTTCATTACGCAATTGAAAAAGACCCAGTTAACGCAACTTACTCGATGGGGGCTCTAAGGTCGCGTCTACGTTGAAGAAACTGTATCTCCGCAGATTCGCGGTTGTCACGAGCAGCTTTGCGTCACGACTCGTTTCGGGCAGGAAACAGAAAGCTGTGATTCTGTCCGGGTCCACGAGCAGATCTAAATTGGTCGTTTTGTTAACTACCAGAAAAATAAACAGATCGTTAGCAAAAGAAACAGTCAATAAATTCGTTAAGGGAAAAGAACCTACTCAGGTCTTGGAAGCTGCAAAGGTCGTCGTAACAAAAGAAGAAAAACTTCGTCTCGTAGGCCCCCACGTTGCTAGGGTAACTATGTATCCCCGCTACTATAGTAGGTCGCCTGGACAAGTAGTAAGAATCTTTGTCCTTGCTCTTTTTTAGGATATACGAGCAACTGAGCTCTACCGCAGTTAGCTCGCCCAACTTGTTCTCACGACACGCGATGTACATGGCAACCGCAATGATGTACGCGTTCAGCGTGAGTTGCATCGACGCGATACCGAAATGATCCAAGACCGACCTGACAAAAGGGTGGAAAAGGATCAACCCCCTACCCTTGAAGATTTCCTCGGAGATCGCAGCCAACCCACGTGGCGGATATCGAGCTGTACGCGTCCTATCGTGGAAGACCTCCACGCGGATAGCTTATTGGTCTATCACCCTTTCGAGCTCATCCTTAGTAAGTACCGAGAAGATCTCTTGAATGGGCCTCGCAGGAGCATCCTGCGTAGACGAACTGGTCCCTTCCTTATATCTGGTCGTCGAGGGGTCCATCCTACTGCAGTCTGCAATAGCGACAAGCAGGGAATCATTTAGCCCTCGTACACTATTTCGTATGATGACGTGGAGGAAAGGAAACACTTCCCTTCCTAATTCCCAGAAAAACCCTAACAGAATGTTTCGAGCCGCCATTCATGGCTCGAACCCAGCAAGAACATTTCGTCTCCGATCAACTACCGGCAGACTGATATCATTTATCAACTACTGGGAGTAAGAAATAAAAACAAAAAGCGATCCTAATAAAAACAAAAAGCGATCCTTACTTCTTGAAATATGAAGATGAATTCTTCTGCTTCGAATATCAAATACGCGCTGGTTTGGAAGGCAAAGAATCCAAGTTTGCAAAAGTCTCTTGCTCTCTCTGAAAAGATGAGTATGGTGACATTGCCTGAAATGAACCTAGGTTTTATAGCAAAAAGAACTGGCGCTTGGTTTTCCTAAAATCAAACGACGTTTAGGCGGAAAAATGTATCTCACCGTTGATTGCGACCACGTGTCGCAGATCCACGGGGAAGGGTGACCGTCACGCTCCCAAATCGTCGTCTTTCTCCGTTGAAAAACTCAAGCGATGGTACGTTCTCCTTCCGCATTAAATGCGCTCCAATCTACATTTAATGCTCTGATAGGGGATATCGTTTCAGCATGTCATGCATTTAATGCGCATGGCTGGCATTAATTGTGCCCAGGACACGTCTGTCAGAGCAGAAGGCGTTTCATTAAATGTATCCATTACGAAAATGCAACAGGTAACGTCTGAAGAGATCGTTACGTAGAACACTCTTCGTCTGGCCAGTCACGAAGCAACGTGACTCCTCGATTCTACCCCATTGGTCGCGAAGCGACGTGACTCTCGACGAGTATTCAGTTCTGAAACAGCCCATTCCCTTGTCCAGAGGAGAGTTCCAAGTATAATTAGGTTGTGAACTTTGGAAAATCGAAATCAAAGCACTGGTATGGTCTAAAATGAGGTCATTCATCCTTAAGCAAAGACTATCAAGTCGCACGCACAAAAGCGCAGTCTCGACCTGTTTTCAAACAGGTCGGAACAGAATTTCCTCGAAGGCATCTTGTCACGGCATGAATTATAGTTTCCAAGGTTCGATCTTCAAACCTTAAAAACTAGGGGACTTCTGTTATGCCTGAAAAAGTAGGACTGACGCAAGACCTAATCAGCATAAAAAGTCAGAGCTTAAGTAGGTCCGCAACCAGTCAGAGGCAGCCATGTCACACAATGGCATGGACGACACGCTCCTGTCAGGGTAGTGAGTACTCGTCAGACCAGCCAGGAGCTAGAGTGATTCAACGTGTCTAATCCCTGCACCAAATCGCGTAAATCGCTCTAGAAAGTGAGCAATGGGACATAAAAAAAGGATTTACACAGATAATCCCACCAACTCACAGATTTAGTAATCATAACCTTAATCCATCCCACTATAAATTGAGAGCTCCTCTCTCATTTGGGGGATTAGCTAATCTCTCTAAAGAAAAATAACATTCTCTCTCCTGTGTAATCACTTGTAAGTCAGCTCGCTGAACGCGACCTGACCACTATTAATACAAAATCAATGGATGTAAGATTTGTTTCTTTGAGCATCCGAACCACTTTAAGCACTGTTCTCTATTGCTTTTACTCTCACTCTCTCATCCACGTGTGTCTTCTGGGCCAACTCAGCATTTCACACGTGCGTTTGATTGGTGTAAAAATCACGCATCAACATAATCATTAGGACATAAAATGGTAAAATTTTAACTAAAATAGATATAGATATTGAGGTCTAATTTTTAAAAGAAATAAAAATAATAATCATAGCAGCATCATCTTTCAGGTGTTGAGCTTCAAACAGTAACGTTTTCCAAAAGGTTAACAGCATAACATAATTCCCTCTCTACAACTCGAGAATTAGGAATTCTTGTAACAAGGTCTAATCAACTTAAATTAAATTTTCAAGGTTAAAAGAACAACACAGAAAAAGGAAAAAAAAAATGCATGTCAAAATGCACACAAGGAATGATACATAAAGTATCAACATTTACAGTCCTTCCTGAGCATGCTTGCGATAAAATACAAAATTGTTTAATAAATAATGCCATTTGTAAGAGAAATCCTATGTGATCCAACTTGCCCGGAAAAGAGAAAGATGCCTTGTGCAGCAATCAATTATAATCCCTCAGCACCACTGCCGAAACTCTCTTTAAAGATTCGCTTGCCTGCATCAGATCAGATTCTGAATGAGTAGCAGAAACAAATAACCTAATTCCTACAGGCAGACGGCATTTATCAAGTGTTGATCTTTTTGAAGCCACTACGAATATTGAGTCTTCCTTCAAAGCCTAGAATGTAAGCCACCAGAAATAGAATCAGGATACGACTGAATAACAAAAGGGTGAATCTAAATGAAGCCAAAGAACAATATGCTTACACGATCAGCAATATCTTCGAGCAGCAGTAGGTCATTTTTCTGTGAACCTGTTGACTTTTCTAGTCTAAGAAATACAATTGGTGATTCTGGATTGCTTGCAATTGTGATGCCACGAATGTCTGATAAACCTGCAGTTTATCCAATATGTTTCAAATCAAAAAGTCAAGAAGAAACATATCTGCTATTCACAAATTCCAAACTCCTACATCAGTAATTAGATACCATCAGCATCATTCAAGTATTATGCTACCAGACATACGATGTTTGATTACTTTGAAAGCACTATATCTGAAACGCCGATTCTTTCAAAAGCCAAAGCAGTGTAAACATGAAAACATACACCCATTTACAACCAAAAAACACTTGTTTACTATGGAAGCATTCCATATCAGACAACCAATTCTTCCAAAACATTTAATAATGTATATATGAAAACATACACCCAGTGTGAGGATACATAGTGAATAGAAAATGAGTACTTAAATCTTTTAACCAGTCTTTATTATCATTGGGCGAATATTGTATTTGCATGACTTGTGAAAAATAGTCATGCAGATAATAGCAACAGCCATAATGTCGATATGAAAATAAAAATAAGGTAGATGTGCCATCTAATGGGAAGATTAAAACAAGTTGGTAAAATTCAACTATATCAGCATATGTATACATAGGCAGAAAGTAAAATTCAACTATATCAGCATATGTATACATAGGCAGAAAAATGAACCAAAGAGAAAGTGAACCAGAGAGTATATCTATACATACACCAAAATCCCAAGTCATACGATCTATATGCCTTTTCTTAAGATTTTTAGGATTGTTTCGAATTAAAATTTCAGTTCCTACAACTAGTTGTGCATAATGAAGTGATTCTGAAACCAACCTTTCCATAATACAGCAATGTTTTCCTTTAGCTTTGTTATCAGATTGGGGTTTTCTTCAAGGATATCAATAGCAGTAATTGCCGCACTAGCAAGATATGGGGGCAAAGACGCAGAAAAAACATATCCAGAACTGCTCAAACGCTGCCAGAGATTTAACAGATTAAAAAATTAGCATTTACAAATTGAAAAAAAAAAATAAGTATCATCACCTGTGAATATAATAGAGTGAAAGAATGTGCAACACAGAACTTCCACATTCATTATGATAATATTAGACCCCGCATGGTACATTTTGAAAATTACATTAGAAAAATTAAATGAAAACATGTAATTAAATTCTGTGTTATCAAATCCAGAATGCATCTGCTACTATATTTTGGAAAAGTAGAAATATTTTGTTAGTTATTCAACTCCTATTTTTCAGAAACAAACAAAACAAAACAGTCCTTTTTGAGTTCAACACAAGTTTTTAGATTAAATAATTGTGTTGTCGACTTCCTATTGTCCAAATACAGTGCCACATGCATCTTTTTTCCCTTTGAGGTTGTAAAACCCGAAAGGGTACTGAAGAGCACATCAAAATACTGGACTATGTTTTCTAAAGTTTAGTTTCCATACTTGGTGATCAACCACTCTAGTACTTCCAGTGCAGAATCCTCCTTCGCTGGCTAATGCATGCCCCATAGCAGCAGTTATAATATCTATCTTCTCAATCTGCAAGGCCATACAGTTACAATTAACAGAGATCAAAGCAACAAAAAAAGCACAATAAGTGTTCAGAACATACCGGAACCCCATGGTATTCAGTGAGGCCTCTTCCAGAAGAGCCAAGTACGCCAAATGAATTACTCTCATCCAACACAACGCGGAATCGATATTCCTCTTTCAATCTGATTATCTCATCCAGCGGAGCTATTTGACCAGAATTCTAAAAATTTTAGAATTAAACAATTAATATTATTCAGTCCCTCATGTTCAGATTACGTCTAAAATGAAATAGATTCCGAAGCATGACAACATAATGATACTATAGCATCATAGCAAACAAATAACTAACAAAAATGAAAACCAAGGATACTATTAAACCTTGTAAACAATTAATTAATTCTTCAAATTGATTATCAGTTCTCTTAAGAATTGTATTGTACCAGTGAAAAATATGCGTCCCATATGCCCCAGAGAAATAATATCACTGAAGCCACATAGCAACTAATAAAAGAACAAGGTAAAAGATGAACTTTACAACAACTAATTATTCGTATAACTGTTTAAATTCAGAAAATAAAATCAACCAATAACCAGTAAAACTAAGACCCTTTCAGATAGCCTTGGTACAAATCAAGAGCTGACAAACAGTGAAATTTTGTGGTCTTCTGGCTTTAGGAAGATGGATACTAGAACACCGTAAGAATAGATTTTGGTGAACCTTCCCCTACCAGAATTTCATTTATATCAATGAAATGCAGAAACATTCTTTCCATTCACAAAAAAGATATACAAAGAAGGCACAATAGGTCAAAGTCTATTAATATGTATTTTATTATAAATAAATAAATAGACACATGAGAGAATATTAGGAGGAATAATAAAGCAGATGATTTTATTCAATTCAGATCACAAAAGCCATTGCAATTGCAGGGCTTTATAAAGTACACACGCTGCCCATGTAAACCAATTGAGTTTGGCCACAAACGAGGCATGTGTCAAAATGGTGGAAATCCACAGCTTCGTGACAAGACAGAAAAAAAAGAATAACTGAAAATACAAAAAAGGATGACAAAAGATACCTGGTACACAGCTTCAACCACAATGTAACGCCGCAGTTTCTCAGCCCGCTTATTCTCTGCAGTAACTCTTTCCAGAGTTTTTTGTAATGATTCCATATCATTGTGCTTGAAGTATACAATGGTACTTCTAGAGAGATAAAGGCCATTTTGTATTCCCCAATGCACTCCCTCATCCCTAAAAAAGAAGAAATAAGAGCCACATTTTTTGAGGGAACAAATCTATAACCAAAATTCTAGGAAACTATTTAAGAAGCAAAAGCTCCTGTACTAATACGTGGAAGTTAACTGGAGAAATATGCCACAGACAAAAAATACCAGATTCAAAAAAAAAAAAAATATCCAACGAACTATGATCAAAGATTAGAAAATAGGAGAAAAAAGAAACCATTGTGGCTGAAAAATGTTGCTCTGACATGCCTTATAAAGTGCTAAATCATAAAAACAGAACTGAAAATAACTCAAATTAGTATTTATGCTTTTCCATTGAAAACTGCCAAGGTTAATTGGGCAATATCATGAAAGAGAAACATCAATTAGGGAAACCATGATCAGAAAAACCTGTCCATAATCATATATTAGGAAAGGCAATGAAAAATTATGAGGTGGAATTGATTCAAATTATTAAAAAAAAAAAAAAAAAAAAAAAAATGTATTACTTCAACAAAAGGAAGCCTCAGTAATGAGAAACATCAGTGATTAATGGAAAAATGATCACATTTCCAATTACACTATTTAAATCATAATGCAAACAAAGTTTAAATTTTTATATTGAAAAAAGCTCATAAACTTTAATCCATCTAACATACTCATATTAAAGGGGAACACATATTTATGGACAGTAAAATAACCTCATACCTAACTGAAAAGTAAACAGTCAAGATCAGTCATGCTTATTATCCTGCTAGAGTCAAGTTAAATCATAATGCAACCTAACTTAAAATCTTACTCTAAAAGGAAACAGCAGCTAATGTTTTTCCACGCTATCCATATAAATCAAATTCAAATAAAAAATAATTATTAACTCCATTCTGTAACAGAGCCACATAGGTAACCTGAACATTAAATAGTCAGCATAAACTTACACAACAATGACATCTCCTTTTTTGCAGAAACAGGGAATTGCACTGAACATGGTGGAAAGTCCATAAGAATAGAGGATTGAATCAGGAGTTCCCAAAAACCTAGCAATTCTGGCCTCACAATCAAGATGAACATCTGAACAAAAAAAATTGTTAAAATATGGAAGAGGTCCAATGTATTAGTATATGAATGTATATACCTATATAAGAGGAAAAGTAACTTCAGCTCAGTCAATTGGAGATAGTTTCAAAGATGAGACTGACCTATTGTTCCATAGAAGCCACGAGGACCACAAGAACCAACACCATATTTCTCCAATGCAGAGGTGCATGATTCCTAGTATGTATTTTAAGTTAGTGTCTATTGAACTCAATTGATTATCATGGTTAGGGTTGTTCAAAAGCGGTTAGCCGGTTCTTGAACCGAACTGGTTTTTCGGTTCAGGAAAATTCCTGAACCGAAACTGAACCGGTTTTGGGGGAAAACCAGTTTTTCAGTTAACCAGTTTTCTCTTTTTTATTATAAATTTTTTTATTTTTTTTATTTTTCCTAAATTAAATTGTAAACATCAATAATACATATCCAAATAAAAATTAAACATTCATACATATACATTGACCACAACTAACAATACATTAAAAATTGATACAAATAAAAGTCCAAAATTAAACAAAAATAAAAGTCCGCAATGAAACGTCCATAATAAAACAACAAAATAACTAAATAAGTCTCAATGGAAAACAACAAAAGAAATTGTGCAGATTTAGGGATTAAGATTATTATTATTATTTTTTATTTAATATATATAAGTATTTTAGCAAACCGGTTTTCGTTTTTACCTGAACCGAAAACCAAACCTAAAATTCGGTTTTCTGAATTCTTTGAACCGTAACCGAACCATTTTTTCGGTTAAAAGGTTTTTCGGTTCGGTTACCAGTTCGGTTCGGTTTTTGCATTTTTTTGAACACCCCTAATCATGGTAGACACAAATTAATAATGAAAATAGCTTTTCTTACAAGTAACTTCTCATGTCCAATAAATCCAAGATAATTTGCAGAGGCAAAATTCACAACTTCTTTCCCATTAATTATTGTATGTGGCCCAGCAGCACTGCATCAAAAGCAACTTGTGAACTCAGATACTTTTCAAAAAACTAATCGATTGTTCAGAAAAAATGACTCTCAATCTTAGAATTCCACGATTCCTTGTTTTAGAGTAAATCATATAGAACAGATGTCTTACACAAAAACATAAATTAACTGAGACATGTAAGGCAATAGTTTTAAATTGCAAAACATAAAAATTAATTAGGACGCATAAGGTAATAATTATGACTTTGTACACTATAATTTAGTGTGAACAATAATGGCAATTGAAACATATCAAATACAGGGAAAACGAGTAGTATCATTAAAGAACTTGACTTTTGTAGAGAAAGAAAGATTATGAAACTAAAGATCAGAAGATACAGGGTACCCCTTTAATCTAAAAAGTGAGACAAATAAGCAATATATCGAGGCAGCAGCATAACTTTGCTACATTCAAACAAAATGTACTATATAAATAACTTCAATTTTTTACCTTTCCAGTACTGGGGGTTCATATTGCATCTCTTCTGTGATAGGAGGAATAAGGGATTCTGGAACCCATTCATCGCATAGCTCATCTATTTCCTATTGAAGTCAAGCAAACTTTTAAGCAATGTTAGGTTGATACAACATTATGTACATCAGAATGAATGGTAGACAAACTAATATGAAAACAATGACATTTTAGAGAAACAAATGAGCACCAGAAACAGATTAAGCGTCATAAAGGCTACAAAGTAAATCTGACAAATAATCAATAAAATTTAAATGCATATGTTAAAAGATGGGGCAACTCATGAAAAACTCATATGGCTATACAGCATCAACACTTGATAGAGATTTTTCATTCTAAAAAAAATACAAACATGTGACATATCCCTAATGAGGAAATTTTTCATAAAGCCGACCAACAATTTCCCAGCTTCTACTAACATCATATACTTATCTAGAACCATACATAATAAAAAAGTTCACCAGCATAAGACATGTAATTAAAGCCCTTGTTACAACCCTCATCATAAGAACGGACATAAATGCATTTTTTGAACCAGAATTGTGGATGAAATGACAAGTTCAAAGAAGAGCTGTCACACAAACCTTCTTCGTCAGTGGCCGCTTGGGAGGCTTGTAACTTTTCTGGGAAAGTAGGAAAAGAATGACCACAAGAAGAAGAAGTTCCACAAACAAATGGCCTATCAAGTACCGACAGAGTTCCAAAACAACCTTAATTCAGTCAGACAAGGTTTCATCCCTAAAAGATACAAAAATACCCACAAATATATTGGAATTTAGAAGTTACCGCCAATATGCACTCCAAAAACAACGGCTCGGGCAGACGGAGCATCTAGAGCCAACGTCACCCAGTTCAGTGTTGTATTAACTAATTTGAAAGCAAATGATTCCATTTTGTACAAAATTTATCACAACTTGATTAACAGAGAAGTTTCAAACATCAGTCAAGTACAATCCCGACACGCAGCAAATGAAATACCCTGCAAGCATCCATTGTTGTTCACTAAGATTGTAACGAAAACCATAAATACAGAATTACTATAAAACCACACATCTACATGGATCCACTAATAAAACAAACGTAAATCAATAAATTAAACAAGAATTCGAAAATCAATGAACTCAACAAGAATCCGTAATCAATGGATTAAACACGAATTCACAAATCAATGGATTAAACAAGAATTCCCAAATCTCATTTCTACAAAATCCTAGTTTGTTTGATTCAATTCAAAAATCATATTCGACCAAATTAAGCAGCTAAAAATTATAAAACAAAAAGAAAAAGAATTTGAAAATGAAGAGTAAATATTAAATTGATTTTAGAGAGAGTGAGAAAGGAACCTGCAGGAGATGTATTGACGAGTTTGACAGGCTGAGATCAAGAGAGACTCGCTCTCTTTCCCAGATTCAGCTTCAGTTTTCAAATAATTTTCAATGTATTTAACGAGAGAATGATTTGATTTTCGCTTACTAGTTGTCCTGCCATTTAAAAATCGAATATTGACCCAGGATTTAACAGACGTTAGCGAAGATGGGTAAACGTAAGTACCCACCCAAACCCGAAAATATAAACCGAACCAGGCTGTTGATTCAAGCATGTGATGTCTTACGGGCTAATAGGGTGTAAATATAAATCCGACAAACCTAAATCGAAATATTTGTTGACAAACCTAAATCGAAATATTTGTTTTAAAACAAAAAAAGAAAATTCAATTAAGATGATTAGATTATGTAGAAATTTAGAATTTTGATTACAACAAACTCTTTTTTCGTATCACACAAGTGTAAACGCTAAAATCTACGATTACAGAAAGAAAAACAGAAAACATCGGGATGGTGTTTGCCGTAGGCATTTTGACGCTCACGTTAGCAAAGATAATAAAGGTTTTTTAGTGAAGGTAAGGGAAAGAAAAGGCTACCAGTAGCTTAGTTAGAATCTAAAACCACGGTGACAATGCATAGCTTTCAAGAATGAGAACTAAAGGGTTAGAAGATGTAATGTTGAATGCCTAAACTGTAGGGTGACCCCTATTTATATAATAGTCTGGGATCTTCGTATCCCAATAAGATTCTAAATCCATAAAGGAAGAGATCTAGTGAATAGGAAAATCATGATTCACTCGCCTTCATTAGCAGCAGGAGTCTTAATTCATCCAAGATACGGAATCTTGAACGAATTAGGATTGAATCGAACAGGAAGAATCAATCCTACCTTGTTCCGGAGGCCTAACCTTAAGTGGGCTATCAATAACACCCATTCGGGAGGAAGGCTAGATTTGGGCCACCGGCTTTGGCCCAAAATCATGAAATTCAACGCTAGCCCAGCTAGAGTTAGATCGTGTCCTAGGGCCATTGTAGTAGAAAATTCCTATCTGGGCCTGACTGGACCCTGGGTGATTTTTTACCCCCACAATTAGCTCCCCACTCTCTAAGCTAAAAAGTATTTAGCTTGCAGAGTAGCTGGTCCGAAAAGAGGTTAATCAGGCTGAGCGGAGGTCTACTAGGACTAGCGAATGCTCTTTTGACTGAGTGCAAGTGTCATATCGTGATGAGGGATGTGAAATGTTCCCGTTGGTTGTACTCATGCATTCTTGTGCAGTTGACTCCATTCGACTGATTAAGTCAAGTGTTAGGATGCAAGGCATGGTCCTTGCAGTTGTGTCCACTTTGCTGATTTAGTCGAGTGATAGGGTGTAAGTTGTGATCCTTGGTGGTACTTGGTCAGTTTGGAAGACCAAGGTCTTGTATAGTTTTAACATAATATACTTGTTGACTTTTGCACTTAGATAGGGTCGTCTGTCTAGTCGAGCCGAGTCTTGTTTGAGTGATTTTGTGGCGCTTTAGCAATGGGATGCGTGTACTGTGTTGGGTTTCATAGAGTTTGAGTGAGAGAAGGGAAACTGTGGATCTCGAAGTGATTCCATTGTATGACACGTGTACGACAAATATCAGTTTCTACTTTTGAGCAGGAATGCAAAAGGTTGCACCCAATTGCCAGGTGCCGCATGGCCATTCTAACAAATTGGATGTGCAGAAAAAGAATAAATCCTTTAAGCGACTCTTTGTTTTCATTTCGTCTTGGCGTTTGAATTTCTTCATCTTTTAAAACTCTCTATTGCTGTGGCAATTCAGGTGAATTTTACCTCTATTCATAGTAAAACTTCCATTCTACGAATCTCGGTTTCTTTTTCCTGTTTTCTATTTTATTGGAGCACTTTTAGCGTGTTTAGGCTAGTTTTTTGGAGAACTTTCGAAGGGGTTTGGAGTTTTTGTATTTTTTTTCTGGTTTTTCTGTTCTTCTTCTCAATAAACCGAGTATATTCGGTCCTGGGAGTGTGCCAAGTAAACAAAGTGTGTTTTAGCAAGTTTTTGGTCATTGTTTGGCGAATTTGGCATTTTTAACGAAATCGGAGATTTTTTGTGCTTTCTAGGATTTTTGTGTTGGCTTCATTGGGTGAGGGAAGATGAAATCGATACACTTTGGATAGCCACTTCGCTCATCTCGGTGTCTCTGTCTGAGCTGAGTGAAGCGTTAGATTCGGTGTGAAGGAGTTTATCGAGGTTAGATTACCCTTAGTCATTCTGTCGGTCTGCAAGACCGTGTCAAACATGAAGACTTGTTTAAATTGTCATCCGATGTCACACTTAGGGTTGAGTGAGGGAAGTCATGTGGAGACCGATGTGTGGGCTAAGTACGAGTAGGCTCCCACTATGGTCGTAATGCCAGAAGAGTTGTTAGGAATCAATCTACCCAACGCAGCAAAAAAACAAAAATTAAAAGGATAAATCGATTCCTTTTATGCCAAGATCCGGGTATAGATTATATAGTTCACATGTTAAATCAAAATTCTGCACAAAATAATATCAGTCCAGACAAGGAACAGAGATCTTACACACATTTGGAGGCTCCTTCAAATGTCTCTGATTCTACTTCGCTACCAATTCAACGTAGAATTGAACGAACGGTGATCCATACGAAGATAATCCGAAGAACCAAAGAGAGATTTGCTAGATCCACTAATTGGCTTCAAGAAACAACTTGAATTAAAGAAAATCTTTGATTCACTTAGAAAGGGAAATGTGAGAGGGTGAGAGTAAAGGGGCTGCCTCTTTTCTTTCAATAATGAATGAATAATTTTCTTTAACACACATGTACTTATATAGTGCATGTGCTAAAACCCTATTCCTATAAAGAATAGGTATGGGCTCCAACCCTAATCACCCTTGTATCCAAACATCCTTGCTATGGTATTTTATTTTAATTAATTATTATTATAATTAAAATCAATTAATATATTTATAAAATATATTAACATTTAATTAATAATAATAATTCGTTTAAATATATGCATACATATATTGAAATATAATCTCACTAATTTAATTTTAATATTAAATTAAATACAAGCAACAACCTCAGCAAATTTAATTGTACTGTGAGATTACCAAAATACCCTTTGTCCTAAAAGATGAAAATAGCCCTTATACAAACTGATTCTTAAATTATCTTCTAAGTGTGTGACCTATAGGCTCCGTATCATACCGACAGTGAATAGTATCATGATTAATACCAATTAATCGTCTCACTACACACAGACTAAATTTTGGCCCCTAGTAAGGCATCATGGTCATCCAATAGATTCAGATTTAGCGAAATAGCTACCTATCAACGATATGGTTACCATGCAATTAAATCCTTTCATCATCTGTTATCTCATCGAGACTGAGGTACATAAATAATGTCAACCTCAGTTACTCTCGATATCTTTGTATTCAGTTACTGGACCAATGATCGGATAAATAAATTGGATTGAGCAACAACTCAATCCCACTATGGCCATAGCTTTTGTGTCATTGTCATACACTGAATTGTGTCTGAGATAACTTCTCCCTTCCCCAGGAGTGATGAATCCTCTATCAATCCACCACAGTCTTGATACACTCCTCAAAACAGTCAATCACTACCGTATTGACAACTCTAAATACTTATGTCAAACTACACCAATCGGTGCACAAGGCACTCTGGTGATCTCAAGTCTAAAGATCACATGCACTACCATTTGTTAGAGGATTTATTCCATAGATGGGGTTACCATCTATATGAAATCCTCTGGTGGGTCAGTCCAGTGATCTTGCCTACAGTAAGCACCCATGTGTTGCACCAGGTTCTCGGCAAACAACCTTAACAAGTAAGATCATTCACTACCTTTCGACAAGGTCGTTCAACACGATGATAACCTTACTGTATTATCTGTGTCCTTGGTCAGAATAATATTGCGGCTACAGACATTTCTAGAATGGCCATCATATGTGATCATAGGGTTCTCACTATCAAGATTTGAAACATTTGATACCGTCGTCACAATTCTACCATCCTAAGGACATATATCAATACATACAGATATGATTTACATGATATAGTAAAAAAATGTCTTTTTATTGATTAATAAACATTATTACAAAGAGTCAATTCTACAATAATTGAATGGCTCTAGGGCACCTACTCCAACAAAGGCAACGTACTAGTAGAAGTTCCCAAGGGGCTGAACGCAGCCATCTCTGAGCCGGGTGGTATTGCTAAGTCGAGTAGTCATAGCTTACAGAGGCAAGGGATGAGTGAGGAAGATACAAAAGACGAGCCAAAACACTCTAAGAGCAATCAGTACTAGTGGGGACTCGGTAAAGGAGCCTAGCCGACCGGGTAGTGGGATCGTAGGCGTCAAATTTTTGCCTTTACTTTAGGAGAATGATTAATGACGGATTCAGATGCAGTACTACGTTCCTAGTTCAGTGGAGATCAGTTCCCGAAGAGCTATGAGCGGGTTGACTAGGAGGCAAAAAGATGGGTGAACACGTATGAGATATGGTTTCATGACGGTTTGTGCTTCCCCATACCTTAGCTCATCTAGGAGGTGGTAAACAATTTCATGATCGCACCAACATAGATAATGTCGAACGGGTGGAGGTTATTGTTGTGCTTGGAACTATTATGCACTCAGAACCAAGTCATGTTCGATTTGCATGAGCGTCTGCATTCCTTTTATCTGAAGGAGCATGACCAAGAGAAAGATAGATTTTCCATCACCCTTAGGCACCACCGACTCCACTTGGTGATGAACCTAAGGTCGAGCGACAAGAACTAGAAGGAGCGGTTCTTCTTCATAAAGGACAAGACTGTATTTGATAAGAGAGGTCGGGGCGAGATACCATACACATGGAGAGCCACGGGTGAGAGATTGATTCTTGTTTATACTTGTGATTACTAAGTCTTATTCTCCCTTTCTTTTGTAGATCCTGACTTTGACAGAGCTGTACAGAGCAGAGACGATCTCGACATGACGATAATTCTCACTTCGTTCCTGCTGGGCGAATTTCAGCCACTCAAAAGAGAAGTGGTCAGAGAAAAAAAATCCTTAAAATTCAAATAAGTGAATGACCAGTTGTCATTTCGAAGGAACAAGGGGACTAGAGAGTGATCTTAAAATAGTTCAACTTAAGGACGAGTCATCTTTGGTCCAAAATGGAAGCTATTCAAAGAGGTATCCCCTTCCCCTCATCAAAGTAACTGTGGCACATGCTACTGATTTGCTGTAGCAATCAGCCACTATTCGGGCATTTGTTTCTTCATCCACTAATACCTAAGGAGGTTGCCATCGTAGAAAGGCTGATGAGGAAACTGAAGGTTGATATACCGAATGCGAGTGATGTGGCTGCATAGCGCAGAGCCAAAAAGAAGAGGGAGTCAGCCCTAATGAGGGATCAAGTTCAGCAAACTGAGTCAACTCCTACTTTCGGTCAGTCGTCGACAGAAGCCAGGTCATCTAAGGAAGTCCTGTTTGATAAGGATGAAAAGGTGACTATCACTCTTCCCAACATGGCATCGATCTACTCTAATGCAGCTGGATGAATAATTTGGCTGAATCGTTTTTGCTACCTGTTAATGAGATGCGACTGACTCAGATGGGGGCGACTATAATGGCCGAGTAGGCAGTGACTCGACAGCTTTAAGTACTTTTTAATTTCCTAATTTTTTGCTAAGTTATGGAACTAACTCGTACGTTTTCTTATAGGCTTTGAGTGTGACTCTCTATTTGAAGAAGGTTGCAGTCGCGTAAGATGCGCGAATCTAAGAGTTGACCAAGTCCAATATCGGTTTGAAAAACCAGGAGGCTCAAACGTTGAAGAACGCGAAGGAGAGTTTTTTTCGAGAAGATGCTTTTTAAAGTAAAGAGAGAACTAGCTAAGAAAGAGAGGAAAAGTCAGTCGCACTCAGGGAACGTTGCAAATCCATTGTTTAGGATGTCATGATCAAGGCTTGTGACGAGCTGATGAAGTAATACAAGGTCGGGAAGACTGCACATTGGGACCCTGATGGCGACATAGAGCTTTGGGAGGAAATAGAGGTTGAGGTAGCCGGTTTTTATGACCGAATGGAAGGTGGGTGAGCCGAGTCTAATCCTAAAGATCAAACAGATTTTGTTGAAGACTAGGAGGAAGCTCTAGCGGGTTCGACCGAGTCCATTAAGGATGTAGCCACTGTTAGTGGATCAGGTAGTCAAGAGAAAGAGGTTGGGCCGACTGGGGATCAGTCGACTCATGAGGATTAGCAAGGTCCTGTTGACCCTTAGTTTTTAAGCTTTTGTCAATACTGTCTTAGACCTTTCAGGCACGTGATGCCTTGTTCGCTTTTGTACTCACAACTTTTTGCAGATGTAGGCTATAAACTTTTAATAGATCATTTTTTATTTGCCCCATTACCAAGTGTTGTGTTTCTTTATGTTACTGTGTGATTTGCATATTTGGAATGTTTTAGTTTTCAAGAATTCACGTGCTTAGGTCGAGTGATCGAATCCCTGATGCAAATGTGCCCATGTTAGGTTGACATGGCCGATTGTCGATGTAAATTAGTTGATACAAATCAGCAGATGTAAGCTAGATGTTTCGGTGTTTAGTTAGCATGGCTGATTGTTGATATGAATCGTTGTAAATTAGTATATGTAAATTTAGATGTTTAGAGTCTCGATTGGCATGGCCAACTATCGATGTAATTCGGGCCTTGAGACCGAATTGATGTATATCGATTGAAGTTGAATAAACTTGTCGATGCTAAGTGTGTCGAGGCCCGGTCAGCATGACCAACTGTTGATGTAATTCGGGTCTCGCAACCGAGTCGATGTGTATCGTTTGAAGTTGAATAAACTTGTTGATACTAAGTGTGCTGAGGCTCAATCGGCGTGATCGACTATCGATGTAATTTGGGCCTTGTGAACGAGTTGATGTATATCAATTGAAGTTGAATAAACTTGTCGATACTATGTTTGTCGAGACTCAGTTAGCATGATCGACTGTCGATGTAATTCAAGCCTTGCAACCGAGTCGATGTATATCGATTAAAGTTGAACAATTTTCTTCGCTAAATATACTTTTATTAATACTTGGCCAAAAGGCTGACTGCTTGGAGAAGAGGTGGACATGCCACTCACCCTTTTTTAAACAAACAAAACTAAAAGGGAAAATAAAAGCAGTTTACTAAAAATAGTACCATTTGAGATGGATGGTGTTCCAACTATTATTGATTTTTTTTCCCTCTTGATTCTAGAGCCTGTAGGTGCCCTTGCCCATTACTCTGGTTACCTTATATGGGCCTTTCTAGTTAGGGTTGACTTCCCAACGTTAATCTCTTTAGTATTTTAAAAGACTTTGCAAAGCACCCAATCTCCTTCCTTAAAAGCTCTTACTCGAACATTACGGTTGCAGTGTTGAGCAACTCATTACTGATATGTGTCATTCTTGATGTGATCTTGATCCCTCAGCTCATCGATGGCATCCAGGTTGTGACAAAGATTTTGGTCGTTGGTCTAATGATCTGTCCATTGGAGTTTGGTTGAAGGGATACAGACCTCAACTGGGATGACTGCCTCTGAACCATATGTTAGTGAGAAGGGTGTCTTTCCAGTGGATGAGTGGGTTGTGGTTCGATAAGACCAAAGCACTCCAAGTAGTTCATCTGCCAAAGCACCGTTAGCTTTCTGGAGGCATTTCTTGAGTGTCTGAATCACCGCTTTGTTGGAAGACTCTGCCTGCCCGTTTGACTGAGGATTACGAGGTGTTAAGAAGCTAAACTTGATACCCCATATATCATAAAAGGTCTTGAATCCGGAGCTAATAAATTGGGATCCATTATCAGTGAACAATTCCTTTGGTATATCGACCCTACATATTACATTCTTCTAGATGAATCCCTTCACTTCTTTGTCTCACACCTAGGCGAATGCCTCAGCTTCTATCTATTTAGTGAAGTAGTCAGTGACTATCAGCATGTATACTTGTTGTTCGGGTACAGTTGGAGGTTTACCAACTATGTCCATCCCTTAATTCATAAATGGCTAGGGAGTGAGAATGGAGTTAAGTCTTTCAAGAGGGAGGTGCGAGACATTAGCAAACCTTTGACAACTATCACAACCCTTGGCGTAAGCCGCTAAATTAACTCGCATGGAAGGCTAGTAATAATCGACTGTGATCACTCTGTGGGCGAGACTACGTCCTCTACCATGGTTTTCGCACTCGCCTTCGTGTATCTCGTCGATGACATACTTGGCTTGTTTTAGAGTGATGCATTTGAGATAGGGGCTAGAAAATGACTCTTTCAATAGTTGACCCTCATAGATTGTGAAGCTGGTAGCCTTGGCTCTGAGTCGGTGAGCTTCATTCTTGTCAGGGGGAGTTCATCATTTTCCAAGTATCGAATGATTGGTGTTATCCATGAGTCAACAGAGTTGATGTCTAATACTTCCGAAGGCTCTTTAGGGATAAGGGTGTTTCCTGGCTAGGGATCTTTCCAGTCGACTGGCCACTGCAGGAACAAAAGAGGGATGGTTGCTGAAGATGACCCTTGAAGAGATGATCCAAGGTTGGCTAGGGCATCTACTTAAGCATTCTCGATCCTGTGGATCTGGATGATTGTAAACTTTTCAAAGGTCAACTAGAGTTCTTTTACTATGTGAGGTATGTGTTCATCTTGGTATCTCGGGCTTGGTAGGTCCCTTGGAGTTGATTAACCATTAGCTGAGAGTCGGACTTGACCTCTAATTTTGTTACTCCTACGTCTTTTGCCAAGGTGAGCTCAGCTATTAATGTCTTATACTCAACCTCATTTAGTACACTCGAAGTCGCATTTGATGGCTCTTTGGACGATGTCTCCCTCTGATGAAATTAATACGATGCCCAAACCACTTTCATTCGAATTACTAAACCCCTCGACTGAGAGAATCCACTTATGAGACTCGACACTTGTCATGCACAACAACTCTTTCTCTGTCTGGATGGATGTGTTGGATGTGAGGTCGGCAATGAAATCAACCAATGCTTAAGACTTTATGGCTATCCGGGTTTGGTAGGATATATCAAAATCACTTAGCTTGACTGTCCACTAGATGAGTCTTCCTAATAGCTTCAGTTTGTGAAGGATCTTCTTCAGTGGGAATGTGGTGAGGACGACTATGGAATGACACTAGAAGTATGGACAAAGTTTTCTAGGGGCATGGATGAGTGATAAGGCCAATTTCTCCAGTTAGTTGTACCGAGTCTCAATGTCGAGGAGCGACTTACTCACATAATACACAAGCAGTTGTTTCTCATTATCTTTCCTAGCTAAAATGGCTAAGATAGCTATTTTAGAAACAGCCAAGTATGTATAAAATGTCTCTCCTATGAAGGGTTTGAAGAAAGGGGGGGGGGGGGAAGTCAAGTACCTTTTTAGCTGTCGTGAGGCTTATTCGCAAGTTAGGGTCCATTCAAATTCTTTGGGTTTCTTGAGTGTTACGAAGAACATGTGGCACAGCTCGGATTTGATCAGTGTTTGCCTCTATGTTATGCTAAGTCACCATGTACCCTAAAAACTTCCCGAATGAGACCTCAAACGAACACTTGGCAAGGTTAAGCTTCATGTTATACTTCCTGAGTATCGAGAATGCTTGGCTCAGGTGATCGAGGTGTTGATTGGCCATTAAGGATTTGGGGAACATGTTGTCTATAAACACCTCCATCGTGTCTCCCAATTGTTCAGCGAACATCTTATTTACCAGTCGTTGACAAATCACCCCTGCATTCTTGAGTTCGAAAAGCATCACTTTATAACAGTATGTGCCTTTTTCGATGATGAAAGCTATCTTCTCTTGGTCACTCGGATACATCAGGATCTAATTGTAGCTTGAAAAGGCATCTATGAAGCTGAGCAGCTCATGTCCGATTGCGGTTGTGGCGTCTACCAGCATGTTTATATGGGGAAATGGGAATGAATCTTTCGAGCATGCTTCATTTAGGTCGGTGAAGTTTATACAAACTCTCCATTTTCCATTATTCTTCTTGACCACCACTACATTTGCTAACCAATCTGGATAATGTACCTCTCGCACCAACCCATTACCCAACAGTTTCTCAACCTCCTCATTGATGATTTGGTTTCTCTCTGGTGCGAACTTTCTTCTCTTCTGTTTCACTGAGGATGATTGGGGTCCACCGCGATGTGGTGGATGATTGCACCAGGACTGATCCCTGTCATATTCGAATGAGACCAAGTGAAGTAGTCATTATTCTGCTGCAAGAATTCGATCAACCATTCCTTAATAGCAGGACTAGGTCAAGAATCAATTTGTGTCTTCTTATCAAGGTCATCTGAGTGTATCTATACCTCATCAAACTCCTCCATTGATAGTTCGTCAGGCTCGGCTTAGGGAGTTGGATTTGACTATAATTGTTGTGACTTACCCTTGAAGGCAATCTTGTAACATTTTTTGGAAACTTTAGGATCGCCCCTGATTTCACTCACTCCCCACTTGGTAGGAAACCTGATTGTCCGATGGAATGTGGTGGATGGAATGACTATCATGTCATGGATCCAAGGTCGGCCCATGACAACATTGTAGGGGGAGGGGCAGTCAAAGACCAAGAAGAATATTTGACGATTCACACCGCAAGCATAGACAAGTAAAACAATCTCACCAATGGTATATTTTTGCTCTGAGCTGAACCCGACTAGGATGGTTGGGTGTCTACTTATGTCAGCTTCATCTAACCCCATCATCTTCATTGCTTCCAAAAAAAGTATGTTGGTTGAGGATCCTCCGTCTTCCAAAATTCTCCTAACGAGAATATTGGCGATCTGCAAGTTAATCACTAGGGCATCATGGTATATTACGATTAGGGTGATAGGGTCATCGTCTTCAAATTGAATGATCTGTTTTAAGGATGGCTGCATGGGTAGATGTGTTGAATGGACATCCTGGTGGTGGTTGGCTTGAGCATGTCTCTTTGCTGATGAATAATTGACCCCACTAATTACTAAGCCCTCGGATATGATATTATAGAATCCCTTGTGTTTTGGATCTTTGGGAGGGGGGACCGCTCATTGTTACTTCTTTAGTTCAGGGTTTACTTCCCTTTGTCAGTCGGTATATCTCTCAGGTGCCCACTTTTTAGCAGTGCTGCGACCTCCAGTCTCAAACCGATGCAATCAGCAATGTTGTGTTCGTGATCATGGTCGAACTTAGACCATTTGAAAGTGTTTCTCTTGACGTTTGGGTCTAACTTAGCTGGATATTTGACAGTCTGCCCCATATCTTTCATAATTGCCATTAGCTGGGTCAATGTTGAGGATGTAATCTGGAACTTTGAACAATGTAGAGCTAGATGGGTGTCTATTTGGGTAGGCAGGCTGTCTATCATACGGTTTTCTATTGTGATGGTTGGGGCCACGAGACTGAGTGGGATAATGTGGTTCATAAAAGTGAGCTTTTGGACGCCTGTCATTACGTCTTTGGTTGCGATCATCATAACAGTTATGTCACATCTGGTTGGCTTCATCCTCTTCCTACCTGATTTGGATTACTGCCCAAGCCAATGCATCTTCCGTTGTGTTTTGTCGAGTTTGGTAAGGTCTTTTTACAACTCGCCATCAAGCAGGAAGGGATGGGGATTTTCTCCTTGTTGAAGCGACTAACATACTCTCGCAGGGGTTCGTCCCTTCTTTGGTACACTCGATATAAATTGGCTGATAGCTTCTCCAGTTTTTTGCTGCTGGCAAATTGCTCGACAAAGGTGTCGATCAGTTGAGCAAAAGAGCTTATGGTGTTGTTGGGGAGATTAGTGTACTACTGTAAAGCCGGTCCTAAGAGGTTGGAACCGAAGCTCTTGCACATGTAGGCTTCCCTGAGATATGTTGGTATTACTTATACGAAGCTATGCGATCATCTGGGTCAGTTGTCCCATCATATGGATTCATGTTGGGTATAATGAATTTACATGGGATTTCGGCTAAGGCTATTGAATCCACAAATGGTGACTGCGTAGTTGTAAGGCAAGCTTTTTTCGGTTGAGGTGGGCACTCCTAGTATGCATCTCATCATGGCCTTTTTATTGGCTAGCTTTTCTGCCAATATTTGCTCAAGAGGGGTGCCTGTGGATAATAGTTGTGCATCGACGCTTTGGTTGTATACTTGTGACCCACTTGGTGCGCCAAGGTGAGTCGCATCATAATGTGTGGATTGCAGGTTTGCTCCATAATGGTTTGGTTGGGAATTGGAGTACTCAATTGCTCATTTAGGTTGAGTCGAGCCCCAATGTGATCGAACAACTATTCCGATCGGCATGAATGACCAAGAGTGTATTTTAGGGATGACTAAAGCTACAAGGATGAGTTATACCAGGATGGGTTTGTTGGGCGTAATGTTGTTCGCTTGACCCATAGGGGAGAGCCGAGCCTAATGAGTTTCGCAGATACGGGTTATCAGTCAAGGTTGGTAGGGTGTGGTGACTAATAGTGGCTGATGTCTGAAACTGTTGGTTTGGGATTGTCTAAACAATGGGTTCAAGTGTGAGTGGTGGGTCAACTGAGAAAGATGTTTGTAAGGATGGATCAGTTACTGGGATTGTGTTTAAGGTTGAGCCATCTGTTAAGGACGACTAGATATGGGAGGATTGCAGATCTCTGTTTGAGCTTCCAAGGTCAGGGGTTGACAAGTTTTGCATGAGCTTATCGAGACGCGAAAGCAATTCCTGAGCACCTGATCATGAGTGAAGTCAAGTGAATAAAACTGAGTTACCTACTCTCGTAAAGTTTGGTTTTTAGTCCGGATGTTGGCTTTCTCGGCCTCTAATGCTGCCACCTTATCCAACCTTCGTTGCATCATGGTCGTTAAAGCCTCGATATTTACTAAGAGGTCTGTGGGAGCCTTGTCTATCATCTCAGTCATGATTGATTCCCTTGTGGAGTAGAATGTCAAAGGAGTGTTGATTACCAAAGGCACTATGTTGGGCGCTGATGAGAGTGTAATTTATATATTTTTATTCCTTCCATATTATGTTTTTTGTTATGTTTTATGCCTAATTGAGTTGATTAGAGTTTATTTTGTAAGTTTGGCATATTTGGATAGACTTTATGAAATAATTGAGAAAATATTAGGAAATTCCAGAGTTTTTGTTATTCTGACCAATGCTGCGTTTTTCAGGTTTTTCATAGAGTCAGATTTCTCGATTGCAAAAGGGTTCTTCAGGGAAAGTAAAGTAGACAAATCAAGCATTCCAGGAAGGTATTATGGGTGAGAATCCGAGTTCGTTTGTGTCCTCATTAGTTGTTGCAAAGCCGGACCTGGAATCCTACTCGCGGAAGGATTTCCTAGCTGAGTATTGAGTCTTCGAATGGACCTAACTGTAGCTTTAGATATCGAAAGAAGGTGATTCAAAAGCCCAAATTCATCTACACATCCAGGACTACAACTTTTATGAAGTGACCAAGCCCAGAAGAGTTCTTTTACATTGCGAGAATCCTAGTGCAATTTGGATTATGAATTCCGTTTTCCATATCTGATAAGATTTTGACAGTTTTGGAAATCTATCGTTTAGCAAAGATCTAGGAAAGTAATTTCCGTTTTCATGGGAGAGAATTAAGGAAAAAACACATTACTTATTTAGGAGTTGTTAGATTAAACAAGGGTAGAATAGCAGTGGAGGTTTGTTTTTAGTTTTTCACTTTCTACGTCAATATGTGTGGCTGATCTTTCTTCTTCAGTTCAAGGGATTTTGAAGCCTGAATTCATGTCATTGGTGTAACTTAACTTCAGTAACATTGTTCTCAATCTCGTTTTTATTGGAATTATTTATGTTATTCTATTTTAATTGTTTATAATTTTCTGTTTGGGTGATTTAGGGGGTGTTTGTCTGAGCCTATGAAAATTAGCTTATAAGCAACAATTGCTTATAAGCTAAAATTAACTTAAAAGCATTTGAAATTTTAAGCAATTACGTGTTTGGTTAAAGTACGTATAAGTGACTGATAAGTAATTGACGTGTTTGGTAAAATGGGGCTTATAAGTACATTTTATTATAAAATTACTAAAAAAGGTACTACATTAAACAATGACATACTATGGAATTTTAAAATTAAATAAGGATAATATGGTAATATACTTGGTCAAACTAGCTTATAAGCACTTTACTTGGCCAAACTAGCTTATAAGCAAAGTGCTTATAAGCCCCAAAAAAAAAAAGTACCTCCCCCCCAACTTATTTTTTTTAGCTTATAAGCTCAACTTATAAGCTCAAAAAAATTATAAACAGACAGGTCAGCTTAATTTTAGAGCTTATAAGCAAGTTTGACCAGCTTATAAGCTTAGACAAACACCCCCTTAGTAATGGCTTACTGAATTATTTAATCAAAATTTTATCTGTTAGAGTTAGGAATTGTGATACATAATTGTCCTATTTCTATTCAATGAGTAACACATGGTGATAGATGATTACGGACAAGTTTTCAATCTGTCACCTTGAATAACATAACCTAAGTTAAATAATCCGATCTTGCGTGATTGTTGCTTGGATTGATCTCTTTTCCTAATTCTTAAGGCTGCCATTGAATTAAACTTAGAGAGTTTATTCTAGGTTGTTCAATGGTTAGGATCTAGTTGAAGAGTTTATTTCAGTAGTGACAATTAAGGGAAAATTCGGGTAACAGAGCTTGTTGTTTCCTAGGGTTAGTAATTCCATAATAACGAGATAGAATAATGTTACGGTTAGTTCGTGTCCAATGCATGTTTAGGTGGATCTTGAACCGAGAACTGATTGTTTTTAATTTGATATTTTCTACCATTGGAGATTTATTTGTTTCTTTAGATTGCATTGATTACAACCCCTTTCATTATTCTGCTGTCGTGTTTACTGTTTAGGATTTTATTTTATTTTCCTGTTGTCTTTGTTGTGGTTATTGGCATAGAATATAGGATTTAATCAAATCATTCCCTGTGGGATCGACCCTTGCTCACCCTATATACAATTTAGTAGTTAGGTTAGTAAGGTTAATTAATTTGGTGCATTCGGCACGCTACTAGGTGCCAAACTGTAGACCCTAAAATCTACGGTTATAGAAAGAAGGACAAATCTTATGACGTTGAGACCACTGACAATCTGCTGCACTTGTACACACAAAGGAACTAATGTGAAGTGAACCGAAAACACTGGGGTGGTGTTTGCCACAGCCACTCCTACGCTCAAGTCAGCAAGGATAATAAAGGCTTTTTAGTGAAGGTAAAGGAAAGAAAAGGTTACCAGTAGCTTAGTAGGGAACTAAAACCACGATGACAATGTATAGCTTTCAAGAATGAGAACTAAAGGGTTAGAAGGTTAATGTTGAATGCCTAAATAGTGGGGTGACCCTTATTTATATAGTAGTCATGGGATCTTTGTATCCCAAAAGGATTCTGAATCCATAAAGGAAGAGGTCTAGTGAATAGGAAAATCCTGATTCACTTGCCTTCATTAGCAGTAGGAATCCTAATTCATCCAAGATACGAAATCTTGAACGAATTAGGATTGAATCAAATAGGAAGAATCCTACTTACCTTGTTCTGGAGGCCTGATCTTAAGTAGGTTGTCGATAACGCCCATTCGGAAGGAAGGCTGGATTTGGGCCACAGGTTTTAGCCCAAAATCATGAAATCTGACATTGGCCCAACCAGATTTGGATTGTGTCCTTGGGTTGTTGTAGTAGAAAATGCCTATCTGGGCCTAACTGAACCCCAGGTGATTTTTGACCCCCACAACAAGTTAACATTTGTTTTATTATTGTATATACTTAAATCAAAACTTCATAAATAAAATAAAATAGATAATAATCACACATGTAATATATAATGATCATTTGGCATGTTTCTTTGTTTTTTTTTTTTTAGTTCTAAAAATTATTATTTTTTATTTATTCATAAAATGTGAATAGGTGATTTTTGACCCCCACAACAGGTTAACATTTGGTTTATTATTGTATATACTTAAATCAAAAGCTAACGTTAGCAAAGATAATTAAGGTTTTTTAGTGAAGGTAAGAGGAAGAAAAGGCTACCAGTAGCTTAGTTAGAATCTAACCACGGTGACCATGCATAGCTTTCAAGAATGAGAACTAAAGGGTTAGAAGATGTAATGTTGAATGCCAAACTGTAGGGTGACCCTATTTTATATATAGTCTGGGATCTTCGTATCCCAATAAGATTCTAAATCCATAAAGGAAGAGATCTAGTGAATAGGAAAATCTGATCACTCGCCTTCATTAGAGCAGGAGTCTTAATTCATCCAAGACGGAATCTTGAACGAATTAGGATTGAATCGAACAGGAAGAATCACTACCTTGTTCGGAGGCCTAGCCTTAAGTGGGTTGTCGATAACGCCCAGGGGAGAAGGCTAGATTTGGGCCACGGCTTTGCCCAAAATCATGAATTCAACGCTAGCCCAGCTAGAGTTAGATCGTGTCCTAGGGCCATTGTAGTAGAAAAATTCTATCTGGGCCTGACGGACCGGGTGATTTTTTACCCCACAATTAGCCCCCACTCTCTAAGCTAAAAAGTATTTTGCTTGTAGGTAACTGGTCCGAAAGGAGGTAATTAGGCTGAGCGGAGGTCTACCAGGACTAGCGAATGCTCTTTTGATGAGTGCAAGTGTCATATCTGATGAGGGATTTGAAATGTTCCCGTTGGTTGTACTCACACATTCTTATGCAATTGACTCCATTCGACTAATTGAGTCGAGTGTTAGGATGCAAGGCATGGTCTTGCAGCTGTGTCCACTTAGCTGACTAAGTCGAGTGATAGGGTGTAAGTTGCACTCTGGTGGTACTTAGTCAGCTCGGAAGACCAAGGTGTATAGTCTAAACATAAAACTTGTTGACTTTGCACTAAGATGGGTCGGCTGTCGTCGAGCCGAGTCTTGTTGAGTGATTTAGTGGCGCTTTAGCAATGGGAGCGTGTACTGTGTTGGGTTTCATAGAGTTTGAGTGAGAGAAGGGAAACTGTGGATCTCGAAGTGATTCCATTGTATGACACGTGTACGACAAATATCAGTTTCTACTTTTGAGCAGGAATGCAAAAGGTTGCACCCAATTGCCAGGTGCCGACTGGCATTCTAACAAATGGATGTGCAGAAAAGATAAATCTAAGAGGACTCTTGTTTTCATTTCGTCTTGGGTTTGATTTCTTCATCTTTTAAAACTCTCTATTGCTGTGGCAATTCAGGTGAATTTTACCTCTATTCATAGTAAAAACTTCCTCTACGAATTCGGTTTTTTTTCTGTTTTCTATTTTATGGAGCATTTTAGCGTGTTTAGGCTAGTTTTTGGGAAACTTTCGAAGGGGTTTGGAGTTTTTGTATTTTTTTTCTGGTTTTTCTGTTCTTCTTCTCAATAAACCGAGTATATCGGTCCTGGGAGTGTGCCAAGTAAACAAAGTGTGTTTAGCAAGTTTTTGGTCATTGTTTGGCGAATGGCATTTTTAACGAAATCGGAGATTTTGTGCTTTCTAGGATTTTTGTGTTGGCTTCATTGGGTGAGGGAAGATGAAATCGATACACTTTGGATAGCCTTCGCTCATCTCGGTGTCTCTGTCTGAGCTGAGTGAAGCGTTAGATTCGGTGTGAAGGAGTTTATCGAGGTTAGATTACCTTAGTCATTCTGTCGGTCTGCAAGACCGTGTCAAAAAATGAAGACTTGTTTAAATTGTCATCGATGTCACACTAGGGTTGAGTGAGGAAGTCATTGGAGACCGATGTGTGGGTAAGTACGAGTAGGCTCCACTATGGTCTAATGCCGAAGAGTTGTTAGGAATCAATCTACCCAACGCAGCAAAAAAACAAAAATTAAAAGGATAAACGTTCTTTTATGCCAAGATCCGGTATAGATTATATAGTTCACAGTTAAATCAAAATTCTGCACAAAATAATATCAGTCCAGACAAGGAACGAGATCTTCACACATTTGGAGGCTCCTTCAAATGTCCTGATTCTACTTCGCTACCAATTCAACGTAGAATTGAACGAACGTGATCCATACGAAGATAATCCGAAGAAACAAAGAGAGATTTGCTAGATCCACTAATTGGTTCAAGAAACAACTTGATAAAGAAATCTTTGATTCACTTAGAAAGGGAAAGTTGAGAGGGTGAGAGTAAAGGGGCGCCTCTTTTCTTTCAATAATGAATGAATAATTTCTTAACACACATGTACTTATATAGTGCATGTGCTAAAACCCTTCCTATAAAGAATAGGTATGGGCTCCAACCCTAATCACCTTGTATCCAAACATCCTTGTATGGATTTTATTTTAATTAATTATTATTATAATTAAAATCATTAATATATTTATAAATATATTAACATTTAATTAAATAATAATCGTTTAAATATATGCATACATATATTGAAATATAATCTCACTAATTAATTTTATATTAAATAAATACAAGCAACAACCTCAGCAAATTTAATTGTACTGTGAGATTACCAAAATAACTTTGTCCTAAAAGATGAAAATAGCCCTTATACAAAGATTCTTAAATTATCTTCAAGTGTGTGACCTATAGGCTCCGTATCATACCGACAGTGAATAGTTCATGATTAATACCAATTAATCGTCTCACTACACACAGACTAAAATTTGGCCCTAGTAAGGCATCATGGTCATCCAATAGATCAGATTTAGCGAAATAGCTACTTATCAACGATATGGTTACATGCAATTAAATCCTTTCATCATCTGTTATCTCATAGCGAGGGTACTAAATAATGTCAACCTCAGTTACTCTCGTATATTTGTTTCATTACTGGACCAATGATCGGAAATAAATTGGATTGAGCAACAACTCAATCCACTATGGCCATAGCTTTTGTGTCATTGTCACACTGAATGTGTCTGAGATAACTTCTCCCTTCCCCAGGAGTGATGAATCTCTATCACTCACACATCTTGATACCTCCTCAAAACGTCAATCATACCGTATTGACAACTCTAATACTTATCAAACTACAATCGTGCACAAGGCACACCTGGTGATCTCAAGTCTATAAGATCACATGCACTACATTTGTAGAGGATTTTATAGATGGGGTTACCATCTATATGAAATCCTCTGGTGGGTCAGTCCAGTGATCTTGCCTACAGTAAGCACCCAGATTGCACAGGTTCTCGGCAAACAACCTTAACAAGTAAGATCATTCACTACCTTTCGAACAAGGTGTCAACACGATGATAACCTTACTGTATTATCTGTGTCCTTGGTCAGAAAATATTGGGCTACAGACATTTCTAGAATGGCCCTATTGTGATCATAGGGTTCTCTCCTATCAAGATTTGACATTTGATACCGTCGTCACAATTCTACATCCTAAGGACATATATCATACATACAGATAGATTTACATGATATAGTAAAAAAAGTCTTTTTATGATTAAAAAATTATACAAAGAGTCAATTCTACAATAATTGAATGGCTCTAGGGCACTACCCAACAAAGGCAACGTCTAGTAGAAGTTCCAAGGGGCTGAACGAGCATCTCTGAGCGGTGGTATTGCTAAGTCGAGTAGTCATAGCTTACAGAGGCAAGGGATGAGTGAGGAAGATACAAAAGACGAGCAAAACACTCTAGAGCAATCAGTACTAGTGGGACTCGGTAAAGGAGCCTAGCCGACCGGTAGTGGGATCGAGGCGTCAAATTTTTGCCTTTACTTTAGGAGATGATTAATGACGGATTCGATGCAGTACTACGTTCCTAGTTCAGTGGAGAATCAGTTCCAAGAGCTATGAGGGGTTGACTAGGAGGAAAAAAGATGGGTGAAACAGTATGAGATATGGTTTCATGACGGTTTGTGCTTCCCATACCTAGCTCATCTAGGAGGTGGTAAACAATTTCATGATCGCACCAACATAGATAATGTCGAACGGGTGGAGGTTATTGGCTTGGAACTATTGCACTCAGAACCAAGTCATGTTCGATTTGCATGAGCGTCTGCATTCCTTTTATCTGAAGGAGCATGACCAAGAGAAAGTAGATTTCCATCACCCTTAGGCACCACCGACTCCACTTGGTGATGAACCTAGGTCGAGCGACAGAACTAGAAGGAGCGGTTCTTCTTCATAAAGGACAAGACTGTATTTGATAGAGAGGTCGGGCGGATACCATACACATGGAGAGCCAGGGTGAGAGATTGATTTTGTTTATACTTGTGATACTAAGTTTATCTCCCTTTCTTTTGTAGATCCTGACTTTGACAGAGCTGACAGAGCAGAGACGATCTCGACTGACGTAATTCTCACTTTCGTTCCTGCTGGGCGAATTTCAGCCATCAAAGAGAAGTGGGCAGAGAAAAAAATCCTTAAAATTCAAATAAGTGAATGACCAGTTGTCATTTCGAAGGAACAGACTAGAGAGTGATCTAAAAAGTTCAACTTAAGGAGAGTCATCTTGGTCCAAATGGAAGCTATTCAAAGAGGTATCCCCTTCCCTCATCAAAGTAACTGTGGCACATGCTACTGATTTGCTGTAGCAATCAGCCACTATTCGGGCATTTGTTTCTTCACACCATACCTAGGAGGTTGCCATCGAGAAAGGCTGATGAGGAAACTGAAGGTTGATATACCGAATGCGAGTGATGTGGCGCATAGCGCAGAGCCAAAAGAAGAGGGAGTCAGCCTAATGAGGGATCAAGTTGCAAAATGAGTCAATCCTACTTTCGGTCAGTCGTCGACAGAAGCCAGGTATTAAGGAAGTCCTGTTTGATAGGATGAAAAGTGACTATCACTCTTCCCAACAGGCATCGATCTACTCTATGCACGGATGATAATTTGGCTGCTAATTTTTGTACGGATGAGATGCGACTGACCAGATGGGGGCGACTATAATGGCCGAGTAGGACAGTGACTCGACAGCTTTAGTACTTTTAATTTCTAATTTTTGCTAAGTTATGGAACTAACTCGTACGTTTCTTATAGGCTTTGAGTGTGACTCTCTATTTGAAGAAGGTTGCAGTGCGTAAGATGCGAATCTAAAGTTTACCAAGTCCAATGGTCATTGAAAACTAGGAGGCTCAACGTTGAAGAACGGAAGGAGAGTTCTTCTGATAAGGTCTTTTTGAAGTGAGAGAGAACTAGCTAAAAAATAGAGGAAAAGTCAATTGCACTCAGGGAACGTTGCAAATCCATGTTAAGGATGTCATGATCAGGCTTGTGACGAGCTGATGAAGTAATACAAGGTCGGAAGACTGCACATTGGGACCCTGATGGCGACATAGAGCTTGGGAGGAAATAGAGGTTGAGGCAGCCGGGTGTCAATGACCGAATGGAAGGTGGGTGAGCCGAGTCTAATCCTAAAGATCAAAAGATTTTGTTGAAGAATAGGAGGAAGCTTAGCGGGTTCGACCGAGTCCATAAGTGTAGCCACTGTTAGTGGATCAGTAGTCAAGAGAAAGAGGTTGGCCGACTGGGGATCAGGATCATGAGGATAGCAGGTCCTGGTGACCCTTAGTTTTAAGCTTTTGTCAATACGTCTTAGACCTTTCAGGCACGTGATGCCTTGTTCGCTTTGTATCACAACTTTTTGCAGATGTAGGCTATAAACTTTTAATAGATCATTTTTTATTTCCCCATTACCAAGTGTTGTGGTCTTTATGTTACGTGGATTTGCATATTTGGAATGTTTTAGTTTTCAAGAATTCACGTGCTTGTCGAGTGATCGAATCCCTGATGCAAATGTGCCCATGTTAGGTTGACATGGCCGATTGTCGATGTAAATTAGTGATACAAATCAGCAGATGTAAGCTAGATGTTTCGGTGTTTAGTTAGCATGGCTGATTGTTGATTGAATCGTTGTAAATTAGTATATGAAATTTAGATGTTTAGAGTCTCGATGGCATGGCCGATTTTTGATGTAATTCGGGCTTGAGACGAATGATGATATCGATTGAAGTTGAATAAACTTGTCGATCAAGTGGGTCGAGGCCGGGCAGCATGACAATGTTGATGTAATTGGGCTCGCAAGAGTCGAGTGTATCGTTGAAGTTGAATAAACTTGTTGATACTAAGTGTGCTGAGCGCATCGGCGTGATCGACTATCGATGTAATTTGGGCCTTGTGAACGAGTTGATGTATATCAATTGAAGTTGAATAAACTGTCGTACTATGTTTGTCGAGACTCAGTAGCATGATCGACTGTCGATGTAATTAAGCCTGCAACCGAGTCGTGATATCGATTAAAGTTGAACAATTTCTTCGCTAAATATCTTTTATTATACTTGGCCAAAAGGCTGACTGTTGGAGAAGAGGTGGACATGCCACTCACCTTTTTTAACAAAAAAAACTAAAAGGGAAAATAAAGCATTACTAAAAATAGTACCATTTGAGATGGATGGTGTTCCAACTATTATTGATTTTTTTTCCCTCTTGATTCTAGAGCCTGTAGGTGCCCTTGCCCATTACTCTGGTTACCTTATATGGCCTTTCTATAGGGTGACTTCCCAACGTTAATCTCTTAGTATTTTAAAGACTTGCAAAGCACCCAACTCTCCTTAAAGCTCTTACGACATTACGTTGATTAGTGTGAGCAACTCATTACTGATATGTGTCATTCTTGAGTGATCTTGATCCCTCAGCTCATCGATGGCATCCAGTTGTGACAAAGATTTGGTCGTTGTCTAATATCTGTCCATTGGAGTTTGGTTGAAGGGTACAGACCTCAACTGGATGACTGCCTCTGAACCATAGTAGTGAGAAGGGTGTTTTCAGTGGATGAGTGGGTTGTGTTCGATAAGACCAAAGCACTCCAAGTAGTCATCTGCCAAACCGTTAGCTTTCTGAGGCATTTCTTGAGTGTCTGAATCACCGTTTGTTGAGCGCTGCTGCCCGTTTGACTGAGGATTACGAGGTGTTAAGAAGCTAAACTTGATACCACAATATCATAAAAGTCTTGAATCGGAGCTATAAATGGGGATCCATTATCAGTGAACATTCCTTGTATACGACCTACATATTACATTCTCTAGATGAATCCCTTCACTTCTTGTCTCACACCTAGGCGAATGCCCAGCTTCTATCTATTTAGTGAAGTAGTCAGTGACTATCAGCATGTATACTTGTTGTTCGGTACAGTTGGAGGTTTACCAACTATGTCCATCCCTTAATTATAAATGGCTAGGGAGTGAGAATGGAGTTAAGTCTTTCAAGAGGGAGGTGCGAGACATTAGCAAACCTTTGACAACTATCACAGCCTTGGCGTAAGCGCTAACATAAATAGCATGGAAGGCTAGTATAAACGACTGTGATCACTCTGTGGGCGAGATAATCTCTACCATGGTTTCGCACTCGCCTTCGTGTATCTCGTCGATGACATACTTGGCTTGTTTTAGAGTGATGCATTTGAGATAGGGGCTAGGAAAAGGACTCTTCAATAGTTGACCCTCATAGATTGTGAAGCGATGGTAGCCTTGGCTCTGCAGTCGGTGAGCTTCATTCTTGTCAGGGGGAGTTCATCATTTTCCAAGTATCGAATGATTGGTGTTATCCATGAGTCAACAGAGTTGATGTCTAATACTTCCGAAGGCTCTCTAGGGATAAGGTGTTTCCTGGTGGGATTCCAGTCGATGGCCATGCAGGAAAGGGAGGTTGTGAAGAGACCCTTGAAGGATGATCCAGGTTGGCTAGGCATCTACTTAAGCTTCTCGATCGTGGATCTGGATGATTGTAAACTTTTCAAAGGTCAACTAGAGTTCTTTTACTATGTGAGGTATGTGTTCATCTTGGTATCTCGGGCTTGGTAGGTCCCTTGGAGTTGATTAACCATTAGCTGAGAGTCGGACTTGACCTTAATTTTGTTACTCCTACGTCTTTTGCCAAGGTGAGCTCAGCTATTAATGTCTTATACTCAACTCATTTAGTACACTCGAAGTCGCATTTGATGGCTCTTTGGACGATGTCTCCCTCTGATGAATTAATACGATGCCCAAACCACTTTCATTCGAATTACTAACCCCTCGACTGAGAGAATCCACTTAGAGACTCGACACTTGTCATGCACAACAACTTTTGTGGATGATGTGTTGGAGTGAGGTCGGCAATGAAATCAACCAATGCTTAGACTTTATGGTATCCGGTTTGGTAGGATATATCAAATCACTTAGCTTGACTGTCCACTAGATGAGTCTTCCTAATAGCTTCAGTTTGTGAAGGATCTCTTCAGTGGGAATGTGGTGAGACGACTATGGAATGACACTAGAAGTATGGACAAAGTTCTAGGGGCATGGATGAGTGATAAGGCCAATTCTCCAGTAGTTGTACGAGTCTCAATGTCGAGGAGACTACTCACATAATACACAAGCAGTGTTTCTCATTATTTTCCTAGCTAAAATGGCTAAGATAGCATTTTAGAAACAGACAGATGTATAAAATGTCTTCTATGAAGGGTTTGAAGAAAGGGGGGGGGGGGGAGTCAAGTACCTTTAGCTGTCGTGAGGCTTATTCGCAAGTTAGGGTCCATTCAAATTTTTGGGTTTCTTGAGTGTACGAAGAACATGTGGCACAGCTCGGATTTGATCAGTGTTTGCCTCTATGTTATGCTAAGTCACCATGTACCCTAAAAACTTCCCGAATGGACCTCAAACGAACACTTGGCAAGGTTAAGCTTCATGTTTTACTTCTGAGTATCGAGAATGCTTGGCTCAGGTGTCGAGGTGTTGATTGGCATTAAGGATTTGGGGAACATGTTGTCTATAAACACCTCCATCGTGTCTCCCAATTGTTCAGCGAACATCTTATTTACCAGCGTTGACAAATCACCCCTGATTCTTGAGTCGAAAAGTACTTTATAACAGTATGTGCCTTTTTCGATGATGAAAGCTATCTTCTTGGTATCGGATACATCAGGATCTAATGTAGCTTGAAAAGGCATCTATGAAGCGAGAGCTCATGTCGATGCGTTGTGGCGTCTACCGCATGTTTATATGGGAAATGGGAATGAATCTTTCGAGGATGCTTCATTTAGGTCGTGAAGTTTATACAAACTTCATTTTCCATTATTTCTTGACCACCACTACATTTGCTAACCAATCTGGATAATGTACCTCGCACAACCCATTACCCAACATTTCTCAACCTCCTCATTGATGATTTGGTTTCTCTCTGGTGCGAACTTTTTCTCTTCGTTTCATGAGGATGATGGGGTCCACCGCGATGTGGTGGATGATGCACCAGACTGATCCCTGTCATATTCAATGAGACCAAGTGAAGTAGTCATATTCTGCTGCAAGAATTCGATCAACCATTCCTTAATAGCGGACTAGGTCAAGAATCAATTTGTGTCTTCTTATCAAGGTCATCTGAGGTGTATCTATACCTCAAATCTCCATTGATAGTTCGTCAGGCTCGCTTAGGGAGTTGGATTTGACTATAATTGTTGTGACTACCTTGAAGGCAATTGTAACATTTTTGGAAACTTTAGGATCGCCCCTGATTTCACTCACTCCCCACTTGGTAGGAAACCTGATTGTCCGATGGAATGTGGTGGATGGAATGACTATCATGTCATGGATCCAAGGTCGGCCATGACAACATTGTAGGGGGAGGGCAGGTCAAGACCAAGAAAATATTTGACGATTCACACCGCAAGCATAGACAAGTAAAACAATCTCACCAATGGTATATTTTGCTCTGAGCTGAACCCGACTAGGATGGTTGGGTGTTACTTATGTCAGCTTCATTAACCCATCATCTTCATTGCTTCCAAAAAAAGTATGTTGGTTGAGGATCTCCGTCTTCCAAAATTTCCTAAACGAGATATGGCGATCTGAGTTAATCACTAGGGCATCATGGTATATACGATTAGGGTGATAGGGTCATCGTCTTCAAATTGAATGATCTGTTTAAGGATGGCTGCATGGGTAGATGTGATGATGGACATCTGGTGGTGGTTGTTGGAGCATGTCTCTTTGTCGATGAATAATTGACCCACTAATACTAAGCCCTCGGATAGATATTAAGAATCCCTTGGTTTGGACTTGGGAGGGGGGACCGCTCATTGTTACTTCTAGTTCAGGGTTACTTCCCTTGTCAGTCGGTATATCTCTCAGGTGCACTTTTTAGCAGTGCTGCGACCTCCAGTCTCAAACCGATGCAATCAGCATGTTGTGTTCGTGATCATGGTCGAACTTAGACCATTTGAAAGTGTTTCTCTTGACGTTTGGTCTAACTTAGCTGGATATTTGACAGTCTGCCCATATCTTTCATAATTGCCATTAGGGGGCAATGTGAGGATGTAATCTGGAACTTTGAACAATGTGAGCTAGATGGGTGTCTATTTGGGTAGGCAGGCTGTCTATCATACGGTTTTCTATGTGATGGTTGGGGCCACGAGACTGAGTGGGATAATGTGGTCATAAAAGTGAGCTTTGGACGCCTGTCATTAGTTTTGGTTGCGATCATCATAACAGTTATGTCACATCTGGTTGGCTTCATCCTTTCCATGATTTGGATTATGCCAAGCCAATGCATCTTCCGTTGTGTTTGTCGAGTTGGTAAGGTCTTTTTAAACTCGCCATCAAGCAGGAAGGGATGGGGATTTTCTCCTGTTTGAAGCGACTAACATACTCTCGCAGGGGTGTCGCCTTCTTTGGTACACTCGATATAAATTGGCTGATAGCTTCTCCAGTTTTTTGCTGCTGGCAAATTGCTCGACAAGGTGTCGATCAGTTGAGCAAAAGAGCTTATGGTGTTGTGGGGAGATTAGTGTACTACTGTAAAGCCGTCCTAAGAGGTTGGAACCGAAGCTCTTGCACATTAGGCTTCCCTGAGATATTTGGTATACTTATACGAAGCTATGCGATCATCTGGGTCAGTTGTCCCATATATGGTTCATGTTGGGTATAATGAATTTACATGGATTTCGCTAAGGTATTGAATCCAAATGGGGACTGCGTAGTGTAAGGCAAGCTTTTTCGGTGAGGTGGGCACCTAGTATGCATCTCATCATGGCCTTTTTATTGGCTACTTTTCTGCCAATATTGCTCAAGAGGGGTGCCTGTGGATAATAGTGTGCATCGATTTGGTTGTATACTTGTGACACTTGGTGCGCCAAGGTGAGTCGCATCATAATGTGTGGATTGCAGGTTTGCTCCATAATGGTTTGGTTGGGAATTGGAGAGTATCATTGCTCATTTAGGTTGAGTGAGCCCCAATGTGATCGAACAACTATTCCGATCGCATGAATGACACAGAGTGTATTTTAGGGATGACTAAAGCTACAAGGATGGTTATACCAGGATGGGTTGTTGGGCGTATGTTGTTCGCTGACCCATAGAGGAGAGCCGAGCCTAAGAGTTCGCAGTACGGGTTATCAGTCAGGTTGGTAGGGTGTGGTGACAATAGTGGCTGATGTCTGAAACTGTGGTTTTGGATTGTCTAAACAATGGGTTCAGTGTGAGGGGGGTCAACTGAGAGAAGATGTTTGTAAGGAGGATCAGTTACTGGATTGTGTAAGGTTGAGCCATCTGTTAAGGACGACTAGATATGGGAGGATTGCAGATCTCTGTTTGAGCTTCCAAGGTCAGGGTTGACAAGTTTTGCATGAGCTTATCGAGACGCGAAAGCAATTCCTGAGCACCTGATCATGAGGAAGTCAAGTGAATAAAACTGAGTTACCTACTCTCGTAAAGTTGGTTTTTAGTCCGGAGTTGGCTTTCTCGGCCTCTAATGCTGCCACCTTACCACCTTCTTGCATCATGGTCGTTAAGCCTCGATATTTAAGAGGTCTGTGGGAGCCTTGTCTATCATCTCAGTCCTGATTGATTCCCTTGTGGAGTAGAGTAAAGGAGTGTTGATTACCAAAGGCACTATGTTGGGCGCTGAGAGAGTGTAATTTAATATTTTATTCCTTCCATATTATGTTTTTTGTTATGTTTATGCCTAATTGAGTTGATTGAGTTTATTTGTGTTGGCAATTGGATAGACTTTATAAATAATTGAGAAAATATTAGGAAATTCCAGAGTTTTGTTTATTCTGACCAATGCTGCGTTTTCAGGTTTTTCATAGAGTCAGATTTCTCGATTGCAAAAGGGTTCAGGGAAAGTAAAGTAGACAAATCAAGCATTCCAGGAAGGTATTATGGGTGAGAATCCGAGTTCGTTTGTGTCCTCATTAGTTGTTGCAAAGCCGGACCTGGAATCCTACTCGCGGAAGGATTTCCTAGCTGAGTATGAGTCTTCGAATGGCCTACTGTAGCTTTAGATATCGAAAGAGGTGATTCAAAAGCCAAATTCATCTACACATCCAGGACTACAACTTTTATGAAGTGACCAAGCCACAGAGTTCTTTTACATGCGAGAATCCTAGTGCCCATAATCATGGTAGACACAAATTAATAATGAAAATAGCTTTTCTTACAAGTAACTTCTCATGTCCAATAAATCCAAGATAATTTGCAGAGGCAAAATTCACAACTTCTTTCCCATTAATTATTGTATGTGGCCCAGCAGCACTGCATCAAAAGCAACTTGTGAACTAAGATACTTTTCAAAAAACTAATCGATTGTTCAGAAAAAATGACTCTCAATCTTAGAATTCCACGATTCCTTGTTTTAGAGTAAATCATATAGAACAGATGTCTTACAAAAAAACATAAATTAACTGAGACATGTAAGGCAATAGTTTTAAATTGCAAAACATAAAAATTAATTAAGACGCATAAGGTAATAATTATGACTTTGTACACTATAATTTAGTGTGAACAATAATGGCAATTGAAACATATCAAATACAGGGAAAACGAGTAGTATCATTAAAGAACTTGACTTTTGTAGAGAAAGAAAGATTATGAAACTAAAGATCAGAAGATACAGGGTACCCCTTTAATCTAAAAAGTGAGACAAATAAGCAATATATCGAGGCAGCAGCATAACTTTGCTACATTCAAACAAAATGTACTATATAAATAACTTCAATTTTTTACCTTTCCAGTACTGGGGGTTCATATTGCATCTCCTCTGTGATAGGAGGAATAAGGGATTCTGGAACCCATTCATCGCATAGCTCATCTATTTCCTATTGAAGTCAAGCAAACTTTTAAGCAATGTTAGGTTGATACAACATTATGTACATCAGAGTGAATGGTAGACAAACTACTATGAAAACAATGACATTTTAGAGAAACGAATGAGCACCAGAAACAGATTAAGCGTCATAAAGGATACAAAGTAAATCTGACAAATAATCAATAAAATTTAAATGCATATGTTAAAAGATGGGGCAATTCATGAAAAACTCATATGGCTATACAGCATCAACACTTGATGGAGATTTTTCAATCTAAAAAAAATACAAACATGTGACGTATCCCCAATGAGGAAATTTTTCATAAAGCCGACCAACAATTTCCCAGCTTCTACTAACATCGTATACTTCTCTAGAACCATACATAATAAAAAAATTCACCAGCATAAGACATGTAATTAAAGCCCTTGTTACAACCCTTATCATAAGAACAGACATAAATGCATTTTTTGAACCATAATTGTGGATGAAATGACAAGTTCAAAGAAGAGCTGTCACACAAACCTTCTTCGTTAGCGGCCGCTTGGGAGGCTTGTAACTTTTCTGGGAAAGTAGGAAAAGAATGACCACAAGAAGAAGAAGTTCCACAAACAAATGGCCTATCAAGTACCGACAGAGTTCCAAAACAACCTTAATTCAGTCAGACAAGGTTTCATCCCTAAAAGATACAAAAATACCCACAAATATATTGGAATTTAGAAGTTACCGCCAATATGCACTCCAAAAACAACAGCTCGGGCAGACGGAGCATCTAGAGCCAACGTCACCCAGTTCAGTGTTGTATTAACTAATTTGAAAGCAAATGATTCCATTTTCTACAAAATTTATCACAACTTGATTAACAGAGAAGTTTCAAACATCAGTCAAGCATAATCCCGACACGCAGCAAATGAAATACCCTGCAAGCATCCATTGTTGTTCACTAAGATTGTAACGAAAACCATAAATACAGAATTACTATAAAACCACACATCTACATGGATCCACTAATAAAACAAACATAAATCAATAAATTAAACAAGAATTCGAAAATCAATGAACTCAACAAGAATCCGTAATCAATGGATTAAACACGAATTCACAAATCAATGGATTAAAAAAGAATTCCCAAATCTCATTTCTACAAAACCCTAGTTTGTTTGATTCAATTCAAAAATCATATTCGACCAAATTAAGTAGCTAAAAATTATAAAACAAAAAGAAAAAGAATTTGAAAATGAAGAGTAAATATTAAACTGATTTTAGAGAGAGTGAGAAAGGAACCTGCAGGAGATGTATTGACGGGTTTGACAGGCTGAGATCAAGAGAGACTCGCTCTCTTTCCCAGATTCAGCTTCATTTTCCAAATAATTTTCAATGTATTTAACGAGAGAATGATTTGATTTTCGCTTACTAGTTGTCCTGCCATTTAAAAATCGAATATTGACCCAGGATTTAACAGACGTTAGCGAAGATGGGTAAACGTAAGTACCCACCCAAACCCGAAAATATAAACCGAACCAGGCTGTTGATTCAAGCATGTGATGTCTTACGGGCTAATAGGGTGTAAATATAAATCCGACAAACCTAAATCGAAATATTTGTTGACAAACCTAAATCGAAATATTTGTTTTAAAACAAAAAAAGAAAATTCAATTAAGATGATTAGATTATGTAGAAATTTAGAATTTTGATTACAATAAACTCTTTTTTCGTATCACACAAGTGTAAACGCTAAAATCTACGATTATTTAAAGAAAAACTGAAAACATCGGGTTGTTGTTTGCCGTATGCATTTTGACTCTCATGTTATCAAAGATAATAAAGGTTTTTTAGTGAAGGTAAGGGAAAGAAAAGATTACCAGTAACTTAGTCAGAATCTAAAACCACGTTGACAATGTATAGCTTTCAAGAATGAGAACTAATGGGTTAGAAGTTGTAATGTTGAATGCCTAAACTGTAGGGTGACCCCTTTTTATATATTAGTCTGGGATCTTTGTATCCTATTAAGATTCTAAATCCATAAAGGAAGAGATCTAGTGAATAGGAAAATCCTGATTCACTCGCCTTCATTAGCAGCAGGAGTCTTAATTCATCCAAGATACGGAATCTTGAACGAATTAGGATTGAATCGAACAGGAAGAATCAATCCTACCTTGTTCCGGAGGCCTAGCCTTAAGTGGGTTGTCGATAACGCCCATTCGGGAGGAAGGCTAGATTTGGGCCACCGGCTTTGGCCCAAAATCATGAAATTCAACGCTAGCCCAGCTAGAGTTAGATCGTGTCCTAGGGCCATTGTAGTAGAAAATTCCTATCTGGGCCTGACTGGACCCTGGGTGATTTTTTACCCCCACAATTAGCCCCCCACTCTCTAAGCTAAAAAGTATTTTGCTTGTAGAGTAACTGGTCCGAAAGGAGGTTAATTAGGCTGAGCGGAGGTCTACCAGGACTAGCGAATGCTCTTTTGACTGAGTGCAAGTGTCATATCTTGATGAGGGATGTGAAATGTTCCCGTTGGTTGTACTCACACATTCTTATGCAATTGACTCCATTCGACTAATTGAGTCGAGTGTTAGGATGCAAGGCATGGTCCTTGCAGCTGTGTCCACTTTGCTGATTTAGTCGAGTGATAGGGTGTAAGTTGTGATCCTTGGTGGTACTTGGTCAGTTTGGAAGACCAAGGTCTTGTATAGTTTTAACATAATATACTTGTTGACTTTTGCACTTAGATAGGGTCGTCTGTCTTGTCGAGCCGAGTCTTGTTTGAGTGATTTTGTGGCGCTTTAGCAATGGGATGCATGTACTGTGTTGGGTTTCATAGAGTTTGAGCGAGAGAAGGCAAACTGCGGATCTCGAAGTGATTCCATTGTATGACACGTGTACGACAAATATTAGTTTCTACTTTTGAGCAGGAATGCAAAAGGTTGCACCCAATTGCCAGGTGCCGCATGGCCATTCTAACAGATTGGATGTGCAGAAAAAGGATAAATCCTTTAAGCTTCTCTTTGTTTTCATTTCGTCTTGGCGTTTGAATTTCTTCATCTTTTAAAACTCTCTATTGCAGTGGCAATTCAGGTGAATTTTACCTCTATTCATAGTAAAACTTCCGTTCCTCTACGAATCTCAGTTTCTTTTTCCTGTTTTCTATTTTCTTGGAGCACTTTTAGCGTGTTTAGGCTAGTTTTTTGGAGAACTTTCGAAGGGGTTTGGAGTTTTTGTATTTTTTTTTTTCTGGTTTTTCTATTCTTCTTCTCAAGAAACTAAGTATAATTAGTCCTGGGAGTGTGCCAAGTAAATAAAGTGTGATTTAGCAAGTTTTTGGTCATTGTTTGGCGAATTTGGCATTTTTGACGAAATCAAAGATTTTTTGTGTTTTCTAGGATTTTGGGGTTTTGGCTTCATCGGGTAAGGGAAGATGAAATCGATACACTTAGGATAGCCACTCAACTCATCTCAGTGTCTCTGTCTGAGCCGAGTGAAGCGTTAGATTTGGTGTGAAGGAGTTTATCGAGGTTAGATTACCCTTAGTAATTCTGTCGGTCTGCAAGACCGAGTCAAACATAAAGACTTGCTTAAATTGTCATCTGATGTCACACTTAGGATCGAGTGAGGGAAGTCATATGGAGACCGATGTGTGGGCTAAGTACGAGCAGGCTCCCACTATGGTCATAATGCCAGAAGAGCTGTTAGGAATCAATCTACCCAATGCAGAGGAAAAACAAAAATTAAAAGGATAAATCGATTCCTTTTATGCCAAGATCCAGGTATAGATTATATAGTTTACATGTTAAATCAAAATTCTGCACAAAATAATATCAGTCCAGACAAGGATCAGAGATCTTACGCACATTTGGAGGCTCCTTCAAATGTCTTTAATTCTACTTCGCTACCGATTTAATGTAAAACCGAACGAACAGTGATCCACACGAAGATAATCCAAATAACCAAAGAGCGATTTGCTAGATCCACTAATTGACTTTAAGAAATAACTTGAATTAAAGAAAATCTTTGATTCACTAACAAAGGGAAATGTGAGAGGGTGAGAGTAAAGGGTTGCCTCTTTTCTTTCAATAATGAATGAATAATTTTCTTTAACACACATGCACTTATATAGTGCATGTGCTAAAACCCTATTCCTATAAGGTATAGGTATGGGCTCCAACCCTAATCCACCCTTGTATCCAAACACCCTTGTTATGGTATTTTATTTTAATTAATTATTATTAAAATTAAAATTAATTAATATATTTATAAAATATATTAACATTTAATTAATAATAATAATTCGTTTAAATATATACGTACATATATTTAAATATAATCTCACTAATTTAATTTTAATATTAAATTAAATACAGGCAACAACATCAGCAAATTTAATTGTACTGTGAGATTACCACAATACCCTTTTGTCCTAAAAGATGAAAATAGCCTTTATACAAACTGATTCTTAAATTATCTTCTAAGTATGTGACCCGTAGGCTCCGTATCATACCGACAGTGAGTAGTATCACGATTAACACCAATTAATCGTCTCACTACACACAGACCAAGATTGGCCCATAGTAAGGCATCATAGCCATCCAATAGATTCAGATTTAGCGAAATAGCTACTTATCAACGATATGGTTACCATGCAATCAAATCTTTTCATCATCTGTTATCTCATTGAGACTAAGGTACATAAATAATGTCAACCTCAGTTACTCTCGATATCTTTGTATTCAGTTACTAGACCAATGATCAGATAAATAAATTGGATTGAGCAACAACTCAATCCCACTGTGGCCACAGCTTTAGTGTCATTGCCATACATTGAATTGTGTCGTAAGTTAACTTCTCCCTTCCTCGGGAGTGATGAATCATCTATCAATCCACCATAGTCTTGGGCTAATGTCAAACTACACCAATCAGTGCACAAGGCACTCTGGTGATCTCAAGTCTAAGGATCACATGCACCACGATTTATTAGAGGATTTGTTCCATAGATGGGGTTACCATCTATATGGAATCCTCTAGTGGGTCAGTCCAGTGAACTTGCCTACAGCAAGCACCCACGTATTGCACTAGGTTCTCGGCAAACAACCTTAACAAGTGAGATCATTCACTGCCTTTCAACAAGGTCGTTCAACACGATGATAACCTTACTGTATTATCTGTGTCCTTGGTCAGAATAAAATTGTGGCTACATATATTTCTAGAATGGCCACTATATGTGATCATAGGGTTCTCACTATCAAGATTTGAAACACTTGATACCCTCGTCACGATTCTACCATCCTAAGGACATATATCAATACATACAGATATGATTTACATGATTTAGTAAAAAATGTCTTTTTATTGATTAATAAACATTATTACAAATAGTCAATTCTACAATAATTGAATGGCTCTAGCGCACATACTCCAACAAAGGCAACATACCAATAGGAGTTCCCAAGGGGCTGAACGTAGCAATCTCCGAGCCAGGTGGTATTGCTAAGTCGAGTAGCTATAGCTCAGAGAGGCAAGGGATGAGTGGGGTAGATACAGAAGATGAGCCAAAACACTCCAAGAGCAATGCTTCAACTAGTGGCAGCTAGGTAAAGGAGCCTAGCCAACCGAGTAGTGGGATCTTGGGAGTCGAATTTTTGCCTTTACTTTTGGAGAATGATTAATGACGGATTCGGATGCAGTACTACGTTCCTAGTTCAGTAGAGATCAGTTCCCAAAGAGCTATGAACGGGTTGACTAAGAGGCAAAAGGATGGGTGAACATGTATGAGATATGGTTTCATGACGGTTTGTGCTTCCCCATACCTCAGCTCGTTTGGGAGGTGGTAAACAATTTCATGATCGCACCAACACAGATAATGTCGAACGGATGGATGTTATTGTTGTTCTTGGAACTGTATGCACTCATAACCAAGTCATGTTCGATTTGCATGAGTTTCTACATTCCTACTATCCGAAGGAGCATGACCGAGAGAAAGATAGATATGCCATCACCCTTAGGCACGATCGACTCCACTTGGTGATAAACCTGAGGTTGAGCGATAAGAACTAAAGGAGCGGTTCTTCTTCATAAAGGACAAGGCTATATTCGATGAGAGAGGTCAGGGCGAGATACCATACACATGAAAAGGCAGGGGTGAGAGACTAATTCGTGTTTATACTTATGATTACTAAGTGTTATTCTCCCTTTTTTTTGTAGAACCTGACTTTGACGGAGCTGGACAGAGCAGAGACGATCTTGACGTGACGACGATTCTCATTTCGTTCCTGCTGGGCGTATTTCAGTCTTTCAAAAGAGAAGTGGTCAGAGAAAAAAATCCTTAAAATTCAAATAAGTGAATGACCGGTTGCCATTTCGAAGGAACAGATAGACTAGAAAGTGATCTTAAAACAGTCCAACTTAAGGACGAGTCACCTTTGGGCCAAAGTGGAAGCTATTCAAAGAGGTATCCCCTTCCCTTTATCAAAGCAACTATGGCACATGCTACTGATTTGCTGTAGCAATCAGCTACTATTCGGGCATTTGTTTCTTCATCCACTAACACCTTAGGAGGTTGCCATTGCAAAGAGGCTGATGAGGAATCTAAAGGTTGATATACCGAATGCGAGTGATGTGGCCGCACAGCGCAGAGCCAAAAGGAAGAGGGAGTCAACCCCGATGAGGGATCAAGTTCAGCAAATTGAGTCGACTCCTATTGTCGGTCATTCATCGACAGAAGCCAGATCATCTAAGGAAGTCTTGTTTGATAAGGATGAGAATGTGACTATCATTCTTCCCAACATGGCATCGATCTACTCTGATGCAACTGGATGAGTAATTTGGCTTAATCATTTTTACTGTCTGCTGATGAGAAACGACTAAATCAGATGGGGGTCACTACCATGGCCGAGTGGACAGTGACTCGGAAGCTTCAAGTACTTTTTAATTTCCAACTTTTTTGCTAAGTTATAGAACTAACTCGCATGTTTTCTTATAGGCTTTAAGTGTGACTCTCTATTTGAAGAAGGTTGCAGTCCCGTAAGATGCGTGAATCTAAGAGTTGACCAAGTCCAATATCGGTTTGAAAAACCAGGAGGCTCAAACGTTGAAGAACGCGAAGGAGAGTTTTTTTCGAGAAGATGCTTTTTAAAGTAAAGAGAGAACTAGCTAAGAAAGAGAGGAAAAGTCAGTCGCACTCAGGGAACGTTGCAAATCCATTGTTGAGGATGCCATGATCAAGGCTTTTGATGAGCTGATGAAGTAATACAAGGTCAGGAAGACTGCACATTGGGACCCTGATGGCGACATAGAACTCTGGGAGGAAATAGAGGTTGAGGTAGCCGGTATTGATGACCGAATGGAAGGTGGGTGAGCCCAGTCTAATCCTAAAGATCAAACAGATTTTGTTGAAGACTAAGAGGAAGCTCTAGCGAGTTCGACCGAGTCCATTAAGGATGTGGCCACTGCTGGTGGATCAACCAGTCAAGAGAAAGAGGTTAGGCTGACTGGGGATCAGTTGACTCGGGAGGATCAGCCAGGACCTGTTGACCCTTAGTTTTTAAGCTTTTGTCAATACTATCTTAGACCTTTCAGGCACGTGATGCCTTGTTCGCTTTTGTACTCGCAACTTTTTGCAGATGTAGGCTATAAACTTTTAATAGATCATTTTCTATTTGCACCATTACCAAGAGTTGTGTTTCTTTATGTTACTGTGTGATTTGCATACTTGGAATGTTTTAGTTTTTCAAGAATTCGTGCGCTTAGGTCAAGTGATCGAATCTCTGATGCAAATGTGCCCAAGTTAGGTTGACATGGCCGATTGTTGATGTAAATCAGTTGATACAAATCAGCAGATGTAAGTTAGATGTTTCGGTGTTTCGTCGGCATGGCTGATTGTCGATGTGAACCGTTGTAAATTAGTAGATGTAAATTTAGATGTTTAGAGTCTCGATCGGCATGGCCAACTATCGATGTAATTCGGGCCTTGCGATCGAATTGATGTATATCGATTGAAGTTGAATAAACTTGTCGATGATAAGTGTGTCGAGGCCCGGTTGGCATGACCAACTGTCAATGTAATTCGGGCCTCGCGATCGAGTCGATCTATATCGATTAAAGTTGAATAAACTTATTGATACTAAGTGTGTTGAGGCCCGGTCGACGTGACCAACTGTTGATGTAATTCGGGCCTCGCGACCGAGTTGATGTATATCAATTGAAGTTGAATAAACTTGTCGATACTATGTTTGTCGAGACTGGGTCAGCATGACCGACTGTTGATTTAATTCAGGCCTCGCAACCGAGTTGACGTATATCGATTGAAGTTGAACAATTTTCTTCACTGAATAATACTTTTATTGATACTAGGCCAAAAGGCCGATTGATTGGAGAAGAGGTGGACATGCCCACTCACCCTTTTTTAAACAAACAAAACTAAAAGGGAAAGTAAAAGCAATTTACTAAAAATAGTACCATTTGAGATGGATGGTGTTCCAACTATTGTTGATTTCTTTTTCCTCTGGATTTTAGAGCCTGTAGGTGCCCTTGCCCATCGCTTTGGTTACCTTATATAGGCCTTCCTAGTTAAGGTCAACTTCCCAACGTTAATCTCTTTAGTATTTTGAAAGACTTTACGAAGCATCCAATCTCCTTCTTTGAAAGCTCTCACTCGAACATTACAGTTATAGTGTTGAGCGACTCATTACTGCCATTCTTGATGTGAGCTTGATCCCTCAGCTCATTGATGGTATCCAAGTTGTGACAAAGATTTTGGTCGTTAGTCTGATAATCTGTCCATGGGAGTCTGGTTGAAGGGATAGAGACTTGAATCGGGATGACTACCTTTGAACCATATGTTAGTGAGAAGGGTGTATTTCTGATGGATGAACAGGTTGTAGTTCGATAGGACCAAAGCACCCTTAGCTTTCTGGAGGCATTTCTTGAGCGTTTGAATCACCGTTTTGTTGGAAGATTCTGCCTGCCCGTTTGACTGAGGATTGCGAGGTGTTAAGAAGCTAAACTTGATACCCCACATATCATAAAAGTCCCTGAATCTGGAGTTGATAAACTGGGATCCATTATCAGTGACCAATTCCTTTAGTATGTCGAACCCACATATTACATTCTTCCAGATGAATCCCTTCACTTCTTTGTCTTGCACCTAGGCGAATGCCTCAGCTTCTATTTATTTGGTGAAATAGTCAATGACTATCAGCATGTATACTTGTTGTCCAGGTGCAGTTGGAAGTTTACCAACTATGTCCATCCCTTAATTCATAAATGGCTAGAGAGTGAGAATGGAGTTAAGTCTTTCAAGAGGGAGGTGCGAGATATTAGCAAACCTTTGACAACTATCACAGCTCTTGGCGTAAGCCGCTAAATCAGCTCGCATGGTAGGCCAGTAGTAACCGACTGTGATCCCTTTGTGGGCGAGACTACATCCCCTAGCATGGTTCCCGTACTCGCCTTCGTGTATCTCGTCGAGGACATGCTTGGCCTGTTTTGGAGTGATGCATTTGAGATAGGGGACGGAAAAGGACTCTTTCAATAGTTGACTCTCATAGATTGTGAATCTGGTAGCCTTGGCTCTCAGTCGGTGAGCTTCATTCTTGTCAGGAGGAGTTCATCATTTTCCAGGTATTGAATGATTGGTGTTATCCATGAGTCAACAGAGTTGATGTCTAATACTTCCGAAGGCTCTCTAGGGATAAGGGTGTTTCCTGGTTGCTGAAGATGACCCTTGAAGAGATGATCCAAGGTTCGCTAAGGCATCTACTTAAGCATTCTCGATCCTATGGATTTGGATGATTGTAAACTCTTCAAAGGTCAACTGGAGTTCTTTTACTATGTGAGGTATGTGTTCATCTTGGTATCTCGGGCTTGGTAGGTCCTTTGGAGTTGATTAACCACTAGCTGAGAGTCGGACTTGACCTTTAGTTTCGTTACTCCTACGTCTTTTGCCAGGGTGAGCCCGGTTATTAGTGCTTTATACTCAACCTCATTTAGTACACTCGAAGCAGCATTTGATGGCTCTTTGGACGATGTCTCCCTCTGATGTAATTAGTACGATGCCCTAACCACTTTCATTCGAATTACTGGACCCGTCAACTAAGAGAATCCACTTATGAGACTCGACACTTGTCATGCACAACAACTTTTTCTCTGTCTGGATAGATGTGTTGGATGGGAGGTTGGCAATGAAATCAGCCAATGCTTGAGACTTTATGGCTATCCGGGGTTGGCAGGATATATCAAATTCACTTAGCTTGACTGTCCACTGGATGAGTCTTCCTAATAGCTTTAGTTTGTGAAAGATCTTCTTCAGTGGGAATGTGGTGAAGACGACTATGGAATGACATTGGAAGTATGGACAAAGTTTTCTAGGGGCATGGATGAGTGATAAGGCCAATTTCTCCAGTTAGTTGTACCGAGTCTCAACATCGAAAAGCGACTGACTCACATAATACACAGGCAGTTGTTTCTCATTATCTTTCCTAACTAAAATGGCTAAGACCACCATTTTAGAGACAGCTAAGTATGTATAAAGTGTCTTTCCTGTGAGGGCTTTGAAGAGAAGAATTGGGGGGAAGTCAAGTACCTTTTTAGCTGTTGCAAGGCTTTTTCGCAAACTGGGGTCCATTCAAATTCTTTGGATTTCTTGAGTGTTGCAAATAACATGTGGCACAGCTTGGATTTGATCAATGTTTGCCTCTATCCTACGCTAAGTCACCATGTACCCTAAAAACTTCCCGGATGAGACCCCGAATGAACACTTGGCAGGGTTGAGCTTCATGTTATACTTCTTGAGTACCGAGAATGCTTGGCTTAGGTGATCGAGGTGTTGATTGATCATTAAGGATTTGAGGAGCATGTTGTCTATATACACCTCCATCGTGTCTCCCAGTTGTTTAGCGAACATCTTAGTTACCAAGCGTTGATAAGTCACCCCTGCATTCTTGAGACTGAAAAGCTTTACTTTATAGCAGTATGTGCCTCTTTTGATGATGAAAGTTATCTTCTCTTGGTCACCCGAATACATCAGGATCTGATTGTAGCTTGAAAAGGCATTTATGAAGTTGAGCAGCTCGTGTCTGACTACGGTTGTGAACCAGCATGTCTATATAGGGAAATGGGAATGAATCTTTCAGGCATGCTTCATTCAGGTCAGTGAAGTTTATACAAACTCTCCATTTTCCATTATTCTTCTTAACCACCACTAATTTGCTAACCAATCTGGATAATGTACCTCTCGCACCAACCTATTACCCAACAGTTTCTCAACCTCCTCATTGATGATTCAGTTTCTCTCCAGGGCGAACTTTCGTCTATTTTGTTTTACTGAGGATGATTGGGGTCCACTGCGAGGTGGTGGATGATTGCACCAGGATTGATCCTTGTCATATCCAAATGAGACCAAGTGAAACAGTTGTTATTCTGCTACAAGAATTCGATAAGCCATTCCTTAATAGTAGGACTAGGTCAAGAACAAATTTGTGTCTTCTTATCAAGGTAATCTGAGTGTATCTGTACCTCATCCAACTCCTTCATTGATGGTTTGTCAGGCTCGGCTTGGGGAGTTGGATTTGACTATAATTATTGTGACTTACCCTTGAAGGCGATCTTGTAACATTCTTTGGCAGCTTTAGGATCGCCCCTGATTTCACTAACTCCCCACTTGGTGGGAAACCTGATTGTCTGATGGAATGTGATGGATGAAACACCTATCATGTCATGGATCCAGGGTCGGCCCATGACAACATTGTAGGGGGAGGGGCAGTCAAGGACCAAGAAAAATGTTTGACGATTCACATCGCAAGCATAGATAGGTAAAACAATCTCACCAATGGTATATGTTTGCTCTGAGTTGAACCCAACTAGGATGGTTGGGTGCCTGTTTATGTCAGTTTCGTCTAACCCTATCATCTTCACTGCTTCCAAAAAAAGTATGTTGGTTGAGGATCCTCTGTCTTCCAAAATTCTCCTAACGAGAATATTGGCGATCTGCAGGTTAATCACTAAGGTATCATGGTGTATTGCAGTTAGGGTGATAGGGTCATCGTCTTCAAATTGGATGATCTATTTTGAGGATGTCTGCATGGGTAGATGTGTTGAACAGACTTCCTGGTGGTGGTTGGCTTAAGCATGTCTCTTTGCTGATGAATAACTTACCCCACTAATTACTAAGCCCTCGGATATGATATTACAGAATCCCTTAGGTTTTGGATCTTTGGGAGGGGGGACCGCCATTATTGCTTCTTTGGTTCAGGGTGTACTTCCCCTTGTTAGTCGGTATATCTCTCAGGTGCCCACTTTTTAGCAGTGCTACGACATCCAGTCTCAAACCGATGTAATCAGCAGTGTTGTGTCCGTGATCATGGTCGAACTCAGACCATTTGAAGGTGTCTCTCTCGACGTCTAGGTCTAACTTAGTTGGATATTTGACAGTCTGCCCTATATCTTTCATAATTGCCATTAGCTGGGTCAATGTTGAGGATGTAATCTGGAACTTTGAACGAGGTGGAGGTGGAGGTGGAGGTGGAGCTGGATGGGTGTCTATTTGGGCAGGCAGGTTGTCTGTCATACATTTTTCTATTGTGATGGTTAGGGCCACGAGACTGAGTGGGATAATATGGTTCATAAAAGTGAGCTTCTGGACGCATGTCTTTACGTCTTTGGTTGCGATCATCATAACAATTATGTCGCATCCGGTTGGCTTCATCCTTTTTCCTACCTGATTTGGATTACTGCTCAGGCCAATGCATCCTCCATTGAGTTTTGCCAAGCTTGGTAAGGTCTTTTTACAACTCTCCATCAAGCAGGAAGGGATAGAGATTTTCTCCTTGTTGAAGTGGCTAACATACTCTCGTAGGGGTTCGTCCCTTTTATGGTACACTCGATATAAATCGGCTGATAGCTTCTCTAGTTTCTTGTTGCTGGCAAATTGCTCGATAAAGGTGTCGGTCAGTTGAGCAAAAGAGCTTATGGTGTTGTTGGGGAGATTAGTGTACCACTGTAAAGCTGATCCTAAGAGGCTGGAACCGAAGCTCTTGCACATGCAGGCTTCCCTGAGATCCCTTGGTATGGAGGCAACGGACATCCATTGCTTATATGAAGCTATGTGATCATCTGGGTCAGTTGTCACATCATATGGCTTCATGTTGGGTATAATGAATTTACATGGCATTTCAGCTAAGGTTATTGAATCCATAAATGGTAAATCTGCGTAGTTGTAAGGCACGTTTTTTTTGGTTGGGGTGGGCACTCCTAGTATGCATCTAATCATGGCCTCCATATCGGCCAACTTTTTGGCCAATATTTGCTCGAGAGGGGTGCCTGTAGATAATAGTTGTGCATTAACGCTTTGGTTGTATACTTGTGACCCACTTGGTGCTCCAAGGTGAGTCGCATCATAATGTGTGGATTGCAGGTTTGCTCCATAATGGTTTGGTTGGGAATTGGGGTACTTAGTCGCTCATTTAGGTTGAGTCGGGCCCCAATATGACTGAACAACTATTTCGACCAGCATGAATGACCAAGAGTGTATTTTGGGGATGACTAAAGCTACAAGGATGAGTTATACCAGGATGAGTTTGTTGGGCGTAATGTTGTCCGCTTGACCCATAGAGGAGAGCCTAGCCTATTAAGGTTCACGAATACAAGTTATCAGTCAAGGTTGGTAGGGTGTCGTAACTAATAGTGGCTGATGTCTGAAATTTTTGGTTTGGGATTGTCTGAACAATGGGTTCAAGTGTGAATGGTGGGTCAACTAAGAGAGATGTTTGTAAGGATGGATCAGTTACGGGGGTTGTGTTTAAGGTTGAGCCATCTGTTAAGGACGACTAGATATGGGAGGATTGCAAATCTCTATTTGATCTTCTAGGGTCAAGGGTTGACAAGTTTTGCATGGAACTTATCGGGACGCGAAAGCGATTCCCGAGCACCTGATCATGAGTCAAGTCAAATGAATAAAACTGAGTTACCTACTCTCGTAAAGTCTGGTTTTCAGCCCGGATGTTGGCTTTCTCGGCCTCTAATACTGCCACCTTATCCGACCTTTGTTGCATCATGGTCGTTAAAGCCTCGATATTTGCTAAGAGGTTCGTGGGAGCCTTGTTTATCATCTCAGTCATGATTGATTCCCTTGTGGAGTAGAAAGTCAAAGGAGTGTTGATTACCAGAGGCACTATGTTAGGCGTCAAACTGTAGACACTAAAATCTACAGTTATAGAAAAAAGGACAAATTCTATGAGGTTGAGGCCACTGACAATCTGCTGCACTTGTATACACAAAGGAACTAACGTGAAGCGAACGGAAAACATCAGGGTGGTGTTTGCCATAACCACTCATACGCTCAAGTCAACAAGGATAATAAAGGCTTTTTAGTGAAGGTAAATGAAAGAAAAGGTTACCAGTAGCTTAGTAGGGAACTAAAACCACGGTGACAATGTATAACTTTCAAGAATCAGAACTAAAGGGTTAGAAGATGTAATGTTGAATGCCTAAATAGTGGGGTGACCCCTATTTATATAGTAGTCGTGGGATCTTCGTATCCCAAAAGGATTCTGAATCCATAAAGGAAGAGGTCTAGTGAATAGGAAAATCATGATTCACTCACCTTCAATAGCAGTAGGAATCCTAATTCATCCAAGATATGAAATCTTGAACAAATTAGGATTGAATCAAATAGGAAGAATCCTACTTACCTTGTCCTGGAGGCCTGATCTTAAGTGGGCTGTCGATAACGCCCGTTCGAGAGGAAGGCTGGATTTGGGCCACAGGTTTTAGCCCAAAATCATGAAATCTGACACTGGCCCAACCAGATTTGAATTGTATCCTTGGGCCGTTGTAGTAGAAAATGCCTATCTGGGCCTGACTGAACCCCAGGTGATTTTTGACCTCCACAACAAGTTAACATTTGTTTTATTATTGTATATACTTAAATCAAAACTTCATAAATAAAATAAAATAGATAATAATCACACATGTAATATATAATGATCATTTGACATGTTTCTTTTTTTTTTTTTTAGTTCTAAAAACTATTATTTTTTATTTATTCATAAAATGTGAATAGGTGATTTTTGACCCCCACAACAAGTTAACATTTGGTTTATTATTGTATATACTTAAATCAAAACTTCATAAATAAAATAAAATAGATAATAATCACACATGTAATATATAATGATCAGTTAGCATTTTTTTTTTTTTTTTTTTTTGGGTTCTAAAAATTATTATTTTTTATTTATTCATAAAATGTGAATATTAAGTACAATAGAAAAAGTCTTTAATACTATGCATAAAACCAAATAACCACCTCTCCCTTTGTGGTCAAACGGCAAACCCTTTAATCGCTGTGACTAGCTATATCTAGGCGGTCTGTTCAAGTCACAAAAGAGGTATCTATTATATTTATGCAATTATCTTGATCTAATAAGCTTGTGAGATGTTTTGTGACCCTGAAGATTAGGCATGCAAGCTTCCAACTGTAGTGTCCCCTTGATTATCATACCAAATAGTTGGTGTCAAGACAGAATGATCTTAGAAAAGTCATTGTTGTTTAACTGCCTAACCCATCAAAGCGTTTACATGTGCATTGCAAATATCATCACATTTGTCCATCGTTAAATGTGGGGTTTTTACGTTGTCGTGGTGAAATATTTCTCACGCTCAAACTAACCCAACTCATCACAACTCTCTCACTCAATATGTATATTTTACTGTTTTCACTGTCAGATTAACCTTGGCCACAATTTGAAAACACGTAACAAAAGCTCCTTATATAGTGTTCTAAAACACTCATAACTAATATGCGATAGCTCCCTAACTATCTCTTCGAATCGTTCCTTATACTACTTGACTTTTTTTTCTTTATCCTTTCTTCATATCTAAAAGGAAAATCACATATACACATCTCGTAACAACGAACTCTAACTTGCTATTGTGTACATGCTTAAAAACTTAGTTTTGTACAATGAACCCATTTTCGCTATTACGAATTTGCTTTTGCAATTTCTTAGAGAATCCATTTCGATAATGTGAATTCTCCAACTCTCAAATTTCATTTCTTTACTTTTTCCTCACTTAGTTCAAAACTCTCTTAACATAAATGATTAAGCAAATAGTCTTTAACTTACCTAAGCAAATTATAACTCCTCTCAGTTTTAAACTTCAACTTTTTAAGATCTTCACACTATTCTGTAAATAAACTAAACTCTAAAATTCATTTGTCCTACAAAATGTTCTAAACCCTTTCCACCTATCACTCAGATTTCAAAATTTAACTTAAGTTACTAACCTCAAAACTTTTTGGTTTATTCTAAATTTGATCTTCATTCAGTGTCTTCTTCAATTTTTTTTTTTCTTTTTTTTAATCACCGAGGTTTTTTTTTTTTTTTTTTTAATCACCGAGGGTGTCTCAGTCAGCTTGCACACACCTCCCTAATACTTTGAGGCCCTGAAAGTTTGACCTAGTAATCCTCTAATTATTAACCGAATTATTATTGACATATAACAGACATAGTACTCAACAATATTTCTCACATTATAATATTTCTTCTTCTTTTCTTCACCAAAGTAACTCACCCTAATTAGTATGAAGTACTTCTTCAAATACAATACATGATAACTAACATGTTCCACTTTTTATTAGTACTCATATATTGTTCTTGAACTCCATCTTGTTCTGCTTATTTCACCTCTTTACTAACATTCATTTTCAAGTGATGCTTATGTTCAAAATTTATCCATTATGTCCATATTCTCACTGCTCAAACATGTTCATGTTCTTACTTATTTGATACATGGATATGCGCTACACGACGAACTCATGTTTTGGTTCACAAAATAAGCCAATACAACATTATCACTACAATTTCTACCACTATGTAAATAATTATTATGCTCACAAGCCTCTTGACTCATAGTTTGAATCACCTCTTGCATACAAGTCTTCTTGAATCACTATACTTCAATAATCACTTGCATATAAGTCATCCAGACTTATAATATCCTCTAACTAACAATTTCCCCTATGAATATTTTGTGACAAAACATCACAAGTTAACAATTTAACATATTACCAATCAAATAATATTTTCCAAGTCTTTTCTTGCAAACACAATACTTAATCAAACAGTAAAATGCTACATCATTCAATAATAGTGACTGTCGACTTTTTTACTTTAAAGCTATTACTCCCCCTAAATATGTGTTTTTTACAATCAAATATACATTTAATATTCTCTTATTTTTCAAGAATCTTATATAAATATTTCTCCCAAACGTATGTTATTTCTCCCTCATATTGTCATAAAATAGACAAGCTAAGAAATAATAAAATAGTAATAAATAAATTATTTGAATTCATGCATTAATATCAAATTAAGTTATTGAAATAAAACTTCATTAACTCAGAGTCAAAATAACAAACTTCAAACATAAATGCTCCTTAAAACTTTAAAGTAAGCTCAAAAAATTAAAGACTCAAAATTGAAATAAGGATTCATGCTTATAAATAAAATTGGAGAAAATTTGGGTACTATATTAAAAAACTTTCAAGTTGAGGAGGGGTAAATATATTTAGAAACGTTTAGAAGGGAAAATAATGTGGCGTGGTTATGTTGTAAAGGTTAAAAACCCGAAAACAATTATGAACATGAATGTACAAAGTGAATAAAAGAAGATGAGTTGGGGTTTTAAGTTTTATTGTAATAATACTTTAATTAATATATATTTATTTTTTTTATAAGGATATCATTAATATCGAAGCAGCTCACTAGTATGAGTTTCGTTTGTATTCTTAAACCACTAGGGTTTGAGCCTTTCCATCATCATTTTGCTTAAAAATTCTATAATTGTGATGGACCTACCAATATCTAATTTATATGGGCTTGCTAATAACATCTTATTATTGATTGAAGTGTATGTACATATTCAGGGATCGAGGTTTTGGCTCTCCCCTTTCCCAATCTGACCCTGACCAGGGTTTATATACGAGTCTCCGGCCTCAAGCTTAAAACCCAAAAATCTGGGTAATTCCTCGACCGTGGCAAACTAGGTAGTTCCGTGTATCTAGCCCCACTAAGTTTATTTGTCATCCTACAAAAGATCAAGAACTGTTATTTTTCATAAAGATTTTTGCTCCTTTACTTTACAGTAAGTTGCAACGTTCTCAATTAAAACAAAAATGGACAAAAATTTACCTAGAACTCTCACTAGTAAAACCCTAAAGGAAAAAGAGAAAAGAAAAAGGTCTAAAACACAAAAAACTTCAACTTGCCTTATTGCGTTTCTTCCCTTCCTCAAATCAATATTCCACAACTCTTCATCTTTAAATGTCACACAAACAAGGCTTAAGAATTTAAACGTTCTTAGATTCCCTCAAGGTTTAAGCAAAATTTATTAACAAACGAAGCTGTTTGATTTTGGTCAATAAAGAGGAGAATGACAAAACGATGTCGTGTACTTTTTTTCAAGTGTATTGACAAATGGCATTGTTTTTTGTTCAAATTTAGTCCTAGGCGAACATTTAAGTTACAGTATAATAGATTAGACAGTTGAGTCATCAATGATGAATGGCTCATGAGTGTAAAAATATTTAAGTTACAGTATACTGACCCTAAACCGTTTCCTCAATCAACTCTCATTTTGAGTGTGTAGGTAAACATTTTAATTGTGCTTACACTACCTCATTCAAAAAAAAAAAAAATCCTTTCAGGTGGTGTTGTCCAATAGCTCACATTATCTCTTATCTTCTCAATTTCGCACCCAATTACATCAATTCCATTCTTCACAATCAAATTCAATATGTGAGAAACACAACTCGTTAAATAATTTCCCATTTAACACATCAAGGTCCCCGCCAGTAGTCTAGACAACATCAAGTCAATCATAGCAACCCTACTCCCACAATTCTCTAATGATGAAATTGTCTTACTTTTTTCAAGTCCAAACAATTTAAAATCTTCCTTCTTCAATGTGTTTCTGCTCATTGAACCGACCAATGGTTCACAATAATTCATTAAATCGTTAAAGGTTTCATACTCAACAAAAGAAAGTGGCAATTCATGCATAATAATCATACTACCAATCTATATTCCTATCAAAGTTCTCAAGACTAATTTTTTTTAAAGTTGCTTTTCCATTTTCGTTTATAGCCCTTAAATATGTTTGTTGAATGAGTATTACTATACTAACAAACCCTTCTCACCAATTTTCTCTTACAACGCACTCACAATTTGATAGTGTTATATTCTACTCATGTATTCCACACAACGGTAGAAAAGAATGTGTCATAAGAGTTGAAGCTGTCTAGAGTAAATTAAGGAAAACATGTATAAGAGCAAATACACACATTGGTCTAGCTAGAAAGTACATTAGTCCATTATTAAGCATTGATTGAATCAAAATAATCCAAGAACAAAATAAAAATAATGGACCAAAATCAACAAAAAAAAGTTAGCAAAAAAAAAAAAAAAAACGGTTGAATGACATGTTCCCACCCGAAGTTTGCCCTAACAAAAATTTACTACCCAAAAAGTTTCAAAAAAACAATTACCCACTTTTCGTTAATATCTATCTGTTAAGTTTAACTGAAAAAGGATAAAATGGTAAATTCAAAAACCGTCAAGGGTAATATGTCACTTTACCCCTATATTCCCGTCTTCTTCTCATCTCCCCCCTCTCATCTTCATCTTCTTCATCTCACCTTTTTTCTCGCGAATACCCATCTTTCAGGTATGTTTCCTGTCGATTGACACATTGAAAATTCACCCTTCCACCAATAGAACCCCCTTCACCCTCTCTTGTAAACACACCATTCAATCGGCTTTCACCACTCCCCGTTTGCCGTCCACCAATTGTTTTTGGGCTACCCACCACTTGTGCATAAAACTCCCCAACCAACTTGCCCATCTCTGACCACCAAAATGCAATCTATCAATACCAAACGACTCATCAGATTCTCCTCTTCATAACCCCCATCAATTTGGCTTGAGCTTGTCTATCATTTTTGCTGACGACTCCCTCTTGGGTTTGTGCAACTTTGAAGTTGGGGTTGTTTTGATTGGAGTTTTTGAGGAGTTGATTGGAGGTAATTGCTTGTTTGTTTGGAGTTGGGCTTGTTGGTAGTCTATTGTGGTTTTGTTTCCGGCCGATTTCTGTCACCGACAATCCTTTTCCCCCATGTTTTTCAAAATTCCCACCAAGTGTTCATAAAAAGGTCTGTAAGAGCCTTCTGCACGCGCTCAGCACCAAAATTTGAAATTTTTTTCTTCTCAGTTTTTATTCTTTGATGATTGATTGATAATATGTATTTTGTGATGTGTGATTAAATTGTTTAATAAATTATTGATTTGGGTTGGAAGTGTTCAAAATTTGTGGTGGTTTGTGGCAGTGGTGATGGCTGTATTTAATGGTTCTGGTGGCGGGTTTGGAGCTGGTGGATGTTCAGGTGCCGAAATCGATTCCTGGGATTTGGATTCAAATAGAGAAGGGTATTTTTGTCTTTACAGTGATTATCAATCTCACATAAAAAAATTTACTAACAAATATTAACGGAAGGTAGGTAATTGTCGTTTTGAAACTTTTAGGGTAGTAAATTGTTGGTAGAGCAAACTTTGGGTGGAAACATGTTATTCGCCAAAAAAAAAAAATAAAAAAAATCAACCAACAGATTAACAAAACCATACAAAAATAGTTTAAGATTGCAATTTTATGACTTACAAATGCTTAATTAAAGTGCATTGTTGAGTGCTGAGAACCAAAGAAAGTGTTAAGTGGAGTGACGACATGACTTGTACTAGCCAAAATGAAGACAAAAGTTTGGATGAGAACAGAGTGATGACTTAGGGTTATTTGGAGACTAAAAGTGTTTGACTATTGTCTTAGAATCTAAAAACATTGGATAGGGTTTCATAATTTTAATTTATATATTAACATTTTTTTTTAATAAATTGAAACGAGTCAGGTGGTACTTAAACTGCATTCGACCTGCATCTTACCTAAGCGTAAAATACCTCACCCATGCCCATATTTGTTCCCCAGATTTCTAGGTTTTTTACCACCCAAATTTTGCACGTAAATCTAGATTCGAATTCATGCGGCTCAAAATGCTATCCGTCAAAGCATTCACATAAGGAGTGCTCCAAAAAGGGGAGTGTATAGGCCGATAAGAATTGTTTTTCAGACTATGAATAAGAGACTAGGTCATCCTTGCACAAACTAATTAGGAGTTGGAGTCATTCCCCTAATGAGTTCATGACAGGACGAAACCGATTAACCTTGAGTTGATGAATGGCATGTTGCGCAAGCTTAACCCTAATAAAATCTAATGTTAGGGTGTCGCATAGGCTGTTTCGTTGTGTTTAAACTCTAAGCCCATGACAAATGGTATCAGAGCACGATAGAAGGCATTAGCACAATTTTGCCCCCTTCTTAACGATCTTAGCCGAAGAGGTCTCTCTTGCACTTGCAACACGTAAGGGTCGCTACAACGCACGTTCAACCTTGCAAGGAGTATAACGTTTCCCATGAGGGAGTGCAACATTAAATACTAAGAGCATGCAACATGCAAGTCAAAGATGCATGTGTGAGATGTATGTTAGAAATGCAACAATGAGCACCGAAAGCAACATACCATTTAAGTAAAAGATCTCATGTGTCATTGAGCAATACTCAATTACCATAGGCAAAAGTCTAAAGCTTCTGGGTTGTCATCACAGATCAATATGACAACGGAGTCGTGCTTAAAGCAAGTTGGCGTCCCTTTAAGCCACTAGGTTGTGCCACAAGCCGTAAACTTTGACGATTGTGTGTGGTAGGCTTTTACAAGAATGATATACATGAGGGAGTTTGCAAGAATGATATACTTGAGGGAGTTTGCAAGAATGATATACTGAGGGCTTGCATAGAAATGGGTGTGGGAAATGTCACGACTTGATAGTGAGCAGTCTCGACAAGACCAGCGGTTATGGTGAGCATACGGGTTGAGTGATTACATAAAAAATTTACATGGTGTGCTCCTATAAGGGGAATGCAAGAGCTAATAGGAGTTGTTCTTTAAAGTTGACTATGAAGAATGGACTAAGTCATCCCTGTAGAAATTGGTCAAGAGTTGGAGCCATTCCCTTAATTAGTCCATGGCAAGATGAAACCAGTTAAGCTTGAGCTAATGAATGGAATGATGAGTAGACTTGACCCCCACTAATGTGTGATGTTGGGGTGCCACACAGGCTATTATGCTATGTTGAAACTATAGGCCCATGACAATTAGCCCTAGCTACTATATTCAAGATAAATAATTCATATTTAAATTCAAAAAATTATTGCTACAATAATTTAAATTTTTAAAATTTAAGAATGCTTTTAGAAAATTCCTAAACATACTGAATGGAAATTCTATTAAATAAAAATTTTTAGTATTAATATTTTCATTTATCTTTTTAAGTATTTTACCACTACTAGATTTTATCTCTTGTAATCGTACCGAGTATTATTAAACAAACTTAAAAATAATACAACTTTTTTTTTTTTTAAACAGAGACAGAGAAATTATATTAAATGGGTTAAGAGGAGGGAGTTGAGAACTAGCATTTTTTGGAAAGTGTCTCAAGAAATAGCACATTTCCATTTAACACAAAATTGGTGAACAAAATTGCCCCTAATGATAAATCCCTAACCATTAATTTAAAACATGTGCTTCCACCCTAAAATCTCAAGTAAAGACTTGAATTTGTGATCTTGAGGAGAACCTTTTTAACATCTTTCTTGATATATTGTTTTGTTATTTGAAAGTTGTTTGAAATCTAAAATTTTTGAGTATGTTGCACATACGTCTAGCAAACATGTTAAATAAATCATTTCTGAAATGATTTGTTGTTGTTATAGTTGATTAAGGTTGATATTTTGAAAATGGGTGGTTTAAGGGTAATCTAGGTATGGGTTTTGGTCAATTTTAGAGGATTCGAATGGAAAATTAGGGAGGTTGAAGATGAGTTTTAGGTGAAACCCACATGTTGGGGGCAGTTGGCCTGATTGGGCTACACTTAGCCTTTTTTTTTTTTTTTTGGATACTAATAAAGTGGTCGAAACCATGCCATTTAGTCGATTCGACCATTTGGAAAGAACTTATCTTGGTCGAATCTAAGTTATTTAGCCAAAAATCAACTTCGTCTTCTCTAGTAGAGTCTGCATTTTTTGGCTAAATTCAGTTGAAACCCCTTGATTCGACCATTTTCACACCCTTCTTAGCAACAGTTCGACATATCTCACATTCTTGACCCTAAAATCCCACCCCAAACCCTAAATCCAAAACCAACATTTCTACTTAAATTTCACTTGATTTTGGCACAAATAGAAGGTAGATATTGGTTTAGGGTTAAAAGTTTGATTTTTGGCAATGGAGTGAAGAGTAGGTTAGGGTTGAAGAAGATGGGTAAAAAGTATAAGTTTTACTTGTAAATGGGGGCAATTTCATTCGAAAATATTGTATGAATTAGAATTGTGTTATTTCTTAAGACACTTTTCAAAAGTGCTACTTTTTAATTCAAGTCTCCAAATAGTTCCATTTATATAATTTTTCACAGAGAAAACAAGTGTGGAAAACCAAGTTCATGTTGCAATAATCCATCGAAAGTTAAAAGAAAAACAAGTTCGGGTGCATTTGGTTTCAATAATATTTTATTACAAAAAATATAAGATTACCAATGAGATAAATAACCTTAAAGATTAATAGTTATAAATTAGTATTGTGTTTGGTTCGTATGAATTGTATAAATAATTAATATGTTTAGTTAGCAGTAATTACAGAACAAGATAAAAAATTAATTAATGATGTTAAAGAAGTCATTCAACAAGTTAGGTTGATTGTTATTTGACATCAATAGGAAGACATTTGTCTTTGGAATTTTTATTAATTAAGGGTAAAATTAAAACAAAAATAAGATTATCACAATAATCTTAAAAAACTACTCTTTAAGTTGATAATCACATAACCTCTTATATCATCTCTTATATTATCTAAGTAATAAAATATTATCCAAATCTTTTACTACATGCTAAATCAAACAAAATCATGATCGGATTAAAAGGAAGATTATCATCCATAGGCCGCAACCTTCGTGTTACAATAAGTCAATAATCCATTGAAGTCAAACCCGCGTTGATTTTTATTTTTATAAAAAACCGTATCAGGTTCTCGGATTGCCTACAGACCAGAAACTTGACCCGACATTGACAACCCGGGTACCAATACTTTTTAATTGTCAAAGATTCCCATCTAAAAATCGCTTTACATCAATTAATTTCCTCTTTTACCCCGCGATCTCGTGATCATAATTCAAATCAGCTGCAGTCAACAAGGTTAAAAGAGTAAATTCACTGACGTTGTTTTGTTGAATATTATATTATATTCGTCTCCTTCGCCGAAGAGAAGAGAAATAAGGGGAGGTAAAAATATTCAACTGATTTTCAAAAGTCAAAAAACAAAACACAGAAGAAAGGGTTTATGGATAAACTGAAATGCAGTGGTTCTTCTTCATGTATGATCGGAGCTGCTGTTCTACAACGATACGAGCCGTCTGATTCATTCGCTTTTCTTTTGATTTCTTCACTGCCGTTGGATCGACTCACGCCCTGGTTGCCCTTCCTTCGCTAATCTAACTCACAAGACGCGAGATTTTTAATTTCTATATAAAAAAGGTATTTTTTTCCCTATTGCTTTAATTTTTTTATAAATATTTTTTTCTGTCAATTATTTCTGTGGAGCTTTTTCTTATTTGTTGAAAGCTTTGTAATTCGGAATTTAAATTATTTTATTTCGGAGTTTTTATTTTATTTTTATAATACCTGGTTACTAAATTTCACGGCGTTCGCTATCATACCTGGAATCGTCGTCAATCGTAAAGGGACATCCTTTGGTACCGGCTTGGTATTGTTGCCAAAAGTTTGACTAATGTTTGACCTGTGTTTCCTGGTAACGGTACTGACCCAGTACCTTAGAAGCTTAGTTGATGACTGGTAAAATTAAGCATTAATGAGGGAAAGGGTAACAATGGAGCACCGTCTATTTTTAAAAGAGATTAGTTTGTAAAAATTAAAATCAGGTTGTATTGTAACATATCCTAAAAGGGAGTTCTATGTTTTGTGGCAGTTGTCCTTACTGGAAAAAGTTTTTTTTTTTTTGTTTGGGGGGGGGGGGGGGGGGGGGGGGGGGGGTGTTGTGAGCTTACTGGAATGTGAGTTAACATTTCCGTTGTGTTAGTATTGCAAGTGTTATGACACGTTACAAGGGACCTGAGAACGTTACTGATTTGTTGAGTATTAAACATCAAACTTGGAATGTAAATTGGTAACAAGGGGCATGAGAATTTTTAAGTATTAAGAGTGATATAGTATCAATCAGTCCAAACTTTAGTTGAAGATGGTTTTTAGTTCATTTAGCATGTAATATGCATATGATTTTTGTTTGGTGTTTTGTTGATGTCTATTCATTTCTCATTTCTTAATCATGTTAGAAGAAAGGCCTAGAGCTGGGAATATTTTATTAGATCTTTATAGGTTGAATTTGGTCAGACATATCCTTGAAATTTTGCAAACAGTTATAAAGTTTTTCTTATATATGTTGCATCAGAGCTCAAGTCAGAATTAACCATTATTCTAGAAAGCTGATTGAAGAGTATCCATAATATATTTTGATGATATGCTGAATTTAGCTACATCTGCTGCACAGATCAAATTGTATGATTCGAATTGGATTGTGAAATCTCATTTGGCAAATAGTCAAGGTAGCTTTGTGACTGGAATTGGAGGGGAGTGATATAGTATATGGTATAACAGCTGTAATAGCTATTCCTGTGGCATTACTCAAGACAAGTTAAGTTTAACATTGTACCATTAATATCATATTTTGATAAATACCCACAACCTGCTGAGTTTAGTTTGGCACCCGAGTACGATGGATCACTGGTGATCCTAAAATGAATCACTCAGTTTAAATTTTGGTGTTAAAATTTTTTGTGGGCTTTTTGAAGACCTCAAATTTAAAACCTCTTTAGTTTTCTTTTTTTTGGCTGAAAATTTTCTGTTAACAGTTGTGATATAATTTTCTCTGTTGTATGTTTGGTCACTTTGTAATTTGTTTCTTTGAGTTGTGATGTCCTTAAGTTCAAGACTACAAGTTAAAGACTCATGTCATCTCCAGGTGGAGGGGCTCATTATCTAACCAATGTTCTCTCTCTTCTGCAGTGCACAATACGAGATTAATATTTTATTCACTTTTGTCATATATAAAATGTCACGGACAGGGGCAAAGTCATGTGGTTGGGCTGCTTTTGATGTCAAGCAGCGGCAGAAACAAGGCCTTGAGCCTGAGATTGACAAGGACCCTTACCCGCCATTTACCAGCACTCTCATCCCTCTGTGTACCTGTGAGAGCATCACAAAAACTAATGGTCTTCCAATGAAGCCTTTTGCATCAGTGCTTCTTCCTTCCGTGGATTTTCCAACTTTAACAGAAAATAAAGATTGCCAGAAATTTATACAAACTGGTGATTCTGATTCAAGAAGGAAACCTGATATTAAGGTAATTTATGAAAATAATCATGACTCTATTCTTAAGCAGCTCAAATTGCTCTATCCCTGGGCGGACAGTAGCTTGATTGAAGATATCTTGGTGGCTGCTGATAATAACATTGAGAAGGCCTCAACTTTATTGAAAGGAATGGTTTCCAGCAGCAGCAGCGAAGAGAATATGGAAACAAGAATTGCAGAGTTGAGTTCTATGAGTGATGACTTTCCATGTGAAAACATGACTGAGGAAAGCTCTTTTTTAAGGAAGACTTTAGACCTCACTAACTTAACCTCTACTACGGAGGATAGTATCAAAGACAACCACAAAGAACCCACATATGCACAAGCCTCTTGTGGGATAAAGCTTTCTGATAATGATGCTGATATGAAATCAATTCTGGAGAAGTTGTCTTCTTTGCCGATTGAACCTGAGTGGGAAGAGGATGATGTCTACTTAATCCATCGAAAAGATGCATTAAAGATGATGAGGTATGTGATCTGAGTGTGTATGTTGAATTTAGGTGTATATGCAAGATCTGAGTGCTTATGTTGAGTGTGGATTGTTTATTGAAGGTCCTAAAAATTCCAAAATTTGTAACCAAACAGCATTCTTTTTTTTTTTTTTTTTTTTTGGGTTTGGGGTTGGGGAGGGGTTCGTCTTTTGTCTTGATAGGTGATCTATTTGCTAATAGAAATTCTGCATATCATTACAGCCCAAACAGTTTCTCATAATTTACAAAAGTCCTGTCAATGTAAAGCTTGATAAGGTTTCTTTTTCTTTTTCTTTTTCTATTAGAAGCTCAAGAGAACTTGGATTGATTGATGAAAGATTTACAAAGCAGTGAACGAGTTGTTTATATATATATATATGCATCTATGGGTCAAGATAATTTAAAAAACTAAACTAAACTTAAGAAATCAGGACATTGTAAATAGTCACAAAATCAACAAAAACACTAAAACTATGGATGTCAAGTGAAGTAAATCATGAGTTGGCTTAAGTGGTAAATACATGAGAGAATTTACAAAGACAATTTAATTTGTGAAAAAAAGGTGTAAATGATTGTGGCACAATCATTGGACGTTGGAGTTACACCAAGGCATGAAGCACATTTCTGCATCTATACACAAATTTCTTCTTTCCCAAATTTTATAACACATTATTCTATACCCTCATGTCATTCTAATTGTTTCATAATGGATATGGTGAATTTCATCATAATTTCATGGTTCTCTACTACCAGGATGAATACTGATAATTTCCATTCATTTCATTTTAACAGATCAGCATCTCAGCACTCCAAGGCAGCCGATAATGCCTTTTTAAGAGGTGATCATTTTTCTGCTCAGGAGCATTCACTGAAGGCTCGAAAAGAATGGTTAATTGCTGAAAAGCTTAATTCAAAGGCAGCCAAAGAAATTCTGAATATCAGAAATAGTGACAATGACATGTGGAAATTAGACTTACATGGTCTTCATGCAACGGAAGCTGTTCAAGCCTTGCAAGAACGTCTGCAACAAATCAAGATGCCGGTTGAAATGAATTGTTCAGTATCTCCACGTAAAGTTAAGGCAAAGAACGGGGTGGTACATACTTCATCACTTGAGTCTTTTAGTTGTATGGACATGGAGGATGAGAATAAGCAGCAGGCATCATGTCGGCAGATACGAAAACCCTTACAAGTTATAACAGGTAGGATTGATTTAGTAAGTGGTGATTCCCTCTGGACATGTACTATAATTACCCACTCTTCTGTGTTACTCTCTTTAGTTGCTTCTTTTTGTTGTTTTGGACTTTCACACAACCATAATGTGTCTGGTGTGTAGAAGCTAAAATGTTTTATGACGACTAAAACTATTACAAGATAATGCTTATCACCAGACTCCTTTACAGTGTCTAAGTTGGAGTTGCTTTTAGATTTGATGAGTTTGTCATGTATGAAGTATGAACATTTGTAAAGAAAAGTACTTTTTACTTTTTGACACTATTAAATCCCCATTTTATATTATGGTATGGATCTGAACTATCAAATCCCATATAATTCACTTAGAAATTGTCCCTTTCTAAACATCATCCAAACATTCTCGAATTTATTTAACCAATTTAGTTTTTTGGCAAAGACTTTTTTATTTTCTAATCTATAGTAAATTTCGTTTTAGTTGGTAAGCCCACTTTTAAGCATCCAATCCTTAATTATAGTCTCAGTAGTCAGTACTTTAGTTACATGTAACAGTGGATTTTTTGTAGGCAAAATGAAGTCCTGGGAAACCAGTTCAGTTTGTGTTTTAGCAATTTAGGACAAGAGAGGGGGAAAAAGATATTGACCTTTTACTTTTAGTGGTAGATCAGTTATATTTATATCAATGTTCAGTTACAGGATATCCTCACTTGTTGCTTTATTCAATCCAACAGGTGTAGGGAACCATAGCCGAGGAGAGGCTGCGCTTCCGACAGCAGTTAGAAGTTTCCTGAGTGAAAACAGGTCCCCCATCCTCCGTTCTCCTCTCATTCCCTCCTGAACCCAACTTTTCACTTCTGTTTTATAAATTACCTAAGCAAGATCAGGCATTAGTGGCCACACACACACAGCTGAATCTGATTGTGTACCTCTTATTGCAGATATCGTTTTGAGGAGACAAGGCCGGGAGTGATCACAGTTCGGCCCAAATTCCATCACAGGTGAGGTCAGCAAAATGAATTTGGCAGATCAAGATGATGACATCATTCTTTTTATCAAAAAGGTTTATTCCTAGCTGAAGCTTCGCTTCTGTACATTATTCTTTTTTATCTTAGGGATTTATTCTTAGCTGAAGCATCAAGTTCAATTATTCCTTTTGTTGCATAACACCCATGTAATTGTTTTAAAAACCGGACCGGAGGGCAAACCGCTTTGATGGCCGGGTCACGGTTCAACCGGTCCAACCGGTTGGACCGCCGGTTGAACCGATGGTTTGACAGGTTTAAAATCTAACAAAAACACCCCTAATAATTACCATCAGACCCTAAAGGTTTGAAATCTAGCAAACACAACCCTGGCTAAATGCAAATCGACGATCGATTGGGAGAGCAGCAGCGACACACCAGGGAGGGTAGATCGGATGATGGGGAGGGCGAATCGACAGCTAGCAAGTAGAGGCATCGCCAGAAAATGGCAGATTGGTGGTAAAGTCACTAGTTGCGGTTGCTTTTTTCGGTGAGATGACTGGATTTTCGTGAACGACAACAAGGGAGCTTGGGAGAAGGTAGATCGGTGGCTGAGGAAGCCTATCGATGCCGGAGAAAGCCGATCAACGCCGAGAAATGGAAGAAAAATCTCATGGTGAAGGTGGACGACGAAACATCACACAGCGACTGGAGATGAAGCGTGACAACGCCAGAGAGAGTCAGAACTCAGAAGGTGGTTTCCGACAATAAGGGAAGGTGGAAGGTCGCCGGAAAAGGGGAGGTCATTGCCGATTTGCATTTGGCCAGAGGGTGTATTTGCTAGATTTGAAACCTTCAGGGACTGATGGTAATAATCAGGGGTGTGTTTGTTATATTTTAAACTTTAAATAGTTAAAAAGAGTGAACCGACCCGAAGAAGGCCCCAGGTCCCAATCCAACCGGTTGGACCGGCCTGTCCAGTCCAACTTTTAAAACAGAGCCATGTATACCATTTAGCTGGAAGGATCCTTTTACTTGGTGAAAACAATCATTTGTATCATTGTCCTAAATTATAAAAATTCCATTTTGAATGAAATTTATCTGCTGTTTAAAAATTCACTGCAATGCACCTGAGTATAATGTATACCGGTTCTAGTCAGTGTGCAAAATGTAGGTTGGGGGCCATTAATGATTAAACACAAATAATTAGCAGTTAAGAAGCCATATTTGCTGATGGCTGATGATATATATGATGTGATGCAGTAAGGGGCACTTCAAATTTGAACATAAAGTATGGCGTCAAATTCACTCACAAATTATCAGTACAAGCTAATGGCTACTTGAAGCTCGATCACATTTCTATTACCCAGAAACCCACTAAAAAGAAAAGAATGAAAAATAGAACAAATCCTATTTCATTCTGATGATTCAGAATTATAATATCGGTGAAGTGTTGGGCCACCAATTTCTGTAAATGTTTGAACAATAGCTATCCCATTCACAGGACTTCAATTTTCTCTTGGATGCCTTTGAACAACACAACAGAGCAATATATACAAATGTTTAAGGATCACCTGCTTTATCCTCGGAATATAAAAATATAATACATACCCGTTCCCCGCTATTTAGACTTCTTACTGTGAACTGCCTCTTTGAGTTTTCTTCCCAATGCAAATGCCAAAGGAGGTGGAACAGCATTCCCAATTTGACGGTGTTTGTGTTGAATGTTACCAGCAAACTCATAGCTATCTGGGAAACCCTGCATTAAAAGATGAAGAGTAATGCCCATCTGTACCAAACTAGAACCACTCTTCCCAGGATTTTGTTCAGTTGTCAATAACAACCAGGATATAAATCAAAGCAAACTTCATGATGAAGCATTCCCTCTCTTCAATATATTTATATACACACGCCATTCTTTAAAAATCTACTACCAATGTGATCAGAAGTGGATGATTAAAACTTTCGACACCCTTAAAAGCTTTAAGCCATTTCTAAGTATAACGATTTGCTATTTGCTGTACTCTAGCGATGACATCAGATTTCTTTTCCTCTGTACCTCCTACTAAACACTGCCCCAGCCTTACTGTTAGTGGGACTAGATACAGAATTATACTAGTCATTCGCACAATATTTCAAATTACACTTGATCTTTTTTTAGTATAATGGATTTAATTTTTGGAAACAGAAGGTTAGCAAGTTAGATTAAAATTTTGATCTTCATCTCAAGGGAAAAAAGATTTATGATAGAAATGAAGTAGTGGTAAGCAAACTACAGTGATAACTTACTTGGGAACGAGCACATTCACGGACTGTAAGAATCCTGTCCTGATCAGGGTGAAAGCACATACCCACCTTACCCATGGGTTGAGGATCTGTAATGGAAGTTGGGAAGTTCCCTTCCCAATCCAACCTTCCAAACAGACCCTTCCATTGATTGTGCCGCTTGGCTGTGTTTGGAAGGCACCATGGTATTAAATCTACTACTTGTCCAGTGGACAATTTAACCTGCATTTACTCAAAATAATTAATAAACATCTACTAGCCAGAAGCAGCTTAAAACCTAAATTCCTCTGTTGGTACCTTTTCATCTGGAAGGTCATGCCAATCAGCACCTGGCCGCTTTGGAATCTTTTGACATCGGATGAGATTCAACTCATTCATTTCTTTTGATATATGATCACTCAAGACAGCCGTGTTCCCTCGAATTTTCTTTTGGAACCATGAGACAGGATCATTTTGGTACTGTGAAGCACAATGTTGGAAATAAGATGTCTCACTAGATGCAAATTCAACATTACTTGGTATATAATATATACAAAGCCTCAAAAAACATAACTGAATTTGATAATACCTCCATATTTGTCTTAGAAGCTCCATTCCCTACTGCTGGCAGCTCCCCAATTGTATCTCTTACCGTTATTGCACGGAAAGGAGCCCCATTTGAAGTACTCCGAGCAGCAGCATATACTGAATTTTCTGATAACGTGATTTTCAACTCTGGGGCAGCAAAGACATGCATTGGCTCTGGCCATTCTGGGAGAATCTCTTGGGGTGCGGCTGCCCAAATGAACGCTCGTTTTCGTGACTGAGAAACTCCATAGGCTCCAGCTTCCAAAATACCAAACCTCACCTGAACACAAGTACGGTTAGTTATATGCATACATAAATACACATCTCAATACAAAATATGGAACTTCATTTTTTTTTTTTTTTTTTTTTCCAGCAGTGGAGCAATGATACCTGGTAACCCATTTCAAGCAGTGAAGCCAATGTCAAACGGAATGTCTGTCCTTTATTGAAAGAAACAAAGTTCCTCACATTCTCTAGGAGGAAATACCTCGGACGAAAGTAATCAGCAAAGGACAAAAATGCCAAGATCATCTCGCACTGAACTTTACTCCAAGTGCTTTGGTTAAACCTATTCATTCCAGAAAAACCCTGGGAAAAACATAGTTATTCTGAATGAATAGTTCCATGAATTGCTCAAGATAGTAGGTAACAGAGGTAAGGACTAAAGCCTCATTACCTGGCATGGAGGGCCACCGTTGATGAAGTCCACTTGCCCTGGTAGTGGCAAATCACTAATCACCTTCTCATCAAGTGATGCAACCAATTCAGCAGCCTCAGAAGTTGATATACAGTCATCTGCATCCCCACACTTCTCCATCACAGCCCTGCAATAAAAATGATCAACAAGTCAGCTACATCAATATAAATAAATAAAAAAGAGGGGTCATATCCATCTCAATGTAATTACTCACTTAAGAATCACATTGCAGTTATTAATAAACATCAATGACTCTGGATGATTGAGTTTAAATGCTTCTCCAGCAGGCTCTTCATATTCAATAGACCACTTGGTCGATGACACACCTGCAGTGTTTGACATAAGCAGCCAGTCATCAAGTGCTCTAGAAATAGGTATGATCAAATACACGAAGTTAATCCAAAAGTAAACAGAACAGAGTATAATGGATATACCAGATTGTTGCAATCCCTCTGATAAACCACCACAGCCTGCAAAAATATCTAATGTGGCCAAACAATCTTGCTGAGACGCCTGTACTTGTTTCTCAACTTCTAAATCATCTTCTCCCTCTTTACACTTTCCTTTCTTCTTTCGAGATGCAGCTTCACTGGCAGGATTTCCACTTGAGTACCTTAGTTTGATATGCACGGGTAACTGTCCAAAAAAGAATTTAACAGAAAATTAAGGTCCAATTGAACAAAATTTCCTTATATGCAAAAGGAAATGGTCCAAGGAAACTAATTTAGATAACTTTTAGGCTTTGAAGGTTCATAAAAGAAAATTGTTAAGTGCTTCATACAACTAATCACACAGGTAGCAAATATTTTCAAATAAAGGATGCAGAAGGCAAACTACCTGCTTGAGGGACCCTTTAGAAGGATCATACAGATGTTCACAGAAAAAGATATGCTGAAAGATTGCAGGGGCAATGCAAACAGGAACATCATTCTTTTTTCTGACTTCACATTTTCCTTCAATTGCCTCAACAGAAATAACATGTGTTTCTTCACTGTAATAAACCTGAAAATCAAGCCGTAAGATATTTAGGGCAGGCCTTTCACAAGATGTTATAATCATATAACAAAAAAATGACAACAGAGACATGTAGACTTCTTTTGTTTTTATCTTTACCTCTCGAATATCGGAACTGTATGCCTTCTCAGCTGAAATGTCCTCAGGTCTGTAAAATCTTCTGACTTTAATCTGCATAGATTCCATTCCAGCTTGTTTGGGTTCCTTTGGGACAATGATCTCCAGCACTTGGCACACAACATAAGCCTTCAATCCTACATTCCGCCCTCCCTTGAAAGTTCCACTCTCCCCCTTTTCAAATTCAAAGTATTGGGGGCTTGCATAGATGTAATCATGAACAGAGTATTCAACTGTTCTGTATACAAAACTAGTCTTAGATGAATTCACTTTAAACGTTTCCTTCTCATTTTCAGCTTCCATTATGCTACAAGCATGACAGGAACCCAAACCAAGACCCATACTATCAAGAGGAAGACTAAAAAAGGCTCCCCTCTCAGGCCAATACAAACTTTTACAATAATATTCTGTAGGCAATCCTTTCCTCTTCCTGTCTTCCGCTGTTGCTCTATCAATCTTATCAGCATTGGCATTATCTTTTCGATGCTGATGCCCCCAAGGCATTGATCGAATATCCACAACAACTGTCTGTTTAATATCCTCCAATTCATAATCCATACACTCATTTGTTAGAAATACCTCTCTCTCCTTTGCAGTGTTGCCAAGGACAGTAAGACATCCTCTCTTCATCATTCTTCCGTGAAACATTTTACTTCCATCAGAAGTTTCAAACATGTATTCCACAAAATAAATGACAGGAAGGTTATCTATTTCATCGGCTTCCACAAGAACAGTACCTCCTACAGCAATCACTTCTCCATGAACAATGGCTTGTTTATAAAGAACATTACCTGAACTTTTTTTGCTCATAGGCTCCCCATTCCATCTTATTTCCTTCTTTGTAGAGCGAGATTTGGTTTTCCTTGACACTGAGCTAGATTTATGTATTTCCTCTGATATTAACTTCCCCTCTTCAATATCATCTTCTTCGTTTTCCTCTTGCTCCTCCACTTCTTCCTCCTCTTTCAATTCACAAGCAGTATCCTCCTTTGAATCTTCTGGTGAGTAATTTGAATAGTACTCCCCCCAAATTCTGTTGATAAGCTTCGTAGTTGTTGCCTGCATAACCTTCCTTTTAGATACTAGAGGTGCCATAGCTGCTCTAGGGTTCAAATTTGCTTCATTCTTTTGAACAACTTTCTTTTTCTTCACCAACCATTTAGTATGGTGTCTCTGCTCCATTTTTTTTGTAAGACCAACAACAAATGCACATTTTTTTACCTGCTCATCTGGAAATTCAGCAAAAAGTTGTAGAATAATCTGCCCATGCACAACCACATATCTCTCAACAGCTGCAGGATCAGAAGAAATGTAAGCATGATGATCCTTCTTAAACTCAGATACCCTCTTAATAACATCTGTAAAAGAAAGCCTTGAGACTCGGCTTTGCTCCTTCAGCATTGTTATGATGCTTATAGCAACTCTTGCTGTTTTAAGAACTGGTTCATACCAAGGAGCATACTGCTTTGATGGCTTGCCAAGTCTATACCTGAAATATCAAGATAGATTGCACTTTTCATTATCATAAAATTCATAACTAAATCATGAATACTTTGGTCATTGTCAATATTCATTAATAATTGCTAATATGTTGGAATGTTGTTTCCTAGTAGGCTAGTATGCACCGACTATGTGGTTGTATTATGTGACCTAATGAACTGTTTTTCCAAGTTACTATGCATGATTTGGAACCCCAAAATTTCTCTTTGCTAAGTTATATATAAGATTTTTGACCCGACAACACTCTCAGAAACTTCTAAGCAAGGAGTATTTAAGGGAAAAAAAACATGCTCCTGTAAAACAATAATGTAAAAAAGCTTGCACATTACCAGGCCATATCTGTCCGAATAGATATGAAAATCATCGATGATCCAAATTCGATCATCCACTCCTTTATTGCACTCAGATAAATTGGAATGCCATCAACTCCCTGTGCTGACGAACTCCCAGAAGAAGACTGGCTAGAATCCATATCAAGACAGAACCCACTTCCATCATCAGCAGTCATAGTTCCCGACCCAAAGATGGTGACATCAATGTCTGCACAAGGTTTCATTGGAAGCAGCTCCAAGGAAATCAACCTTGAGTCTGAATTATAAAGTGACCAGTTATGGAGCATGCTTCGTGGGAGTTCATCACTGTAACACATATCAACATCACTATCAAAAATTATAAGCTCGTCAGTTTCTTCATTAAAGTTCTTGTAATATGCTGGGAGAGGGTAATCATTGGCAATCTCATCTTCATTGATTTTGATGTAGAACTTGTTTGAGCCAGGTGTTTTCTTCTGCTTCTTTGATTGCCAGAATTCTTCTTCTTGCAAAAGTCTTGCTAACTTTGCATCCTCATCATCCTCAGTTGCATCCATTTTGCTCTCTTCACCTCCATTTTTTGGACCAATGGTCAAATTCCCACCTGAAGATCCAGCTTTTGCTGGCACAAAATTTTCATGCTTGCTACTCTCATCTCTTAAGGCAACTAGAACTGGCAACTCTGCAAATTTCTGATCACTATTCTTCGATGTCTCATCCAATCCTACCAGTTGATTATAAATAAATTCACCCTGAGAAATAACAAAGTCCTTGATAAACAACCCCCCAGAAAAGCACTTGCTTCCAGTCATTGATCGAACCACCCCAGCAAGCAACTCATCAAGAGTACAGTCAGAGTTCCCACCTGAAGCTTTTGACAATTTTTTGTAAACCTCTATACAAGCTCTTGCTTTTTCAAAGAAATGGTCATAAAACTTCTTGTAACTACCAGCTGGTTTACGGCAATCATAATCTGCAATATCAGTAGAAAGCCATATCACAGGAGAACCATCTTCATAACCAGAGATGTCCCATGATTCTATCCGTCCAAAGCCTTCACATCTAACACCCTTTACTTTTTCTCTGTCAGAACCATCTTCCAAAGGCAATATAAGACCAGAGATAAACATGTCATCAACTTCCAACATTTCAAGGGGCTGGGGTACACCATCTGAATTATGCAAGATAAAATCGGTTAGCCTTCTGTTCGGACGCCCACCATCTTGCATAGCTGTTAGGCCTACAGCTACAAACTCTTCATCTGCAAACTGATCTTTCTTTGCTTCAACTAGAAAAGACATCTCAGATAAACGAACAGATTTCTCCTTGAAATCTGTACAAGCAGCAGCTCGCTTTGCCCTTTTCCGAGAACCATCACGCTCTTCACTGCACTGTGACAAATTTCCCTTATTTTCTTTTGGGCTAGTTGTCGACTGCTTCTTGCTTTTAGGAGCTGCAGCTTTTTGTTTGCGTTTTTTGTTCTTCATTTCTATCACAAAAGATAGTTGTTATGAGACCAAACAATTGTTAGCCATGAATAATACACTTAGCAAGTCATGAAAAAAGAAAAAAGAAAAAAAACTACAATTAGAATAATAATAAAACGTCTAAAGATTACTAATCTGATAACTATCTCCTAATAAACAAAGAATGCTTAAAAGAGAAGACCAATATTAAGTTCATGTTAATACAATTTTGCCTATGAACATCTTATTCAACCTTGAAAACACCCAGAACTCGTTAACTAAAGAAACGTTAAGGAATTCTTATTCAATATAAAGCAGTTGTTAGGCGAATAAATTTTTCACTACGAATACCTTATAAATCTGCACTAGAGTTTATTATACACTGATACGTTCTTGAATCCCAAATCAGTAAGATTAAGATTACTTATAGTATTCAACAATCAATAACAACATTTTATCTTTTAACACAAGCATAAAATTAAAATTGAAAAGGAAAAAAAAAAACCCACCTGAAGAATCAGCAGCAGCTGCATCATCAGACACTGTGGAATCCAAAAGAGCGGCCGATCCCATTTCTGTTTTAGTTTTAATGTTAGGGTTCTGCAATAAGATGGAGAAAAAAGCTTTAAGAGATAAGTTGGAGCGGAGTGTTTGAAGGTAATACAGTGAGTTGGGATCTGAAAATGGTTATTCTCGAAAATAGATGAAATAAATAAGAGAATGAAAAAATTGTAAAGCGCGGCAAGAACATTTTTGTTTTCCCGCAAAAGTTGCCGCCAATTGCCCTCTCTCTATTCTTTCAAAACCATTCAGTTTTTCAAATGCTTTTACTTATTTTTATCACTTCACTGCATCGTTTTGTACTTTCTACCTTCGTCTCCTCTTTCTGTTTAAGCCACATGTCCGGTAACGTTACCGGACCCGTGATTACTTATTGCCCTATTGGTAATACAAAATTACAAATGACGCAGTGCCCTTGTGGTATGATAAGTAATTTTTTTGGGCGGGGGGTGGAACGTTTGTTGTGAAAACAAATAGTATCCAAAAAGTTTTAAAACAACAAATGCTCACCTTTTGTTAAAGTCTATTAGTAAAAATCGTTAATTGATAAATTATTGGTAATTTTTCATCTCTAAAGGATAATTTTGACTTTTCATATTTTATAAAATCCCAACCTTTTTTTTTTCTACTTCTTTGTTAATGTTTACTCCACTTGCTCTTTCTTTCCATCTCTATCACTTCATCTTCTCCACCTCTCTTATTTTTCTTTCTTTTCTTCTCCCTTTCTCTTTTCTCTCTCCTTCCTCCTCCTCCCATCTTCTTCTTCATCTACCCCTCTTCTTGTCTTCATCTTCCCATCCGGCCAAATCGCACTCAACCGATGCGATTCTGGTCAAATCCCACCCGGTCAGGTTCGATTTAAACAAAATTGTATCAAATTAGGATTGATTTTGCCTGGGTCAAGTGCGATTTGGCCAAAATCATACCACCTGCACCTCCACCAAACCGGCCACCATTCCTCCTCCACCCCTACCTTGAGTGTTAGTAAATCCATGAACAGAGGCAGCGAAAAAACAGAAAAATTTGTCCATCAATTACTCTAATTCGCCAAGATTATGACCTGATATATATATTGATGAGATAAGTGAATGAGTAATACTACACATATAACATGATATATATTACATGCTTAAATTGAAAAAAATAAAAATTCATGCAAGCATTAGAGATCTTACACACGTTTGGAGGCTCTTTCAAGTGTCTCTGAATTTTTTTAGCCACCGATTCAACATAGAACCGCAAAAAAGGTGATCCACATGAAGACAATCTGAAGAACCAACCCTTGTTTTGCTAGAACAATAGGATGGCTTCAAGAATCAAAAGCTTTAAAGAATCAAGAAGAGAAAATTTCTCTTCAATCTTTTTGCACAGGACGTGAGGGAGAGAGTGGGTAAAGGGTGGCTCAACCTTTTTAATTGAATAATGAAAAATTAATGAAATCTTTTAACTCAAGTTGCACTTACATAGTGCAAGAGTTAAAATCATATTCCTATAAGGAATAGACATGGACTCCAACCCTAATCCACTCTTGTAACCAAACACCCTTGTTTTGATATTTTAAAAATTTTATTAATTATTATTATAATTAAAATCAATTAATATATATATAATATATTAACATTTAATTAATAATAATAATTCATTTAAATATATACGTACATATATTTTAATATAATCTCACTAATTTAATTTTAATATTAAATTAAATACAACAACTAACTCAGCAAATTTAATTACACTGTGAGATTACCAAAATACTCTTTCGTTTTAAAAGACAAAAATACCCCTTGTACAAACTGATTTTTAAATTATCTTCTAAGTGTGTGACCCGTAGGCTCCTCATCATATTGACAGTGAGTAGTATCGCGATTAACACCAATTAATTGTCTTACTACACACAGACCAAGATTGGCCCCTAGCAAGGCATCATGGCCACCTCGTAGATTCGAATTCAGCAAAATAGCTACCTATCAATGATATGGTTACCGTGCAATCAAATCTTTTCATCATTTGTTATCTCTTCGAGATTGAGGTACAGAAATAATGTCAACCTCAGTTATCCTCAATATATTTGTATTCAGTCACTAGACCAATGATCAAAATAAATTGGATTAAGCAACAACTCAATCCCACTGTGGCCACAGATTTAGTGTTATTTTCATTTACTGAATTGCACAGTGAGATAACTTCTCCCATATTCGGGAGTGATAAATCTTTTGTCGATCCACCATAGTATTGATACACTCTGATGAGAATGCAAAATGTCATATTTACCCCCCTTTAATGTCTCGTCTTTTATACTTATTTGTTGCCTAAATGTACTCATTATTATTCTATTTTGATTTAGGATGCAAATGGAGGCGTTAAATGCAAAACGGAACTGATTAGTTGAATTCGGACAGTTTCAATGTCGCTTCGTAATCTGGGCATAAATCTCTCATCCAAGCTCCGATTGAGATGATTCAAAATGCTGTGCAACCCTGAGAAAGAGATCTACAACTTTAATTTTTTGAGTTTGGAGAGATACTCACTGCATCAAGGTTGTAATCGGGCTTGAAGTTGACACACCTGCACTGCTGACGTTCTAGAACATTCCGCCTTGTCATGCAATTCAAATAGGCAGTTTATTATTGGAAGATTTGAAGACCTGTTGCACGCAAGTTACAGCCGGACACACCACTTTTCTATTTTATTTTAGGACTTTATTTTATTTTCAATTAATTAGAATCAGATTAGGATTAATGTTATTTTAGGATATTAGAATATTTTTAGGAGATTTAATAGAATTCAAATACTTGAATTGGATATCTTTAAGAGGAAAGAGAGATCAGATTGGGGGAGATTACACACGCCTCTCTTTCCTCTCTTCTGCAATTTTCTCTTTGAGTTTTGATGATGGCCATCAGCGGCTAAAACTTTCATAACTTGGTTGAAGGAAAAGGAGGCCTCGGAATCAATAAAATTGTGAGATCTAATCTGTTTTTTTTTAGTGTTCAATTTATGTTTTGAGTATTGGATGTTCTTCTATGCCTATTTTCATGATTGTTTCATTTAATTACTAGGAGGCCTACTAGTGTATTATTCGTTGCAATCTATTGCTAAGTTAGATATCAAATTCGTAATTGTTTGATCCATCTAACTTGTGAGTAATTAAGGTTTAAGAATTTGCTGCCTCAGGAATCATTAAATCTTAAGAAGGACATTCAACCAAATTAAATACAACCGCTTGTGTTTGTGTTGTTCAGCTTCATCGATTTCTCTAGCCTTTAAGGCTGCTACTAGATTAAACCTTTAACGCTTGTCTAGGGTTGTTTAGTAGTAAGGTTAATTAGATCGTTTGTTTCGTAATTAATTACAACTAAGGAGAGATAAAAAAATAGTTCCAATAGTGAATACTCAAAGTAACAATTGATTTATACTTGCATCGATGATCAGTTGTAAGATTCCGATAGTGGATGTTGACTTAGACCAAGGTTCATTATTTTGATTGATTTCGATAATTTAATTTGAATTTGGTTTTACTCAACCCCCCCCCCCCCCCCCCCCCAGCGTTTTTCACATAACATAAAATTCGGTTAGACACTCTTCGTGGGAACGATCCTTACTCACACTACTACATGTGTTTTTAGGTTTTAATTTTGGTTGCCTACGACAGCACACCACACTCCTTGATGCAGCCAATCACTATCGTATCGATAGCTCTAAATTGAACTATGTTGGGCTAGTGTCAAACTATACCAATCAGTGCACAAGGCGCTCCGGTGATCTTAAGTATAAGGATTACATGCACCACCATTAGTTAGAGGATTTATTCCAAAGACACTAGGGTTAACATCTATATGGAATCCTCTGGTGGGTCAGTTCGATGAACTTGCCTACAGCAAGCACCCATGCGCTGCACTAGGTTGTCGACAAACAACTTTGACAAGTGAGATCAGTCACTGTCTTTCGACAAGGTCGTTCAATGCTATAATAGTTTTATTGTATTATCTGTGTCCTTTGTCAGAATAATACTAGGGCTACAGACCTTTCTAGAATGGCCACCATATGTGATCATAGGGTTCTCACGATCAAGATTTGAAACACTTGATACCCTCGTCATGGTTCTATCATCCTAAGGACATATATCAATACATACAATTATGATTTACATGATATAGTAGAAAACGCCTTTTATTGATTAATAAATATTATTACAAAGAGTCAATTCTATAATAAGGGTGAAAAAAAAAAACTGAAAACCAGGCTGAACCAAACCGAAAAACCGGTCCAAAAATTTGGTTTTTTTCGGTTTTGATTCAATTTCGGTTTGCCATATTTTGTAAACCGAATATTCGGTTCGGTTTTGGTTTTTTGAAATAACAAAAACGGTTAACAGGACTGGATTTTTAAACCGGTTTAATGAATAAAAAAATAATTTTATATTTTTCAATTTTTAAAAAATTTATCCCTAGGTCTTCACTAATGTAATTTTAAATTATTAATACTTGATGTACATTAAAATTATATGAATTCAAATTATTCAATTACAATAAATATAACTTTAATTCAAGTTAAAAGAAAACCTAGAAAAAAAAATGGGCCAAAGTGGAGGGTTTCACCGAATTGGGCCAAACAAATGCAGCCCATTATAATTAACTGGTTTATAACTGAAATCGGACCGGTTTCGGTTCAATTTTTTTTTTAACCGAAATATGGTTGGGTTCAAGATACCAGTTAACCGGTTTTTTCCACCCCTATTCTAAAATAATTGATTGACTCTAGGGCACTTACTCCAACATCGAGCTCCTCCTCCGCCACCATTTCCTCTCTCCCTCTCCCTTCTATTATTTAAATGTGAAGTGAATCCTTGAATAAACCAAATTATTTGCTTGTCTGTTGTGGAAGCTCTTCATGAGAATTCCTATGTTTTGCTTTTGCTTTGTTTGGTTAGGCAAAATGGTGAAGGAAATGGCTGATTCTTTTGTTTGCAGTTCGTGTTGCGTTTTTGGAAGAGAACCACTGCGTATTATGATGACTATAGGTGGCCTATAGGGGGATAGTTGGACTGTGGAGTTTTGTTGGGTGCTAGTTGCCCATTTGATGCATTAGGTCCTCTTGGGCATGTTGTCTTTTTCTTTGTTTCTATCTAAGGTTTCTTTCTTGATTCAACTTTGATTGTAAAGGATCTTTCCTTTTTTGTTTCTTTTTGCTTCTTGTTTTGTTCTTGCCTTGGCCTACCCCAAGGTGTTTTGCTTGAGGGGAGTCCCCTCCTTTAGATGTATTTTTTTAAGTTGGGAGGTGATTATGTCGTACTTAAATTATTTTTTCCAAGCCACCGTGGTTCTAGCCATAATGGACATTTTGGTGGATGTGTGGACGGTGGATGATTTGGTGGAGGTGTGGACGTAGTGTTAGATTTTCTAGGGGTATAGAAAATTACCATCCTGTCCTTTTTCAAACGGTTTTCACTAACAGATTCTGACAGAAGGTGCGTATTTGTCGTTTCAAAACTTTTTAGATACCAATTTGTCTTTACAGCAAACTCTAGGTAGGTGTAAGTCATTCCCCTTTTTTTTGGTGATCAAGGGTGTCCGCGCTAGCTTGCACACACCTCAACTAATCCTTTGGGACCCTAAAATTGATAGTCAGGTACATCCCTCAATGGCCACTCTTATTAGCAAACCAAGTAGATCGAACTTAAGACCTCTTGAGTAATACACCCAAGAGTCCTGATTGACTACTGAGCCACCCAATGGGGGTTGTATGATACATATTCGTTTATAATACTTTGTGTTTTTGTTTTTTATTTTTAGAATATTGAAAACCATAATAAAATACGAAAAAATGAGAACGCTGTTAATATGCTTATCTGAAAAACAATATTTAAAAACGCAAAAAATGAAAATATGGGGTTCATGTTTGTTTGAAAACACAAAAATAATTAAAAAATACGAAATTTATTATTCATATATATGCAACCAATAACACTACTTTAAAGTACCAATTATTTTCTTTGTCTTGAACAATTTATCTCAAATAGGTCAATTACTAATTCTGGTTAATAATTTTGTATTAAAAAATTTGATTGAAAATAAAAAATTTTGTTTTAAAAAGAAAAACAAGGATAATAAATAACACTTTATTCAAAATTCAAGGTTATACATATATATACACACACACAATCCCTCCATCTTTTTCTCCCCACACTTTTTTCTTATTGTCTAAGCTATAATCATTCAAAAGAGCTAAACAACCAATTTTTTTTGGTCTTATTTCAAATTTCAATACTTTATATAAATACAAGAAGGATAAGTGAAATCCATAAACGAACGATCCTAAAAACACTATAAAAGGCTCATTGATGAAAACTTTATAAAGTAAACTAAAAATAAACATGTTCAAATTAATTCATAATGAAATTTTGAAGAAAAGGATCTTTTTAGTTAAACCTTAAACTTGTGAATTTACATGTAGTATTCTTTGTACTAGGGTGAGCATGGGTAGAGGGTAGAACCGAAACCAACCCCATTAGGGTTCGGGTTCAGTTTTGAAAAATTGGAACCAGGAACTCCCAGGTCTTGTTCCTGTTCCTGCAGTGCTCGAACCAAAAATTGGGACCTAGGTCTGGGTACTCGAGTAGGAATTGGGACTTAGTTGTAATTTTTGTAAACTATTTAAGGTGTACTATCATTTTTGGGGGTGTATTTGTCATTTTTTTAAAAAATAGGGGGTAATAAATTAACATAGGTGCCCAGAACCAGAACCTATTTTCAGGTTCTAATTTTAGTTTTCTAGGAAACGATCGATTCTAGGTTTCTAGGAACTCACCGGTTCTGAGTTTCTAGGAACCAGAACCGATCAGTTTCGATTCTGGTTCCAATTCAAAATCTTAGGAACTGACCAATTCTGATTCTGGTTCTGGTTTTGATTTCGGTTCCTTCAAAAAATGCAAAAAATGCAAGGTACCCGAAAACGATCACCCATACTTTTACTATCGCTTTTTGTTTGACTTATGGAGTAAAACATCATGATGTAGATTATTTAATTGTTATTAATTTGAAACATAAAAAATGATTTTGATTCTATCTTTTATTTTGTGTTTGGTATAATACGTGGATGAATTTACACCTCCGTTATATAAGAAGGGCAAGCCATTTCCTTTTGTAAATGGCACTCAAATGAAAGAATTGAGAAAGAAAAGCTACAATTTCAAAACCACCACTAGCTGGCATGATGGTAAAAGAGCAAAAAGAGGTTACATGACCTCTGAAGTTCGAGTCCTGTGAGGCATTAATAGGGGTGGCCACTAGGGCTCTTACATAATTAGTAGTTCTAAGGCCCCAAGGGATTAGTTGAGGTTCAAGCTGACCTAGACACCCTGGGTGATTAAAAAAAAAAAAAAAACCTACAACTTCAAGTCCTATAAATATGTTCAATTTTAGTTTAGTTCTTTGAATCTCTAAATATTATAACACGTTAGCACCACAAAAAAGTGTGTAAGTATCCTAACTCGTGTTTTATTACATGTTATCATATATGACTACCTTTAGGGGGCATTTGGATTATATAATGTTTTATTATAGGGGTATATTATATTAACGGAAAGAAAGATCACCTTGAAGATTACTGGGGATGTTTAGAAAATGTGTTTGGTTGGTTCAAATAAATTGGTGAATAATATGTTTGGTTGGGAGGATAAATGGATGGGTATGTTATATAGATTACTAAATTGTCCTCCTTTTTAAATATTAATATAATAGTATTTTTTATTATTATTTTTTGAATAATTCTCTTAACCCCTTACATTTGAAATTTTGCTAAAACACCCCAACCATATGAAACTTTAATTTATAGCAAAATCACCCCCACCCACCCCAAGCCATTGCCGGCAACCAGCCATTACCACCAACTGCCGTTGGCAGTCGACGGAATGGCGCACGACTGGTCGTATATGGCAAGTCGTGCACCAACAAAGTCGAAAATGGCCATGGATCACAAATCATGGCCGAAAAATAGCCAAATCTATGGCCATTTCACGGCCAAAGATGTGGCTGTGAAAAGGCCAAATGTTTGGTAGTGAAACGGCCACATCTTTGGCCGTGAAACGGCCATAGAAACACTAGATCTGACCGTTTTTGGCATTTGTGGCCGGAAAAGGCCTTACTGGCGCACGACCGACCAGATCCTGTCGGTCGTGCACCATTATGCGGTTGACACCGGTGGTGAGTCACGGTCGACGGTGGTCTTGGGTGGCTAGGAGTATTTTGTTAACTTTTAAACTTTTTTGTGGTTGAGGTATTTTAGCTAATTTCTCAAATGTAGGGGAGCTGGGTAATTGTTAATTGGTAGACATTTGAGGGCAATTGTGTCCGAAATGGTTTAAATTAAGGGCAAAATGGGAAGAAAAATCCTATTACCCCGGTAATGTATTAATAACACCCCCTAACAAGGTAATAAGATTACCCCCCATATTACCAACAATAACCACTATTTGTGGAAAAGTTTGGATGAAAGATTTGATCATGAAAGAGACGTCTATCTTCTTAGAGCTCGATACGACTAGAGCAACCTTAGATTTCAAAACTACAAGACAGTTGTTGAATACAACTCAAAACTTTCAAGATAGCTTCACTTCTACAACTTTGTGGTCAAGAAGTAGATAAGAAGAACAAGATAGACAAGACGCTTTCTACATTTCATTCCTCAATTTTGATATTGTCACCAACAATATCAATAGGTTTATTTCAAAGATATTCATAACTAATTACATGTCTTCTAGTTGCTAAGAGGAACAAGAAGCTTTTACTAAAGAATCACGAGTCACGTTCGTCAGGTCTCATGCTTTACCAAAAGTACACACGCTAACAATTACAACAAGTGTTTAGCCAAATACAACTCAATCTATAGAGTATACTAGTGATGGTGTAGCTAGGGTACAAGTGATGGTGTAGTTAGGGTTCAAGTGAAAACTCTATGTCTTTTTAACACTTTTGATAGAAGATTTTCAATTTATAGAGTGACAAAGTTAAATCAAAGGAGTTGAGTTTGGTTTATATGGAAAATCTTTAGAAATATAGTTGTTATTCCTAAAATGAATTTTCCAATTTGCATTGTTCAATTGTCCTATTGGTGCATTTGGTTGACCTACTCTAATGTTGCACTAGCCCTTACAAAGTCTAGTCAACTAGGTTAAACTGCCATTTTTCAAACCTTTGCTAAATATTTTTTAAACCCTATACTTTGAACAATAACATTTATGTCCAAAAAAGAAAACCAATGTCTTGATGCTTATTTGATTGACCGAATGGGTTAACGTGCAACAATCCAAAACTCAGAAAATTTAGTTTAACTCCTATGTTTTGGAAAGTGACATTATGGCCCTAAAATTTCTTGAGCTTCTTGAATTCTTGAAGATAGTTGATCCAAGCTTGTATTGTCCCTTCTTGATGTTTTTTTTTTTCAATGCCTTAGGAAACTTCCTTGCCATCTAAGTACACACTTAAACAAAAGTCGTTTGCAAACATGTTTAGGTTCATATTAGTTTTTATCATCAAAATAATACCATGATAGCTCATTACGTCAACAACAAATTGCCCCATTAAGGTGGCTTAAGTCTACCGGCCTTCAGAAATAGAAAGAGATACTTACTTTTCTTTACCTTAATTTGTTGTTATAGGCTGTTGCCTATGAATATGTTGGATTCTTAAGAAAATGTTAACTTGTGTTTGACTAGTTGAGGTTATTGAGCCTTGTGTAGGAGAAAGGCTAGCTTGTGAAAGAAATTCCTAGTTAGTTAATTCGCGTATTATACGCGAATTATACGGACAGCCGTATAATTCGCGTATAAAACACACGAATACGTATTTTACAAAATCTGCCGAATTATACGCGTATTTTAAGCCCTCCCGAATTATTCGCGAATAATTCGCGAATTATTCGCGAATTATTCGCGAATTATTGAAAAAAAAAAAAAAAAAAGGTTTAGGCCCAAAACGACGTCGTTTTGTAGGTTTTTTACTAAAAATTAAAGCAGATCGGTCTTCACTCTTCACTCTTCAGTTCTTCAGTTCTTCTTCGTTCTTCCTCACTTCAGCTCTTCTTCAGCAGTTCAGCTTTTCTTCCTCAAATCTGCACGTTTTCAGCTTTTCTTCATCTCTTGTTTTCTTTCCAAGCTTCAACTTCAACTTCAAGACTACACACCTAACACTTGTTCTCTTCTCTTTGGTGGATTGATGGATTTGTTATGGTAATGGATTGCTGGATTTGTTTGGGCATTGTATTTTTGGTATATGGTAATGGATTTGTTTGGGTATTGCTGGATTTGTTATGGTAATGGATTGATGGATTTGTTATGGTAATGGATTGCTGAATGCTGGATTTGTTTGGGTATTGTATTTTTGGTATATGTTTTGCCGTTTGATGATTTGGCTGGATTTGTTTGGGTTTCAAATTTTCATGTAGTGCATAACTGGATATATGGCTGGAAAAGCAAGAATATATACCGACTGGATAAAACACTAATATGCAAGTGGAATTAAATAGTTCTCTAGGCGTAGAGTGGTAAACTTAGCAGTTAGCACTTAGCAGTACAAAATTGAAGTGTGAAGAAGGCTTTTGTCTACCATAAGTTATAAAATTCAACAAAACACACAAACTATATGAAATCTTTAATGAATTATATTATTTAACTTACAGTCAAATCATGCATTCCATTGGTGATGTATACGGTATACCTAACTTAGAACAATGAGTACTTGTGAGCAAAAAAGAAATACCAAAGTGACAGTGAGTGGTTATGGTCTATGTCCCCACATGATATTTGAATACTTTACATTTGAAATGTTATGTTGATTTTAACCAGGTAGTCCATAAAAGTGTTAAAACTAAGATTGATATTCCCGTATTTTTCAAAACGTATTATTGACAATGCACCGTATTAAACCCGTATATACCCGTACCGTATTTTTCCCGTATCCGAATTTTATGGCCGAATTTTTATAAACGTATTTTTCACCGATTGCCGTATTATACCCGTAAAATTCCCGTACCGTTTTTTTGCCGTACCCGTATTTACTAACTAGGGAAAGAATATGTTCAAAGCCTTGGATTAGAGTGGACCTAAAAACAAGACGTGTCATCGTAAGATGGATTTTGTAGAGTAGTATGTGGCATCCTAGGATTAGGTAGACATTATACTAGGGAATGTCGTAAACTTACATAAGAGAATGCTATGGACTAACATTAGAGAATGCCATGTGCCATGGGCTTGTATTAGAACATGCAATGAGCTTACATTAAAGAATGTCATGGGTGGCTTAATTAAGGTCCCAAGAAGTAGTCATTTGGGCCTAAGGTGGAGTTTTGAAGCTTAATTTGTGGCTTTGTACCCTAATTGGGCCTTAATTGTAGCATTGGGCTTCGTTGACAAAAGTAGTCATCAAGAAAAATTTATAAAGAATTAAAATAAGAGTTTTCATAATGAGTGGTGTTATTTAACCTCCAATCAAACTCTTAGCCCCATAAATCAAACTTTTAAAATTAAAATAATATTGTAGAATATGATTACTAAAATAGCCCTTAACATTTAAAATGTATGTATTAATTTATTTTCAAAGCTTCCATATATTTTAATGGAAAAGGAAATAATTATATTTTAAACACCTCTAACTGAATATATTTCAACTAATTCCTAATCTTAACCAAAATAAATAAATTTAGATCATTGTAGACAGTAAAATCTACGATTGATTCAGAATGATAGATCTTGTGCATAGTGAGCCACTGGCAATTTGATGGACCTGCACAAAAAGAGTAAAGCAACGTGAAAGCTCGGGGTACATCGATGTGGTATCTGCCATAGGCACTTCGACGCTCAAGTTAGAATGGTTGAAGGTATTTTAGTAAGGGCTGAAAGCGGGAAGTGTTTATCGTAATGGTGTCACTAGGGCTAGACTAACATAAATTGGCCGAAGCACAGCTTTGCGATGGCTGAGGGAGTTGAAGTTAGCCAGAACTAAGCTTCACGGCGAGGAAACGAAGATTCTTAGGAGCAAGAATTTAGGAGCTAAAGCTATGGGTGATTTCTGAATGCATAATGAGAGGCTTGACCTCTATTTATATAGGAATTCAAAGGAGCTTGCACTACAACAAAAATGGCCTACGGTAACACTGGATAGTAGCACTTTTCCTTAAAGTGTTACTGTAGACTATCTATGGTAATACTATGTTACGATAACAATTTTTATATGTAACACTTTAACTTTTGTAACACATTTTATATCAATGGTAACTTTCTTTTTTTTAATGTTATGAAAAATATATCCACAGTAGCATTTTTAAAGTGTTACAATAAACCTAATAATATAGTAACTTTTTTATAATGTTACCATATAATCAAAATATAGTAAAATTTTATAAGTGTTACCATAAACCCAATTATTTATCGGGAAACAAAATATTATTCCCGCCAATATGAAATAAGGTTGATTTTGTCTCATTTTTATTGTTTAGGGGTCAAATATACTATTTGGGCTTTACTTTGTTACTTTTCATACACGTAGGGACCAAACTAAAATGTATAAAAGGAAGATGGAAGGTTATGCAAAGCCAAAAATGTCCACCCATCTTCATCCATTTTCTAGAGACCGTCCAACTTCCACCTTCGGCGACCATTTTCCTTCTCCAACGGCTGGTTGTCATCCTAACACCTTCCTAGATTCCCGTGACCATTAAGCTTCCTTCATTTGCGACCATTCATCTTCCCGGTGACTTTAATTTCTCAGTTTTCTAGCGACTTCTAGACATTCTAGGGGTCGATCCATACTCCCTAAGGTCAGATCCACCTTCCCCAAGCTTGGTTAACTCGAAATCTAGCCTAAACAAGCCATTTCACCGTCTTGACTCTTCACCTTCTTGACGTGATTTCGCTCACTTTTTGGTGTTGTTTCATCTCCCAAGTGTTGGAGTTGTCCACCACTTCAACAATAAGGGACCATGCATATGCATTCAGGAGTCCCACTACTCGATCAATGGGTAGGGGTGTAGGGGGCAACGCCTCCCGACCCATAGGCAATTTGCATGTATTGACATAATATTGACTCTAATGAATTAAAACATGGTAGCACTTAAAAGTGCTACTAAATCAAATATAATAACACTTAAAAGTGTTACCATATTCCCAAACTTTAACTGGGAAAAAACACAAATACTCGCAACACAAAATTTCCCAAAAAAAAAACACCTAATACCTCATTCACTCATCTTCTTCACTCCATTTTTGCAATTTTTACTTCTTCACTCAAATTTCAACTGCAAACTTCCCCTTATAATAGTTGTTCGTTATCTCAATGAAGTCACCCTATACTTAGAACATTTTCAACTTTTCCAGCCTACTCTCTCGAACAAAATACCCTGCACTTAATCATCTTCATTTGGAAAAATCTAGTGAAAATCATTGGTTTCATCCAATTTTTAGCTTAAAATCTCCAATACCCATAACCTATTGAACCCTAAATCAAAGCCCCCATCCTTTAAGAGGCAAATAAGTGAAGCTACAGTTCAGGTATATCATTTCTTCATTTTTTTTATCTTGTCAGTTGTTTGCTTATGTTTTTTGGTTATTTGATAGAGAGTATGTTGTTCATCAGGGTATACAAACTCTAGGTGGAGGGCCACTTGTAAAAAAGGTCATTTCTGGTTGCTTCACATTCTTCTTTTGCTTTAATAGTTTCGCTCTTGCATTGCTTCCTCACATTTGTTACTTTTTTTTTTTTTTGTGCATTGACTGTTTATTATTTTGTGCTTTGTTTGCTAGAATTAAAATTAAGTCAAAAGTGGTAATGTACAAAAAATTGGGGCTGCCACTGGTTGCAATAAAGAAATGTATCAGTTTATGTCATGCCATGCATTTTTGTTAACTGCTTTGTTCTAAAGAACTGATTTTGACATCTAAATTTAGGGAATTTTTGGTTCCTCCAAATTGACCTTATATTTTTTTTGTTGTATCATCTATTTTGAGTAATTGAATACTTATACTAGCTCAAGTCAAGATATCATTATTATTTCGTTTGTGTAATTGTTCATCATTCTAATACATTTTCTCCCCATCTTACAGGCTACTAAACATGAAGAGTTAATTAAGGTAAACTTAAAGCTACGACCATTTTCATTCTTTATTGTATTTTAGTACTATATTTATTCTGATTTCACCGTTTTTGATTGATTTTCAATCCAAGGATATTCATTATGTATGTATATATATTTGATGGACTTGATGTTTTCAACATTTGATAATATAAATTTGGTTTCTTTACTACGGATGTTAGCTGGCTAAACATTTGTCTTTTTTTTTTTTTTTTTTTTTTTTAAGGAAAATGCAGTATAAAAAATTACTTTGAGATCTATCTATGGTACTGAAACATGTTGGATGTTTGTAATTGTTTTGTTGTTTCCCATGATATTTTGTGCAATCTCCTCTTGTTTTTGGACATAGGCCTTCTTTTTATTGTTGTTTTGGACTTTTGGTGGCTCCTTTTGTATAGGCCTATACATGATAGTGGTGGGGTTATGTGGGATTGTATATCCATGTTTCCTCTTGTTCTTTTTGTGTAGTCTGGATTCTTGGGTCTGTTCAAGATATTGATGTAGTTAGGGTCGCTCCCGCTATTTAGGCTGTATTTTTTATTCTTTATATAATTACCTTTTGCCCAAAAAAGAAAATGTTTGGACAAAAAAAAAATTGTGAAATTGTATACATCTTAAGCCCCAGTGGTTTTATAGTATATGGTTGCATGTTAAAAAAATTATGAAATTACTTCTATTTTATATGTTTCTTATCAGATGCTTTTTAAAAAAAAATAAAAAATAAAAAACTTACTCAATGGTAGTCAATGTGAACGCAATAAAGGGTTATGAAAAATAATGAATGTTAGGCTACTAAAGAGATTGGTGGGACCTGTTGCTAGGATCCATACCCATTGACTTTCAATTTTGCCACTTCTCTCATAATAATATCAAACCCTTACTTGCCTTGTCTTTTAAATTTTACAGTTAAAAATAATATCAAACCCATAGCTGCAGTTATAGATATATTTAGCTGTTTATGTTCCCACTACTGTTACTATGGTTGCTATTTGGCTTTCATGTTTGCCATCTATTACTAGATTGTGCATCAAATTCAGTTTATCTCAACTACAGTCTGCATTTTTGCAAATTGCAGTTTGTAAACTATAGTTTGCATTTTTGCAGCTTGCAAAAATGCAGACTACAATTTGTAAACTACAGTTTACAAAAATGCAGACTATAGCTTGCAAAAATGCAAACTGTAGTTTGCAAAATTGTAGACTGCAGTTTGCAAACTATAGTCTGCAATTTTGATCTTGTCCTCCTATCCTAGCTTCCTATTTTGATGTGTGCTTTATCTTCTATAAATTCTTTATTGGGTTCATTGGTTTTTGATCATGTAAGGTTTTATGCATTCACTAGTCAAGGTGATAATTCTATGCCTCAAAAAATTGCAAACTGTAGTTTGCAAAAAGCGAAGTCTCAAACAGTTTGCATGTGCATATTTGAAGATGAATTTATTGTATTTTTCAAATTGTAGTGGTGTTTCCGTTTGTGCATATTGAAATTTGTCCTATGTCAAGAGGGAATTAAAGATTATTGCAACAAGAAGGATTGAAGTTAATAAACCATTAAGTATTCGGAGAGTAAGCATTATTGTGTTGTTCAATGGAATTTGCATATTATGTTGGTTACATTACTTTGCCCATGTAAAATGGTGTATTTTTTTTTCATATGTTGTATAGTTTAAATAGGGTTTGGGCTGCATTATTTCCTATTGAGGTTGAGGTATAACTTAGAAACTTACTATTGCTCTTTTTAATTATTGGATGTAGGAAATTCTGGGCAAAGTTTTACTCTTCATGTCATTAGTGTAGCTGCTGGCGAGGTATGCCTTATCTTAATATCTAAATTTTCTCATGTTGAGATATATATGTATTTAATGTTTTAATTGTATGAACACACAGTTTATGTATAGAGTTTGATCTATCTTAAAAAGTTTTTAATTTTTATTTAAATTGTGTAGCATGACATAAATATATCTGAATAGGTCACGCTACTGTCTTTGTAAAACTTTAAAGGTTTTGCACTATAACATAATAATGTGTTCTTTGTTATTTAATTGAGTGAAGAAAGATTCTTAATGGTGTGCAAACTGTAATTTGCTAAATTGCAGATTGTAGTTTGCAAACTGCAATATGCAATTTTGCATTCGACATTTTTTTCAAAATGCAATCTGCATTTTGCAAACTGTAGTCTGCAATTTTATAGACTGCAGTTTGCAACTTTGCAATTGTCATTTTTGCACTAGTGATTGTGAAGTTGAAGATTTAAACATGTTCTTTTCAACTTGCATGGTGCCATTTTTTAGAATTGTGATTGTGAAGTTGACGATTTAAACATGTTTTTTTCCTCTTTCTTTTGCATTAAATATTTGGGGTGCTTTTGTCTTAATCTTTTCTTGAATTTACAATATATGTGTGTTGTCATCTTTGAGAATATACATGAGAATTGAAGATGTTTTTTGTATTAATGGTCTTGTAGGTTGTGAACATGCAAGAGTACTTGTTTGGTAAAGCACAATTGGGAATGGAAGATGGTGTGCATGATGGTTTTTGTTGTTAGAATTTTTTGACTGATTGGAAAGTATTAACTATTGTTCATAGTTAATTTTCCAATCATCGGGTATTATAATGTAAAAATGATTGGTGCATACTTGTTAGGCATATATAAAGCTTTTTGTATATGAAGGTTTATATGTTACAAAATGTGATATGATATATGAAGCATATTAAATTTTATGGATGTAAAGGATGTTGGGTGCCTATTTATTAGGCATATGTAATACCCAAGATGTCAAAGGTATGTTCCTAACTCAAAATAGTCCTTTAGATGTTAATTTTATGTTAAGAAGTATAAAATATAACTAAGGCATTCGGAACAATATGAATCAATTATCCATAGAAAGGCATTAGGGGCAAAATAGTCATTTTGCCTATGGATAAGCATTGAAAAAGTCAAGGATGAGTAGACTTAATTGCATTTAATGACATTAATTAAGTAATAATAATGTCTAGTGCAAAATGACCAAAATGTCCTTATATGAAGAATTAAGGACTTATGAGTTATACAATTAAAATAATTGGGCCAATAGCATAATTTTGAAAAATTAATGAAATATTTTCCTATAAATGAGATGAAATTCGTTCAAGCCAAGGGAGAGAGCATTTCTTCAACATTTCTTCTATTTTCTCTGAAATCTTCCATGAAACAAGCTTTATTTCTCTAAGTTTTAAAGGAGTTTTGCATAATTTTTCAAGGAGAACAAGATAGGAGCCTTGGATCTTCAATTTGAAGGATTTAAGGTAAGGATTAAAAACCTTAGTTTTGATGTGATTTGAAGATTTGAAGTATATGTTGAGTTATAATGTTATATATGTAGGATTAAGGTGTAAAAGAAGACAAAGGCAATTTGTTGGAGGAATTCTTTAAAAAGGTAAGGAAGAACCTCCCATGACTTTAGGGATTATGCTAGGGTTTGTAGATTTTTGTAAAACCTTAAATTAAGGCTTTAAGGCATAGAATTAGTTGATGACAAGTGTAGTTGAACTCATTTATTCTACTTGTTGCCTTGAATTCATTATACATGAAGTTATTGCTATTTATGTTTTATGAGTTGCTATGTTTGATTGAAGAAAATGAAGCGTGGATGCTGATTGTGGCAAAACTTGTAGTATTGGAGGCCACATGGTGTTGAATGATTGCTATTAGAAGTGTTGAGGTGTTGTTTGCATTAGCTTACAATGTTATAACAATAATGGATGATTATGGGAATGAGATTTTACACTTTCTTTAAGATGTTAAAGACTATTAAGGGGAGGTTTATTTGATCCATAAGTTGACCTATTGGTTAATTGTCAATAGGAATTGATGTGGCATAGTTAATATGAAAAAAATCAGATTTAGTAAGCTTAGGGGCTATGTTAAACACGCTTCAGTATTTCAACCATAACTTGAGTTATAAAAATCGAAATGAGATGATTCTTGAAGCATTAGAAATTTAAGACATAGCCCTATAACTTTTATGTTTATGCTAAGAGCCAATTCGTTTGAGAAATTGATGGAAAATAGCCTGAAGTATAAACTAGTTATTAAAGTTTAAGATTTAGCATGATCAATTCTTCTGATTATGAATTGATTATTAATGTATTATTTTAATTATGCCATGTACTAATATTTACCTATTAGTTAGATGATCTTTGAAAGATATACGTGGTCATGATGTCAATGCATGATTAATGTTTTGAAATGGCATGAAGATGCAATGTAATACATGTTTTAAGATGATGTATGTGACAAGAGGTAATGTAAATGGATTGACAATCCATAGATGAATTAAAAGTATTAAGGTCACCAAAATATGTATTTACATGCCATAAGATGTTAGAGATGCATGTAGACATGATGGAAAACGCGTAAGCATATCCTCGTATACCGGTTGAGGAAAGATGAATATATGCTTTAGATGTTAAATAACGCGTAAGCACGCCTCTCGATGATATGAGCTCTAGATGAATTTGAGGCTAGATGATATGAAGTGCTTAAGACGCTAAGAAAAGTCCGATCGGCTACACGTTAAATGCTTCATATGCATTTGGTTGCACTACATGAGTTATGATGTTATTTACATCATGAGATGATTTATACTCATGTTAGATGATATTTAGATGTTATATCATGACACGTAATGTGTGTGTACTATGTTTACATACTTATTTGTATGTGTATGCATTGATGTTTATATAGCCATGGGATAAAATGATGAAAGGGTCAAATAGCACATTTAGAATGCAATGGATCATTCCTTACTGAGCGATTAGCGCTCACCCTTTCATTGTTGATTGCTTTGCAGGTAGACCAGAAGCAAAGGATGCTAAAGACAGTGGGGCTACACGTGAGGGGAGATGATTTATTGTCATCTTGATGTAAATAATGTAAATGATAAATATTTGTGAAACACCTTTGGAAGCTTCCACCCTACAAATATGATTTGATTCTGTAATTTCCGAATAAATTCTTAAAGTTTCTGAATTATAAGTTTGGATCCAGTGTGACATTTTATATGTATGTTTTAGATATTATTATTATCATTATTATCCTTACACATATTTTTTTTTCTAAATACAACTCGTTCTCCAGACATGTATCCCCGGGATTCTTATTGAGGGATATTTAGAGGATATCTGACTGGAGGGGGGTTTTACAGCATATATGCAAACTTTTTGTATATGAAGGTTCACCATCAATGAAATGTTCTTTGGAAAATTAGTGTATCATTGTTTATAATTTGTATTATTTAAATAACAACTATAACAGTTTTATATATGCTATAAAAGAAACATTGATAGCACTTTCAAAATGTTATGGAAAATAATTTTGTAACATTTACTAAATGCAATGAATGATACTTTGGTAGCATTTTTAACATGTTATTAAAAACTCTTCTATAGCATTTAACAATGTTATAGAAAACTAAATTATAACAGGTTAAGAATGTTACAAAAAACCTTACTTATAGCATTTTGAGAATGTTATAGAAAACTAAATTGTAACAAGTTAAGAAAGTTACAGAGAACTTATTTATAGCATTTTGAGAATGTTATAGAAAACTAAATTGTAACAAGTTATGAATGTTACAAAAAACTTATTTATAGCATTTTGAGAATTTTACAGAAAATTAAACCGTAAGGTTAAGAATGTTACAAAAAACTTATTTATAGCATTTTAAGAATGTTACAGAAAATTAAACTGTAACAGGTTAAGAATGTTACAAAAAACTTATTTATAGCATTTATGGAGTGTTACCAAAAATCATTCATAACTACAAATAAGTGCTACAATATATTTAACAATAACGTTTTATGACAGTTACTGAAATGATTAGTAACATGCAAAAATTGTTACCAATGTCTACTTTTTAGTAACATGGCTTGTCATGACATCCTTATAAATGCTATGAATTACCTACAGTAACACTTTTTGCGTGTTACCGTAGGCCATTTTTCTTGTAGTGTTAAGTCCTAGTGCAACTCTAAGTCCTACTTGGCAGAGGAGTTCAAATTAGGAAGGAAGTCTTGTGACTTGCCTTTATCCGTTCGAGAGTAATAATTCATGTAAGATACTAGATCTTGAGTGAATTAGGAAGGTGATAAGATTCTTACTCATATTTTGGGAGGAAGGTGGGCTAATAGGTTGGAGCCTAATTTAGCTTAACTTGTAAGAAGGCCTGACTCATGGAGTGGTCAATCAGCAGGGTGGACTTAAGCATAGGTCCAACTAGAATTGGGCTAAGGCATTGGGTTGTAATATGTTTATTTTGTTATTGGACCTTCTTAGGCCTAATTTGATTTTTGGTCCATACAATTTGTCCCTCACTCTCCAAGTTAAAAGGTATTTAGTTTAGAGAGTAGATTCAATTAATCATAGGTGTAATACAAACAAGTTGATGCCCTCTCGAGAAGGGTTTGACTCGAAGCACTTGTTACTGCCACAAGGGCGTAGCCTACTCAGTTCAGCTCATGTGGTCGAATGGAGAGGAAAAGCCAAGCGTAATCGAGGTAGAGTTTGGCAATCGCCTTGGATCGTATGGCATAGGCCAAGCCAAGAGAAGCATGAAGAGATTGTAGGACAGTCCACACGTAGTGAAACAATGGTGGGAGGATTGTATGGCATAGGTCGAGCCAGGAGAAGCATGAAGAGATCGCAGGACAATCCATATGGAGTGAAGCAATGGTGGGACCACTCGGCTCGGTTCCATTTGTTAGATGGGAGGTGATTTGATTTCTTGATTCCTCATTGATCTAAGACGAGTGGTGAATCTCTGAGGTTAAATCATTGATATTTTTAAGTGTTTTAATATCGACTGATGCCTGGTGACTTGATGCCAAGGCTGAATGAGATCAAAGAGGCTGAATGGAACTTCTAGCCGAATGAGACTTGTAGCAGAATAGTGGCCAAATGGGGCTTAAAGTTGAAAAAGGTCAAATAGAGCTAAGGGAGGAATAAGGCCGAGTGAGATCTCTTGGACTTTAGAAAAATTCAATGACGTTCCTTAAGTAGTTGACGTAGGCCGATTCGTGTCAAGCCGTAGGTATGCTAGTGACCAGATAGTTTATTAAAGGTCCAAGTGATCCACTCGACTCATTCCTGTCGGATAAAGAGCAAAGCTTTGAAGGCATCTACAGTTGGCTTGTTTGGCTATGCCATGGAGGGACCAAGCTGAGCCAAGTAGAGAAGGAGATGGGTGTTTCAACATTTCTCATGTCCTAAATAAGCATGTCAACTTAAAACAGCCATAACTTTTGATCTAAGAGGAGTTACAAGGCTTACAAGATATCAATAGAAACCTCATTTTGTGCTTGATGTCATTGTCAATAGGGGAACCTGATTGGGGGTTATTTTCAAGGCCAAAATCCACTGTTTTGGTGTGTTTTGTGGTCGTTTAAGTTTTATATGCGTTGTCATGAAACATTTACGAGCCCACTCAGCTAAGCTCATGCTGTCAAGTGGAGTGTTGAACGACGTTGACAATTGGTTCCTTCGAGATGTCATTGTTCATTCGTCCTAATGGAGTGAATGATGCTTGTCGAGCCGGATGGTGCATAAGGGATGTACTCTAAAAGAGGGAATGCTCATAGAGCCACTCTGTTTTGCTGCATGGTGAATGAATGTCAAGTGGGGACTCAAGGCCGAGTGAGAAATGAGGCTGAATAGAGACTCAAGGCCGAGTGAGAATTGAGGCCGAATGGAGACTTGAGGTCAAGTGATAACTGAGATTGAATAGAGACTCAAGGCCGAATGATCTTTTAGGAAGAGTGGTGCCGCATAGATCCAAGTGATAAATTTTGGTTTAATTGAATCAGTGGTCTAGGACCAAGGTTAGGGCATCTGAGCCGAGTTGTAGGGTATTCACTCGACCTTTGTTGATCTTAGTGGCTGAGCCAAGCGAGTTGTATTGGCTAGACAAAGTGAGGAGCTGAGCTGAGTGAGATTCACATGGGTACCAAGAGAAAAATAGAGCCTAGTTTTCGGATCCTGGTTTACTGTACCCTAACCAAGCAAAGTAAAGAGCCAAGAGTGAATCCTTCTCGAGTGTCCTCTGGCTAAGGCGAGCGGAGGGCCACGTACTTAGGCCGAGTGGAAGGTATCCTGGTAGGGTGTCTCAAGGCAAAGCCAAGTGAAGCTTGTGGGGGAGCTGAGCTGAGTGAGGCTTGGTATGGTGTTTTTGGCATGGGTATCTTTGTGACCCTGGCTTTAAATAGCCGAGCCAGTAAGTATTATGCTAGAGTAGGAGAAATTGTACTTGGGAGAGTAAGGTCGAGCCGAGAGACCATGTCTAGGAGGAATGAGTATGAAAAGTCCATGACTTATGTAATGTTACCTAAGGGTGAGACCACGACTCCGACTGAAGGGGTAAATGTATATTACTACATAAGCTGAAGATGAGGGAACCAGGTGCATATTCGAGTAATGGAGACTCAAGTAATAAAAGTTTAAGTGATGAGTCTGAGTCCGATAATGAACCTATGAGTGTTCGAGTTGGAGTCACTTCTTCGAGTGGTGGGCATGGTGATGAGCCGAGGCAAGCTGGACTTCATTAAAGAGCCAGCTAGGATGAGAGATGGACGGGTAGGTACTAGCATCAGCTTGTCCCTATTAGGAAACGACCAAGTCATGGCAGCGGAAACAAAAATCATAAACAACATGGATCGTTCCTTTAGAATCAAGATCAGGCACAAATTTTAACAATCTATGCATTAAATACAAATCTGCAGGAAATCAATTTAAAGTTAAGAAACCATACCCACGTTTAGAGGCTCCTCCAACTTTAACTCTGAATGGGTTTCGCTACAGATCCAAGGGTAGGATCGAACCACCGTTAGTCCATACGAAGATAACCCCAAGGAATTAAAGAGGGATTTGCTAGATCCTTTTTAGCCTTAAGAAACAAGAACAAAATCAAGCAAATTATGTTTCAAGCAAAAAGGAAATTTGGAGTGGGAGAGAAAAGGGGGCTGGGGTTTCTATCAAAAATGATTGAAAGATCAATAAATTAATTTCACAAAGTGTTGCACTTATATAGTGCACACTTTGCCCTATTCCATCATGGAATAGGCTTGGGCACCAACCCAAACAACCCTTATGTCCAAATAGCCCCATTTAGATATTTTAATTTAATTATCATTATCTCAATTAAATTAAATTAATATTATATATATAATATATATATATATATATATATATATATATATATATATATTATATATATATATATATATAATATATATATATTACCTTTAACAATAATGATAATTTATTTAAATATATGCGAACACATATTTAAACGTAATCTCTCTTATTTAATTTTAATATCAAATTAAATAAAGGCTACGACCTCAACAAATTTAATTGCACTGTGAGATTACCAAAATACCCTTTTTGCCTAAAAAGACGAAAATGCCCTTCTTATAAACTAGCTCTTAAATTATCTTTTATGTGTGTGACCCGTAGGCTCCTCATCATACCGATAGTGTGTAGTATCGCGATTAACACCAATTAATCATCTCACTACACACAAACCAAGATTAGCCCCTAGCAAGGCATCATGGCCACCTGATAGATTCGGATTCAGCGAAGCAGCTACCTGTCAACGATATGGTTACCGTACAATCCAATCCTTTCATCATCTGTTATCTCAACGAGACCAGGGCATAGAAATAGTGTCAATCTCGGTTACTCTCGATATTATGTGTTCAGTTACTGGACTAATAACCTGAATTATAAATTGGATAGAGCAACAACTCAATCCCACTATGGCCACAGTTTTAGTGTCATTGCCATTTACTGAATTGCGCCATGAGATAACTTCCCCCGTACCTGAGAGTGATGAATCCTCTGTCGATCCACCATAGTCTTGATACACTCCTTGATGTAGCCAATCACTACCATATTGACAGCTTTGAATAGAACTACGTTGGGTTAGTGTCAAACTACACTAATCAGTGCACAAGGTGCTCTAGTGATCTCAAGTCTAAAGATCACATGCATCACCATTCATTAGATGATTTGTTCCATAGACACTGGGGTTACCATCCATATGGAATCCTCTGGTAGGTCAGTCTAGTGAATTTGCCTACAGCAAGCACCCATGTGTTACATCAGGTTGTCACCAAACAACCTTGACAAGTGAGACCAGTCACTGCTTTCAACAAGGTCGTTCAACACTATGATAGCCTTACTGTATTATCTGTGACCTTACTTCAGAATAATACTAAGGCTACGGACATTTTTAGAATGGCTACCATATGTGCTCATAGGGTTCTCACTATCAAGATTTGAAACACTTAATACCCTTGTTACGGTTCTACCATTCTAAGGACATATATCAATACGTACAATGATGATTTACGTGATATAGAATAACCTTTTATTGTTCAATGAACATTATTACAAAGAATCAATTCTACAATAATTGATTGGCTCTAGGGCACCTACTCTAACAGTCCCCCAATGTTAGTGTTGAGTTGTATGACTGATGAATTTTACACTTCGATCACAACAAGGTAAATGTCATGGCTCAATTGCTTGAATGTTGAATAAACTCTTTATTGCAATGTAGAGTTTACTGAGACATTGTCTGACAGACTATTAGATCAAGTTACAACTTTATAGGTTGATTGATAGCCAGACTTAAGATCAGACCCTTGTACATATGGCAGGAAAACAAAGTAGAATCGGTTTTTTATGTTGACCCGGCTAAGTTAGGGGATAGATTGGTATAAACCAACGCCTATTGGTCCCCCAGTGTTGGTGTCAAGGTTACAGTTGTCTGGTGTGTCAGTCACCGCACTGATTATTGTATGAAGTGTATCTAGGTCGATTGACATCATCCTCCTCCCATCTAATCTTAACCCATGCTCGAGGAAACATGTCATCCATAATGGTGCATTTGAACTTGGTAAGTTCCTTATGAAGCTCACTGTCGGGGAGGAAACCTTTTATGAATGCATCGGCGACTGTATCTTGATTGCAATATGGGATGGAAATCTTCTCTTTGTTGAAGCAGCCCGCATATCCCTAGAGCAACTCTCCGTGATGCTTATAAGCTCTATATAGGTCGCTAGAGAGTTTCTCATCAAATCTTTTATTATTGGCAGGGGCGATGAAGTTGTTGGGAAAGTCGGTATACCATTGGAGGGTTGGTCCCGTAAGGCTAAAGCTAAAGCTCTTACATATGCACACTTCGCGGAGATCGCGAGGTATAGCGGCGACAAACATCCTTAACTTGTAGGAGGCTATGTGGTCATCTGGGTTGGTGGTTCCATCATAAAGCTTCATGTTGGACAATATGAACTTGCACGATATCTTTATGAGGGTTATGGTGTTGACGAAAGGTGAGTCAGCAAAGGATGCGTTGAGGGGCGTGGGAATGCCAAGGATGCATTGGATCATGACTTCCATCTTAGATAACTGTTTGGCTAAGGCTTGCTCGAGGGGGGTTGCCATGGGGTGTACAGGCTTGTGTTTTGTAGGCGAGGGAACACATTTGGGTTGATGTGTATGGTCGAGCCAAAAGGGACAAACTGGTAAGATGTGCCGGTTATCAAGTACAAATGTTGTGTTTTTGGGAAGGTGAAGGGCATGTTTAGTTGGTATTGTTGGAAAGGGGTTGTTTGGACAAGCGATTCGGTGGCCAAGAGGTTGATGGGTTGAATGGTTTTTATGGGTCAACTCGGCTAAGGGTGTAGTAGTGGTTGGAGCCGAATGGAGATGGGGTAGAATTTCGAGGGAGTAGAATTGGTTTACCTTATCTTGGGGGGCTTGGTTTTTCACATGGATGGTGGTGTTCTAAGCTTCCAAGGATTGGTACTTGTTGTTGCACTTTTGCACAAGTGCGGTGAGAGTAGCGATCTGAGCCATGACATCAGGTGTAGGGGTTTTAGTACTTCTAGTCAAGATGGCTAAGCAGAGGGAGTGAGAGCGAACGAAGCGTTGGGAGTCAATTGATTGTCGAGGCCCTATGGTGAGCGTAAGGTTGTTAACGAGCCGAGCCGAGCCGAGTTTTTGGCTTAACGAGCCGAGCCGAGCCGAGTTTTTGGCTTAACGAGCTCGGCTCGTAAAAAAGAAAAAGAATTCGACCCGAGTCTGAGCCTTTAATTTTCTGACTCGGCTTGACTCTTAAAGAGAGAGAAAATTCGAGCCTGGCTCGCGAGCCAGCTTAACGAGCCGAGTTAGAGCCGACTCGCCAGCTAGTAAAAAGCATACAAATTTTTAAAAAATTTGCGGTACAGATTTTCTCTCTCTCATTTATTACTCTTTCTTTTCTCTCTCTCACGTATTACTCTTTCTCTTTCACATTGATTGCTTTCTTCTTTTCTCTCTCTCCAATGCTCACAATTCTCTCTTCTTCTTTTTTCCCTTTCTTTCCTTCTTTCTGCTCACGATTCTCTCTTCTTCTTTTTGCCCTTTCTTTCTTTCTTTCTGCTCACGACTCTCTCTTCTTCTTTTTTCCCTTTCTTTCTCCCTGTTTCCCTTGCAATACCAGTAAAAAGCATACAAATTTTCTCTTTCTTTCTTTTTTTCTTTCTTTCTCCTTTTTTTCCTATTTTCTCTTTCTTTCTTTCATTCTTTATCCTTGTTTCCCTGCACTCTCCACCAAATATGATGCCCATAACTTGCCTAAAATGGTTTGGTTTGGTTTTAGGGGAAAGGATTTTAGTCGCATTTTTTTTTTTTTAAATTTTAACATCGGGGTGTTCTTTGTCATTTTTGCAAACTTTTTATTTTTAAAATTTTGTTTAATCCCCTATACCTAATAAAACTCCTAAAACGCCCCTAATAATTTGAGCTTGGCTCGGCTTGCGGGCCTAACGAGTCGAGCCGAGTCGAGGCAGGCTCAAACTCGGCTCATACTCTCTCACGAATCGAGCCAAGCTGGCTCGATTCCAGAAGAGGCGAGTCGTTAATGAGCTGGACTCGAGCCGAGCTGAGTCGGCTCACGAGCGGCTCGCCTAGTTGAACAGCCCTAGGTGAGCGTCAAACTGTAGACGGTAAAATCTATGGTTGATTCAGAAGGGACGAATCTTGTGAGAAGCGAGCCACTGCCAATATGATGGACCTACAAAAAAAGAGTAAAGGAACATGAAAGCTCGGGGGACGCCGGTGTGGTGTCTGTTGTAAGTACTCTAATGCTCAAGTCAGCATGGTTGAAGATATTTTAGTGAGGGCTGAAAGTGGGAAGGGTCTACCGTAATGGTACTGCTAAGGCTAGACTAACACAAAGTGGTCGGAGAACAACTTTGTGATGGCTAAGGGTGGTGAAGTTAGTTGGAACTAAGCTTCACAACGGGGAAATGGAGATTCTTGGGAGCAAGAATTTAGGAGCTAAAGCTATGGGTGATTTCTGAATACATAATGAGAGGCTTGACCTCTGCTTACATAGGAGTTTCTACTTCGTAGAAGAGTTCAGATTAGGAAGGAAGTCTTGTGACTTGCCTTTATTGGTTCAAGAGTACTAATTCATGTAAGATATTGGATCTTGGATGAATTAGGAAGGTGATAGGATTTTGATTCTTATTTTGGGACGAAAGTGGGCTAATGGGTTGGAGCCTGATTTGGCTTAACTTGTAAGAAGGCCCGACTCATGGAGTGGCCAATCAACAACATGGATTTAAGCATAGGCCCAACCAGAATTGGGTTAAAGCATTGGGCCGTAATATGCTTATTTCGTTATTGGACCTTGTCAGACATTTGGCCCATATAATCATCATCTCAAAGTATAGGGGCAAACCAGTAACCGTAACAAATACCCATGTATAATTGGAACTTTATTTTTTCCATTGCTTATGAATTTATCAGACAATGAATTTTATTTTTCATTGTTCATTTATAATTTAAACTTAATAGTTTTCTTATTATATAAATTTTTTTGTTTTTTTTTATTTTTTTTTTTTTTTTAATTTATTTTTGTTTTTTTTTAAATTTAAAAAAAGTTTGGGATATGAAACTATTTAACTAAGGGAGAGAAAGAGATGGAAGAAGAAGTTCCATAAGAATAAAATTAATAAATGGGTATTTTTGAAATAAAATAAAATAAATTTAAGTATTATGTTTTTAAATGAATTTTATTTAAATTGAGGCTTAAATAACTAATAATAAAAAGCGATTAGGCTAAAATTATAAGATAAATATTGTATCATTTATCTCATGTTTCGGAAAATAATTTTATTAAAAAATAGCATCTCCGCTACCAACAATGACAGGAAAAACATTTTAATACAAAATCATTTTTTAAAAGAAATAGATAATAGTTTAAAATTCATAATTAAAACCCTTGAAAATCACGCACTTTTGCTTGATCTCCGAAGGGTAATATTACACTTTTGATGTCTAGATCAGTAGAAAATGATCTTATATTAGACCATGTCAATGAGTTTACTTCAGCGAGCATCATGAGCTTCCTTTAGAGAAGTCATCGGCTTTTTTGAGGGAGTGTCACAGGCTTGTATTAGAGAACGTCATAGGCTTTATTAAGATCCCAAGAAGAGGTCATTCGGCCTAAGGTGGAGCCTTGAAACTTTATTTGTGGATTTGTAACCTAATCGGACTTGATTGTAGTATTGGGTTTCTTTAACAAAAGTAGTAATCAATGAATTTTGATTTTCGGCTTTGTATCCTAATTGCGCTTTGATTATAGCATTGAGTCTCCTTGACAAAAGTGGGCATCAACAAAATTATATAAAAGATAAAAATAAGACTTTTAACAAAATACAATGCTTTTTTAAAATAAAAATTAATAAAAAAGGGACTAAGCTAAAATTAAATTAACAAATTGATAAAATCATATCATTTATCTTAGGATTTGGAAAATAATTTAATTAAAAAAAAAATAACATTTCTGCTACCCACAACGACTAGAAAAAGCATTTAATACAAAACCATTTTTTTAAAGAAGAATTTTTACGAAGTTCGAAATTAATAGAAATGTAATTTAACAACATACTGAAAATATTGTTTTTGGAATCTATTTTGGAAGAAAATAATTCCAAATTAAAAAGTACATGTCTTAAGTGTAGATGCAAAAAATCTATCGTCATGAAAATAGAGTCTGATCCTGTGAGGTTGAGGCCATTGACAATCTATTGGACCTACACACATGAAACGGCAAGCGTGAAGCTTCTGAAAAACATCGGGGTGGTGTTTGCCGTAGGCACTCCGACGCTCAAGTTAGCAAGGCTGAAAGAGATTATTTAATAAGAATTAAGAAGAAGAAGAATTACTAGGAATCTTATCGGAGGCTAGGACGACGGCGGAGGCTAGGACTACGGCGGAGGCTTCGGGTTCTTAGGAGCAAGAACTTCAAGAGCAAATAGATGGTTTTGAGTAGAGTAGATTGACTATCAGAGATTGCATGCCTAATGAGAGGACAAGCCTATGTTTTTATAGAGAACCCAAGGGGTTGGAATCTTAGTAGGACACTAAGTCCTATTTTTGGAAATAATCCCTATCATGAAAGATATATGATTTCTTGACCTTATCAGATTAAGTTTAATAGTTTAAATAAGATTTGGAATCTTAGCAAGACACTATGTCCTATTTTGGGAGATAATCCCTATCATGAAAGAGATATGATTTCTTGACCTTATCAGATTAAGTTTAATAGTTTAAATAAGATTTGGAATCTTAGTAGAAGAGAAAATAGAATGAGATTCTGATTTCCTATTTATAAACTGCTGTAGGCTAATGGGCTGAAACCCACTTTAGCTTAACTTATAGGATAGCCCAATGGGTAGTTCACAAGGTGATTTTAAGCGTAGACCCAATCGAGATTGGGTTGAGGCCTTGGGCCGTGACATGTTTATTTCGTTATAGGGCCTCGTTAAGCCCAAGATGATTTTTGGCCCTAATAATTAGCCCCCCCACTCTCTAAGTTAAAGAGTATTTAGCTTAGCAGATTGAGCGGATTAGTGATAGCAGCTCATTAGGTCGGATGGATCGTTGTGTGGATTGGGTTGATGACTTGTCGATTTGAGGTGCAAGTCCTTCAATCGGTCTAGGCCGATTGAATGTGTAAATTTATGAATTAGGCAGGGCCAATTGAAGGTGTAAACCCATGAATCGGGCAGGGCCGATTCGAAGGTGTAAACTCGTGAATCAGGCTGGGCCGATCAAAGGTGTAAGCTCATGAATCAGGTAGGGCTGATTCGAAGGTGTAAACTCGTGAATCGGGCAGGACTGATTCGAAGGTGTAAACTCGTGAATAGGGCAGGGCCGATTCGAAGGTGTAAACTTGTGAATCAGGTAGGGTCGATTCGAAGGTATAAATCCGTCAATCGGGCAGGACTGATTTGAAGGTGTAAATCCATGAATCGGGCAGGGCCGATTCGATGGTGTAAATCCGTGAATCGGGCAGGGCCGATCCGAAGGTGTAAATCCGGGAATCGGGCAGGGCCAATGCGAAGGTGTAAATCCATGAATTGGGCAGGGCCGATCCGAAGGTGTAAATCTGTGAATCGGGCAGCGCCGATCCAAAGGTGTAAATCCATGGATTGGGCAAGGCCGATCCAAAGGTGTAAATCTATAAATCGGGTAGGGCTGATCCGAAGGTATAAATCCGTGGATTGGGCAGGGCCGATCCGAAGGTGTAAATCCATGAATCGAGCAGGGTCGATCCGAAGGTATAAATCCGTGGATCAGGCAGGGCCGATTCAAAGGTGTAAATCCTTGGATAGGGTAGGGCCGATCCGAAGGTGTAAATCCGTGAATCGAGCAGGGTCGATCCAAAGGTGTAAATCCGTGAATCGAGCAGGGTCAATCCTAATGTGTAAATCCATGAATCGAGTGTGGTCGATCCGAAGGTGTAAATCCGTGGATCGGGTAGGGCCGATCCGAAGGTGTATGCCAAGTGGAGCTTGTATGGAGCTTGCAGTCGAATCGGCGTGCCCGACTTGTAGTTGAAACCTTTGAGGGCTATGTGGCTTAGTCGGCGTGATTGACTTTGTAGTTGAAACCTTTGAGGGCTATGTGGCCCAGTCGGCGTGACTGACTTTGTATTTGAAAACATTTGATTGAAGCTGGAGCAGTGACATGCATGCTTTAAGTAAAGAGCCGAATGGAGAGTCAATATGCATAATGTGCATGTGTTATGGATTGAATGAAGAGTGAGCTAAATGGAAAAAAGGGGCTGCATGTATTAAGTAATGGGCCAAATAGAGAAAAATTTAACCAAATAGAGTGGTAGTTAAAAGGAGATAATGACACATACCTTTCCCCTTCAAGTGCTGCCACCCATGCTTGCTGGATCGAGTGGAGTACTTGTTTAATTGGTTAAGAATTGAGTTAGGCTGGCTGGGGGATATTGGAAAGAGCCAAGTCACACAACGTTGGCCAAATAAAGATCATAGCAGCAAAGGATATCATATTGGTCCACTTGACTTGTCCAACTGAGTGGATATGAAACACCATTTGCTCGGCTCTTCTCAAGGTGTCAAATGGAGGATACTTACTGACTGATGAGTTTGATGTCTCATTTAGCCGAGTAAAGCTCGTTGGAGAGAGGCAGGGATCTTTTGTTTGGCAGTGAAAGCTGGTGGTCTTCCAGACACAAGAGTGCACTCTTGCTGAGTCGCATGAAGAGTCATATCGTGAGGATCTAATCAGAGGTCCTGGCATACTGGTGACTAACTCGAGCTTAAGGCAACTTGTTTGTGGCTGAGTTAGTTAGCTTTGAGTTTCCCGAGCAGAGTCGTGGGAGATTTGTTTGAAGGTTTAAGCTGAATTTCAGCTGGACAAGGGAGGCAATGTAGGGAGACAAGTGATTAAGCCGAGCAGTTTTGTCGACTTTCGTGAAACACCTTAGTGAGCGAAGATTGGGGCAAAGAGTTAACAAATAGCAAGGAGAGTAAGGGCTTTTGCGAGTGGTGTGCTGGAGATTTTGGCGGTAGAAGAAGTGGAAGTAGCATTGCTGGAGCTGAAGGAAGGTTGAGAACCCGGTGTCCCGAATGGAAATTAGAAGAGCTTGCTGACGATGAAGATTATGTAAGCGAAGGCCGTGGAGTGGTAGATGAGCGAATGAACTCGCCAAGAGCCGTGCATGGCCAACCAAAATTTACAATGCGAAGTATTATGTGATGCCGGATGGGAATTTGAGGTTAAAAGGAGACAAAATTGGTAGGACTTAGCAAAGTCCCTCACTGTCACATAAAATGGGCCAAATAAGTGGTCAAATTCTATGGAAGAAGGTTGCTAATCAGTGACTTTTGAATGTGAGCATCCGTTTGCTGTTATCGCTTTATCACTGTTTATGCTCATTAACGCCACTACACATCCCAAGAATGTCGACAACTGCATGGCCACCACTTAGCCATTGTTGGGGCCAAAAATTGTCCTTGGCCCCAAATATGGAAACAGGACTGACAATGAGGAAATTCCAGGCCCAATCCTGATGCGGTTCAATCTACAACTCACCAAATTAGGCCCATTTGATATGAGGTACAGTCGGCCCAAACTGTCTGGACACAAGCCTCCTAGTTCCAGTCCACTTCCTGGATTTATGAATGAATTCAGAGCCCATGGTCACCTACAAATCACATTCCTATTCGAACACAGGTAAAAGTAGCCCGCTACAACCCTAAATCCTCCAAGGTCCCCGTCAAAGTCATACCTAGACTCCTTTTCATGCTGGGATAATGGGACCAGAGGATATGTCCCAAGAGGGAATGGATTACTACGAGAACGCCCAATCCTAGTGGGATTGGGAGACCAGACAGTCACTATTTAAATAGAGGTCAACCCTCTCACAAGGCAGATTACACTACACCTACAAACCCCGGAGTTCTAGCTTGTAAACTTCGCATCACAGCCATAGTCACAGTCCCCGACTAGACTTTCGGTAACCTCTTTACTCCCTAGCTCTCACTAAATTAGCCTTTCAGCCTTGCTGACTTGAGCGTCAGAGTGCCTATGGCAAACACCACCCTGGTGTTTTTCGTCGCTTCACGTGTGTTTCTTTACATGTGTAGGTACAACAAATCGCTAGTAGCCCCAACCTCACGGGATTAGACCCTCTTTCTGTATAGGTAGATTTTTACGTCTATAGTTTGACGCCCACCGTGGGGCCTCTACCAGTCATTCGGTTTAACAAACCCTGCTACGTAAAGGAACTTTCCATGGCTGACAATTCTGACAAAGCTAACCCTGGCCTCGAGGCCAAACTGGAAGCTCTCATTCGGTTTAACAAACCTTTCTATGTAAAGGAACTTTCCATGGCTGACAATTTTGACAACGCTAACCCCGGCCTCGAGGCCAAACTGGAAGCTCTAACTGCCCTCATGCAACAAAACTCAAATAAGGTGGCTGCACTGGAAGCTAAGAACACTACCATCCAGACCGAAAAAACCTCCATCAGGGCTGAAAACCAGTCTCTAAAAGAGAAGGTAAGTCAGTTTTATGACCTTGAGCTTCTGCCTTCTCAGGTACCACCCAATCGATTTCGCGCCTCGGTTCCATTTATGCAACCCCTCCAAACCCCAGAGCCCAGAACCGTGGCCTTAGATAAAAGGTCGCATCAACTATGTTCGTCGGTGGTCGATGATTTGGTCCTGACCTATGGAGAAAAAGATTTGCCAACGGAACCCCACTCGGCCGAACCATCACAAGATCAAGGTGTCCAAGCGACAGAAAGCCCATTCCAACAAGAACCACCCATCCTAGCCATCCCACCTCACCTCTAGTCAACCATCCCTACACCAAACCCATTCAGCTCAGCTCACCCTCACGGGTCAAACGGCCACCCACATCCAATCCGGGTCAAACGGCCACCCACATCCAATCATCCTGCTTGAGTCCATCCATCCCGACGGACCGAGCAAGTATCAAAAACCCCCCTGACTATCCATGTAGGGCGAAACACTCGATCAGTTACAATAGGAGTCATCCAGCCAGAGGGAATGAACAATGTTCCAAGCTACCAGGCGATACATGAAGGAATGATCCACCAGGCAACACCACGAGGAATGACGCAACAAAATTTTCCAAATGCAATGGCCGACTGAGACAAACGGGATGACCTAGTGGTACCACCCTTTCCTATGGAACAGATTCTGGCCAAGAGGCTGGCCGATGTAGAGGTAGTGATGAGGTGCATACCAGGGATGCCGATCCTTGCTAAGAAGAGCAGGCCCTACTGCTACGCCGATTCGCCTTTTGTAGATGCGATCGCCCTAGCCGACATGCCCCACAAATTTACCATCCCTGGCATGAAGCCCTATGACGGCATAACCGACCCAGATGATCACATAGCCTCGTATAAGCAGCGAATGTTCACTGTTTCGATACCCTAAGCACTGAAGGAAGCCTGTATGAGTAAGAGTTTCGGTTCAAGCTTGTCTGGTCTAGCACTTCAGTGGTACACAAATCTTTCAAACAGTTTCATCGACTCATTCGCACAGCTCACCGACAGCTTTGTAGAGTTGTTCGCCAGCAGCAAAAAACTTGAGAAACTATCGACTGACCTATACAGTGTATACCAGAGAAGGGGGGAGCCACTGAGAGAGTATGTCAACAGATTCAACAAGGAGAAGATTTCTATCCCTTCTTGTAACCCCGAGACAGCTGTGGATGCCTTCAGAAAGGGTCTTCTCCTGAATGGAGAGTTATACAAAGAGCTGACTAAGCTTGGCTGCACCACGATGGAGGACGCCTTGGCCAAACCAGTGATTTAGATAAGGTGGGAAGAAGATGAGATGAATCGAGTAGTACACGCCAGGTATGACCCAAGGCGGAATGATAGAAGGCCAGAATTTAAGTCAATTGAACCTCGTCACTAGCCCTCTCCCCTTAACCAAAACAAAGTAAGAAAACCATATGACCGCCAGCCACCTAGAGCCGACAACAGATAGGTCGGACCGAGCATATACAAAATACCAGAATACAATCTCAACATCGAACCAACACAAGTGGTGGCGATTATGAAAGGAATGGGATCTTGTGTTAAGTGGCGAAGCAAGCTCAATGCCGAAGCAAAGAGAGACATGACCAAGTGGTACGAGTTCCATGGCGACCATGGACATGACACCCAGGACTGTATTGCCCTGCATTTGGGGGTTGCCATATTATTGAAAAGGGGACACCTCCGAGATCTGTTAGCGGACAAAGGGAAACACACTATCAGCCAGAAAAGCACTAAAGGAACATCTCCACCCCCGCGAGAGCCACAACGAAAGGATTCTGCTCACTCATCTCCGGAGGGTCAGAAATCAGCGGAGTCAGTTACTCATTAGCCAAAGGATACACCAGGGCCAGCAGCCACCATGAGATCTAGTCCATCCACCCGGTTTCTTGGTCACACTGCCATCAGGTAATTCAGTTTGAAGACGACGAGCTGGTCACCCTGACCGCCCCCTATCATGATGCTCTAGTCATCTCTCTCCAGATCTCCAACATCCTGGTCAAGAGGGTATTCATAGACAGTGAGTCATCAGCGAACATTCTGTTCCTTGCAGCATTGAAGGCTATGGGTCTGGAAGAAGAAAACATTAACAAAAGGCCGACCCTACTAGTTGGTTTTAGTTCGGAGTAAAAGTATACCATCGGAGAGATCATCCTTCCTATCTATGCCAACTGAGTAAACAAACAGACTGTCTTCCTAGTGATCGATTGCCTTTCACCATACAATGCCATCTTGGGTAGACCTTGGATCCATGACATGAGAGCGGTCCCATCCACTTTCCACTAGACGATCAGGTTTCCTACCAAATGAGGAGTACGAGAAATCAAGGGCGACTCGAAAGCCTCCAGAGATTGTTACAAGAACGCCTTCAAGGGCACGGGTAACGCTTCATAGCAATTACAGTCCCATCCAACCCCTCCGACCGAGCCAGATCAACCATCTATGGAAGAGTTGGATGAAGTGCAGATGCACCCAGATGACCCCGAGAGAAAGACACAGATAGGTTCCTGCCTATGGCCCGAAACAAGAGAAAAGCTGATAGAATTCCTCAAACAGAATTAAGACTGTTTCGCCTGGTCCTACACCGATATGACAGGAATCAGTCCAGAGGCAATGGTCTACCACCTCAAAGTAGATCAGGATCACCAACCAGTGAAGCAGAGGAGAAGGAAATTCGCACCAGAATGCAATTGGATCGTCAATGAAGAGGTTGAAAAGCTATTGAGCAACGGTATGATCAGAGAGATCCACCACCCCGAATGGTTGGCAAACGTCATGGTTGTAAAGAAAAAGAATGGAAAGTGGAAAGTCTGCATCAACTTCACGGACTTAAACAAAGCGTGCCCTAAGGATTCCTTCCTACTCCCGCATATCGACATGATGGTTGATACGACCGCAGGCCACGAGCTCCTTAGTTTCATGGATGCTTTCTTAGGTTACAACAAAATCTTGATGCACCTGGACGACCAAGAGAGGACAACCTTCATCACAGAGAGGGGAACCTACTGCTACAAAGTGATGCCATTCGGTCTGAAGAATGCCGGGGCTACCTATCACCGGCTAGTCAACAGGATGTTTGCCGAACACCTCGTGGACACTATAGAGGTTTACATCGACAACATGCTCGTCAATTCCCTGATAGCCGAACAACACCTTGACCACCTTAGCCAGACGTTCGCCGTCCTAAGGAAGTATAACATGAAGTTGAATCTGGCCAAATGCTCATTCGACATCTTGTCAGGTAAATTCTTGGGCTATATGGTAACTCAGCGAGGGATAGAAGCCAACCTCGACCAGATCAGAGCAATCCTTAGAATACCATCCCCAGCTTGCATAAAAGATGTCTAGCGCCTTACCAAGACGAGTAGTCGCCTTGGGCCATTTTATCTCCAGATCTGACGACAAGTGTCACCTTTTCTTCCATGCACTTACGAAGTCCAACAAGTTTGTGTGGACCCCCTCTTACGAAGAAGCCTTGCAATAGTTGAAAAGATACCTAACCTCCCCTCCGCTCTTTTCCAAGCCTGTGGACGGGGAAAAGCTTTACACCTATTTGGAGGTCTCAGAGACAGCAATCTCAGTAGTGTTAGTTCGGGAAGAGGATGCGAAGCAGCTATCAGTCTACTATGTGAGCAAGTCACTCCTCGAAGTAGAAACACGGTACAGTCAGCTGGAAAAACTAGCCTTCGCTCTAATCCATGCATCCAGGAAGCTCAGATTGTACTTTCAGTGCCACTCCATAGTCGTACTCACCTCCTTCCCACTCAAGAAGATACTACACAAACCAGAGCTATCAGGCCGACTCACACAATGGACAGTGGAGCTTAGTGAGTTCGACATATCATACCAGCCTCGCACTGCCATCAAGTCCCAAGCATTGGCAGACTTCATTGCTGATTTCACCCTGACCACCACCATGCGAGCAGAGGAAGAAATATTATGCATGGACAGTGGGTCACCCTCCAAGTGGACTCTTTTAGTGGATGGATCAAGTAACGTGAATGGAAGCGGACTCGGGTTAGTACTGACTACACTAGAGGGAGACGCCATCCAGCGAGCAATACGGTATAGGTTCAAGTGCACAAACAACGAAGCCGAATATGAGGCTCTCATTGTTGGACTCTCCCTAGCCAAAGAAATCAGAGTGAAGAGACTGGAAGTGAAGTCCGACTCCTAGCTCGTAGTCAACCAGCTACAAGGTACTTACCAGGCACATGACTCGAAAATGATGGAATACTTGAACCTGGTCAAAGAACTGCAGGCCCAATTCATCCAACTCTTCCAACTCTTCCATAAATGGTTGATCTGGCTCGGTCGAAGGGGTTGGATGGGACTGTAATTGCTATGAAGCGTTACCCGTGCCCTTGAAGGCGTTCTTGTAACAATCACTGTAGGCTTTCGAGATTGGGCCATTTTCACGTGCCCTTGATTGGGTCTAGTGGATTGTTACATTAAGCACAAGGCTCTTAACCTTGACATTTTTTGTGGAAGAAGGAAGAGATTGGGAGGCAGCATTCTGGTGTTAACTCATTATGCCAAAAGAAAGTCAAGAAGGGTTCTCTAGCTGCATCGAGTGGGTTTGAGTGGTGGAACACTGCTTTGTGTGGATTTTTGAAGGAAAAATGGGTTTAGCTCTGACTTTGATGGTTCTCATGGAGTGAGAGTGGTGAAAGAGTCACAAGATGAGTTAAAAGATGGAAAAATCTTCTCTGCAACACTCAATCTAGGAGTTATCCTCACTTCAAGAAGAGCTAGAGTAAAAGAGTTCTGAATTTTGAAGAAACATAGAAATAAAGTTAGATTCGGTGGGGGCTAAGCTAGAAATCTAACACTTAAAAGCCATGCAGGCTTCTCTTCAGTTTTGATTTGGTGGAACTGCCATTTTCTAAATGGGAAAGGTATGGTTATGGCTCTTTGATCGAGTGAAGACTTGTAGGGTCACTTGGAAGAGTCGACTGGGAGGTGTATAAGTGGAATGGAGGATGAATGATGGTGTTAGGCCATAACACTAATTGCATTTTAAAGAAATTGGTGCCCAAGGACGTCACCATCAACATTAACAACTTGTTGGAGATAGGTAGCACACATGTCATGAGTAAAGATAGCAGGATTTATCAACAAGATAATGGTGGTGGTACTCATAGAATAGCCATGGCAAAGGATGTGTAACCTTGGTGGGTTTGAAATATTAAAGAAGCATAATGATTCCCATTAGCCGCAACTACTATTAACTATCAAATTATTTAATAACAACAACAACGCAGCAGAAAAAAAAATCTAGAAAGAATAATGTTGTTAAATGCAAGTATATTGTGATTCTAGCATATATGTAAGATGTCACTCCATAAAGATGATAAAATGTGATCACGTAAAACAAAATACTGTAACACCTATGGCAATTAAAAAAAAAATTAATTAATTATGGAGGCCAAACATTGACAATCAATTGGAGATAGATAGCACATTTGTGATGAATAAAAGAGGACAACAGTGGCCATTGCCTTGATAAGCGAGGTGATTTCACTTGGCGTTGCGATCCGACGTCACATTGCCCAGGCACCCGAGTGGGGTGGAATGGAAAGGATTTTAGGATTTTGGCTCAAAATTCAGTTATGGAAAGAGGCTTTAAGCATTCTAAAACATGCCCAAGACACAGAGATATTTAAAACATGAAATACCTTCCAAAGAGGCAATTAGCCATGCATTGATGCACATAGAGTCCCAAATATAATCAACGTTTAAGGCGGTGCATGAATAAATAATAAACATGACAGATGCGTCTTAATGCTTCAAGATATTATGTCCCATGCTGAACAAATATAATACGGTAAGTGAATGATTCTTAAATACTTCTAATGAATTTAAGATTAAGAAAAGTAGAGAAAAACTTTCTTATCGTGATGAATTTTTTGTTTGATTAACGATGTCAGTCGAAGGGAGTTCCATGCCTCCTCTCATGTTTCAAGTCGTCGTTGGTAGATGATTGTCAAGGCCCCACGGTGGGCGCCAAACTGTAGATGCAAAAAATCTATCGTCATGAAAATAGGGTCTGATCCCGTGAGGTTGAGGCCATTGGCAATCTGTTAGACCTACACACATGAAAGGGCAAGCGTGAAGCTTCCTGAAAACACCGGGGTGGTGTTTGCCGTAGGTACTCTGACGCTCAAGTTAGCAAGGCTGAAAGAGATTATTTAATAAGAATTAAGGAGAAGAAGAATTACCAGGAGTCTTGTAAGAGGCTAGGACTACGGCGGAGGCATCGGGTTCTTGGAAGCAAGAACTTCAAGAGCAAATAGATGGTTTTGAGTAGAGTAGATTGACTATGAGAGATTGCATGCCTAATGAGAAGGCAAGCCTCTGTTTTTATAGAGAACCCAAGGGGTTGGAATCTTAGTAGGACACTAAGTCCTATTTTGGGAGATATCCCTATCATGAAAGAGATATGATTTCTTGATCTTATCAGATTAAGTTTAATAGTTTAAATAAGATTTGGAATCTTAGTAGGACACTAAGTCCTATTTTTGGAGATAATCCCTATCATGAAAGAGATATGATTTCTTGATCTTATCAGATTAAGTTTAATAGTTTAAATAAGATTTGGAATCTTAGTAGAAGAGGAAATAGAATGGGATTCTGATTTCTTATTTATAAACTATTGTAGGCTAATGGGCTGAAACCCAGTTTAGCTTAACTTATAGGATAGCCCAACTCATAGAACGGGTAGTTCACAAGGTGATTTTAAGCGTAGGCCCAATCGAGATTGAGTTGAGGCCTTGGGTCATGAGATGTTTATTTCGTTATTGGGCTTCATTAAGCCCAAGACAATTTTTGGCTCTAACATTAAGCAAATTCCTCGTTCCCTTAGGTATAACATGTGATTTGAGTTTTGAATTTATTATCTATAGTAGAGTTTCTTTATAGTCATAACTAGATGGAAGACCTGCGTGTTATGCGGGTTGTTTACGAAAATGGCTATGATACCATGTTTGTTTGAATAACTGGATATTTCAACTTATTATTTGTTTGTACTTTTGTTATAGCTCATTGTGCTTGAGATTTAGTTCTCACTGCTGTTCCCCTTTTTCTTTCATTTATGTCGAAACCGTTGAACTACACTGGGAGATTGTAACAAGTCATTGCCTGCACCGATGTTTTGGAATCTGGCATGTGCTTTTTTTTTTTTTTTCTAAAATTCCTCATATTCTTGTGTAAACTCTACCGGAAAGTTACAAGATTACCATCTTTATTTTTGCATAAAATCAGCACTGGTCGTCTGGTCCCCTTTCTTGTGCAATTATGCCTTCAACCTTGTAAAAAACAGTTGTAGCAATTAATTTTGAGGACATATACGGTTAACTCTGTTAGTAATAGGAAAAATATGCCCACGTTTACCTTGAATGATGAATCTTTGAAATCAATCCTGAAGCAAACTTTTATATTAAATATTATATACATACGGTTTAAAAAGGGTAATATAGCTTTGTTTATTTATAGTGTAATCAAGATGATGATTTCATCCTATAAATCCTGGTTTGTTGCCTAGTCTGCAACAAAATCTATATATCTTCAAGGCCTTGGTGATCTGTCAAAGCCCCTTGGAGTCCAACCATGTATATCTGGCTTATCGAAGTCAGCTCCTTGATCTATGAGAAACTTAATTAACTATTTTAACATTTCTTTCACTGATTGCATTATGAAGTGGAGTCGTTCCGTTGCTATTCGGTCGTGTTGAATCGCCTCCATGACAAATAATGTCCTTGAGTAAATCCAAATTGTTTTGCTCGATTGCAGTGCAAGCAAACTGACATAATTGCCCCACTTTCTGCAAGAATTTTAACCACAGATTCATACTTCGCTAATATCGCTTCCCATAAAGGAACACTTCCTTCTAAATCTGTAAAAAGAAAAGCCACAAATCATTACATCCGCCTTCAATTGCTACAAGTGTTTGTTTTATTATTTTGAGTAGTATTTTTGAAATATTATTGCTACGTTGAATTAGGTTATTATTACGAGGTAAGATTTGAAAATTAACAAAAAAAATCTTTATGTTTGTTAATTTAGCTAAACACCCCCAATAATAAAAAGTTTATAAATTAACAAAAACACCCCCACCCACCCACAGTTGCTAGATTCCGGCCACCACCGCTGGAATCTGGCCAAAATCTTGTTTCATTGAGCACGACTGGTTAGATCTAGCTGATTGTGCACCGCTATGGCCTTTTTCAACTGGATCTACCACGGATTTGGTCGTTGACTGCCAGATCTGGCCGCCAATGACAACCAAAGATATCATCGTTGTTGACGGTCAATGACGGCCATACATTTGCCATCATTGACGGCTAGATCTGGCCATCAACGCCTAGATCTTTGGCCGTGGATCTGGCTGGAAAAGTCCAAATCGGCGCAGTACTAGCTAGATACAACCGGTAGTGCGCCATTACGCTAGATTTCAGCCATCTTCCAACGGTGGTTGCCAGAATCTGACAAATGTGGGTGGGTGGGGGTGTTTTTGTCAATTTATAAAACTTTTTTGTTACAGGTGTTTAGTTAAATTAACAAACCTATGGGGGTTTAAAATAGTTGAATATTATAGGATATGATTTTGAAAATAGGGAAACAAACATGCATTTTTTTAAGAATAGGAAAGAGTATTTTGAAAATAGCCAAACAAACGCAGTGTATCTTTTTATTAGACCTTTGGAATACCAATACAGTAATTGTTAGTAACTGACCGGATTCGCGTAGCGGAAAAACATAATATTTAAACGAATCAATCAAATTACACAAATCAAGATCCGAGTATAGATTATAACGTTTTCATGCATAAACTAAATTGTAAAATAAAATTGTATAAAAACAAATCCATACAAGGATTTAGTTCATACCGACGTTTGGAGGCTCTTTCGAATATCTTTGACTTCGGAGACGAACACTGTTCACCGGCTACTGTTCATTGAACTGTTAACCAGATACTGTTCATCGACTGTTCACTGGATATTGTTCACTGACACTGTTCACGTGATTCTTCGCTAATCGATCCAATGTAGGATCACACTCACGGAAGTCCACACGAAGATAATCCGCAAAACCCTTGATTATTTTGCTAGAGCAATCAAGGGCTTCAAGAATCAAGAAAGAAGAACGAGAAAAATTTTCTTCTTCACACAAGAGTGTAACGTGAGAGAGAGAGAGAGAGAGAGAGAGATAGGGTGGCTAGGGTTTTTTTTTTATTGAATGAATATATCCCCCACCCCCCTAACCCAAACCTCCCGCTCTTTTTTTTTTAATTTTCAGTTGCACTTATATAGTGCAACAATTAAAACCCTATTCCACTTAGGGATAACCATGGGCTCCAACCCTAGTTCACTATTGCAACCAAACACCCCCTTTATGGTATTTTAATTAATTAATTATTATTATAATTAAAATGAATTAATATATAATAATATATTAACATTTAATTAATAATAATAATTCATTTAAATATATACATAGATATATTTAAATATAATCTCACTAATTTAATTTTAATATTAAAATTAAATATAGGCAACAACCTCAGCAAATTTCATTGCACTGTGAGATTACCAAAATACCCTTTCGTCCTGAAAGACGAAAATACCTTTCTCACAAATTGATTCTTAAATTATCTTCTAAATGTGTGACCCGTAGGCTCCTCATCATGTCGGCAGTGTGTAGTATCGCGATTAACACCAATTAATCGTCTCACTACACACAGACCAAGATTAGCCCCTAGCAAGGCATCATGGGCACCCGATAAATTCGGATTCAGTGAAACCTCAACCTGTCAACGATATGGTTATCGTGCAATCCAATCCTTTTATCATCTGTTATCTCATCGAGACTGAAGTACAGAAATAGTGTCAATCTCAGATATCCTCGACATGTTTATATTCAATTAATGGACCAATGATCAAAATAATAAATTGGATTGAACATCAACTCAATCCCACTGTGGCCACAGATTTAGTGTCATTGCCATTTACTGAATTACCCAGTGAGATAACTTCTCCCGTACCCAGGAATGATGAATCCTTTGTCGAGCCACCATAGTCTCGATACACTTCTCAGTGTAGTCAATCACTACTGTATTGATAGCTCTGAATAGAATTATGTTGAGCTAGTGTCAAACTACACCAATCGGTGCATAAGGCGCTTCGCTGATCTCAAATCTAAGGATCACATGCACCACCATTCGTTAGAGTATTTATTCCAGAGACACTAGGGTTACCATCTATATGGAATCCTCTGGTGGGTCAGTCAGGTGAACTTGCCTACAGCAAGCACCCATGCGCTGTACTAGGTTGTCAGCAAACAACCTTGACAAGTGAGATCATTCACTGTCTTTCGACAAGGTCATTCAACGCTATAATAGTCTTATCGTATTATCTGTGTCCTTGGTTAGCATAATACTGGGGCTACAGATGTTTCTAGAGTGGCCACCATATATGATCATAAGGTTCTCACTATCAAGAATTGAAACACTTGATACCCTCGTCACGGTTCTACCATCCTAAGGACATATATCATTACATATAACTATGATTTACACGATATAGAAGAATATGCCGTTTATTGATAAATAAACATTTATTACATAGTTAATCTTACAATAATTGATTAGCTTTAGGGCACCTACTCTAATAGTAATTAATATATGTCCACATCACACATGACCTTTGGAATACTAATGCAACAATTAATCATTGTATCTTTTTATTAGACCTTCGGAATACTAATGTAATAATTAATATATGTCCACATAACACATCCTATATGGAATCCTACGTGTATCTTGCTAGAATCCTACATATAATCCAAATGGAAATCAATAGCAAGGGTGGGCTTCAGGATTATATAGATATATAGATGATGAGATCAAACTAATTTTATTACTATGAAGAGGTTATGACTTAATAGAGTTGTAATTACAAAAATTATTGTTTTGACTTAGTTATCTTTAGTGCAAATGGTATAGAGGTAATGTATGCACAGATCGAATGGATATAAATGTCTTCCTCGATCATCAAAATGAGCTACAAGTCGTGTATTTTTTAATTGAAGAAAAAATCATTGTTGCAATTAGACAAAAAGATGAACGAGATAATCCTAAGGATGATAGTACGAAAATACAAAAAGTTTCGTACTAAGAAGCTCTAAACATGCTTAAGAACCTAGATATATTAAAACTTTAACAAGAAGATGTCCATTCTGGTGAGTTATTACGTACCTATAAGTTAAAAAATGTGGCAACAACTTTAAAGCATAAGTCATTGTCCCAAACAACTTTAGATAAATATTTTGTTTTATCTTAAATCTTTAATGTAACTAGGGGTGACTATGGATAGAGGGTAGAATCGGAACTGGTAGGAAACCACTCGTTGGTTCCAATTCTGAAAAGTTGAAACCGGGAATTCTTGGGTTTGGTTTTGGTCTTTGTAGTGCTGGAATTGAGAACCAAAATTGGAACCGAGGTCAGGGTACATGGGAGGAACCGGGGCTGAATTGTAATTTTTGTAAACTATTGCGGTGTATTGTAATTTTTTGAGAGTGTATTTGCCTTTTTTTAAAAAGTAGGGAGTGATTAAAATTAACCTAGGTACTCGGAACAACAACCGGAACCGAAACCTATGTTTTAGGTTCGACTTCGATTCCTAAAAAAAATGTAGAATACCCGGAACCGATCACCCTTAAATGTAACATAGTATATTTTTTTGCAATATACAATAACTATTATTATGTGGGGGCAAATTCCTTAAGACATTACCTAAAAAAATTACAATATGGAATTTATTCTTATTTATAATTGCCTAAGTTGGGAAAATAATTTTAATTTAATGGTTAAGGATTACTAGACCTTAGAGATGTTGTCAGAAAATCATGGAGTTTATGCATGTGGGAAACTATGATAGCCGACCTAAGCGGAACCAATCAACACAACGATCGGTCTAAAAATGGTCAAGGCCCTCCTTTTATCCCACACACACGTACACCCACACAGATTCTAACACCATCTAAAAGGGCTAGTGAATATTAAACAACCACATAAATAGAGAACATAAATATAAATGAAGAACATGTACATAAATGAAGAACAAGAACATAAATGAAAACATAAATATTAAACATGTTAAAGAACATAAATTAACACATAAATTAAAACATATATCGGATCTTTTGCTATCTATAACATTTTCAGAGTATTACAACACCCTTGAGGTTGAGGGAAACTTAGAAATATGAAAGAAACATGGAAGAATGTAAGGGAAGATGTGTAGAGAAAGTATGGAAATGTATGGAAAAGAAGAGTGAGAGAAATAAAAGTGTTTGCAAAGTTTTTACAACAAAGTTCCTCCTCCTCCCGGGAAGGGGAAAGCCTTTATTTATAGATACAAAGGAGACAAGCTCTCATAAATGAGGCATTAAGTACAAGACAAACCTTTTTGACTTTGGTTTTTTTTTTTTTTTTTTTTTCATTAAGTAGCCTACAATTGTTGACAAAGCTAAAGCTTACAAACCTTGACTTTTTTACAAAGGCTACGGGAGAAATTACAATGAAAAGGCAAATTGCCATTTAGTCCACTCATATTTTACATAAAGGACACCAGCATTTAATTTAATTAAAGGCTCGTAGATCTTTAGTCGTCTGACAAATTGGTAACGTGCCTTGATTCTTCATCCTGAAAGTCGAGACAACCCATTGATTGAATCCAGTCAGCAGGGATTTGTCGGGGAGAAGTATCTGGATGAGTATCCGAAAGAAATGTCTGGAAGCTGAGATGTTGGCGCTGCAGATGTACGTGGTGCATTCACGTATTGTTGTCGCCTGGATTTATGGAGATAGTAATCACGAGCCTGCTGAAGCTCTTCTTCCTGCACATTATCTTGCTGTGAGTCTGGGTACCACCATTCGGGATAAGATGAATTGTCATCGGATTGAGCTTTGATGGAACGTATGCATGTCTGTTTGGCTTGGAGCAATTTCTCAGTGTAGTCTAGAGGAAAGAATTCCCACGGAGCATCATCGTGAAAGGATGGCCANTTGACACCACCAAAATATGCACATGCAAACTGCTATGAATTTACATGTGAAATGATTATGGTAGTGTTTATGGTGTGGTGATGATTTATGCTTGAAGAAACATAAATAAAAGATTATAAGGGAGATTTTTAGAGTGGTTCAGATGTTATAACCAAGTCCTACATCCACTGTGGTTTCATTAATGACTTTCTCTTTGATTGTTACTGAAGCATACAAAGAGAGCGATCACTCAGGTTACAAGAGTAAAGTGTTCTTTGGGAATCACTAGCCAGTCTCTTTCTAGTAGAGTGTCTTCTCTATTTTTTCTGTAAACAAGTGTGTATCAAACCTCCTCTTTGAGGAGGGGAGCTGCTCATTTATACTTTTTTCAGCTCAATGTCATGAGTGTTTTTGTAAGTTGTCCCGATTTTGTGAAGATCTTCCCTTATCTTGATTTAGATCTTTCATCCCTATCCTCAAATTTAATGAAGTTGAGACAGGTGTATGTACAAATGTCCTCCTACGGCGGTTTAAGGTTTAGACAACTAATGTTGTTTTGTCCTTAAGTGCTTGCTAAGTCCTAGTTGGTGGAGATGTCTGTTGAGTCCTGATTGGTGGAGATAATGTCAGCATATATTTTGGCATAACAGATTCATATTCTTTCACCAAAAGAGAAGAGAGTGGGTGGGTTCCCTTTTTAGGTCACATTGCCTTTAAATAATTATGAATTTATGCTCCCATATATCTCATCTCACATGAGGCAAATTTTTATCATACTATAAATTCTATCAACTTGTTTTCATCCTAATTTATTTATCTTAATGTTACTTCACTATCACTTTTCTGGGTTTTCTTTTCTATTTCCTTTTTGTTTATTTCTGAAGGATGCATTTCATATTATTGTCACAACTTTGTTTTTGTTTTAAAAACATTAAAGGAAAATTAAAATGTTGAATTCAATATTAAAAAATAAATAAATAAATAAAAGAATCCACAAAACTCATTATGTCATTCAAAACCTAATATCAGGATTTGAAAAATTATGTTATGTCTTTCTATATATCGAGGGGAAAAAAATGCCAACAAGTGTCTTCAAAAGGCAAAAATTAAAAGCATCAACAAACAAAATTTCAATCATAATATAAATTTTTATTTTTTAATCAATTTATACCCTTTAACAAATACATTTTTGGGTAGATAATAATATGATGTAAATAAGTGTTGTGCAGTGGACTTTTCAACGACCAGATTTGTGCTACCTGTCCATATACCATGTCAATATCTAATGGTCAAACTTGCCTCACGTGTCGCTCCCACAATAGATGATTTCATCAGCAAGATTACCAGTCTTAAGCATGGGTGTTTAGTTTTGCGCATAGGGGTATCTGACTTAGATCCGAATTACATGGGATTATACGTGTAATCCACCCTGTAACAACTATTCTCAACCACTTTTAGATGGTGTATAAAAATGAGAAGCAACCTTCGTTTTAAGGGATCGATTATTCATACAAGAGAAAAAACCCATTTAGAGAGAGAGTTTATTTTCGCTTTGACGTAAATTCTCTATAATTAGTCTGAGTGTAAGGAAAATATAAAGCGATAATATAATAGTAGACGTAAGTTTGATTCTAACTCGTCGAACCATTTTAAAAATCATTTTTATCCTTTCATTATCCTTTTTGCTAATCTATTCCTAACTGGTTATTTGTAACCACATACACAGCTTACTCAAACCCACAAAGATCGATTGAATATCTCTGGTTATTGCATTTTTGCGTAACAACAATGAGAATGGTGGCAATCTTTGTGTCTGTAATTTAAGTCTCAATTACTGAAATAATAACATGTGCTATTTTTGGTTTCCTATTTAGAATATTATCCTTTCCAATCCTATTTAAAATACATATTTATTTCAATATTTTCAAAATTCAATCATATTTTATTCAACTCAAAATATTTAGATTTTTTTTAACTCCCTAGGTTTGTTAATTTAACTAAACACCCCCATCCACCCACATATTCCTAGCAGTCGGCCATCACTGTCAGAAGGTGGCCAGAATCTATCGGAATGGTGCACAATCAGCTAGATGTGGCCGATCGTGCGTCGATCTAACCGAAAAAGGCCAAATCTATGGTCACATCTGGTTGTCAATGACAGCCATATCTTGGCCATCATAAAAAAGGCTAGATCGGCATACTATTGGCCAGATCCAGCTGGCCATGTGCCATTCTGATGACTTCTCACCATTGTCCTATGGTGGTGGTTTATTGTCCGCATTTAGTGGGTGGATAGAGATATTTTTGTTAATTTTAAAACTATTATTATAGAGGGTGTTCAGCTAAATTAACAAATGTAGATGATTAAAAAATAATCTAAATATTTTTAGAAAATATTTTTTAAAATTTACCAAACATATTTTTAAATTCAAATGTAATCCCGTAATAACAATTTAATTTAATTTTTTTTAAATATTATTTTAAATACTCTATCATAACTGGTAAATTTCACCAAGAGAAGTAGAGCCAAGTTGTTTGTTCTGTGACTGCATAAGCTTGGTTGCTTCATGACTTAGGGATTCAGGAATTGATGCCAAAAAGGCTTGCTTCATATTAGGATCATCCATACCCCTAAGGATATGATATCGTTTGACCATCTCTTTGTAATGCCTGTCAAGATCTTTCTTTTTTAGAGAACAACATCGCATCTTAAAATATTCTTCTCTGACTTGGTTCTCATAAAGATGAGGTAATCCACAGAACTCATCATACAGGAGATACAGGGCTTGGTTGATATCTGGCATTTGGATGAACAAATTTTCTAACTCCTGAAGACTTATCCACCAATCACGGAGAATGCCTCCAAATCTAGCTGTAAACTGCGTAAGTACAGTAGAGACTTGGCATTAGGTTTTAGCATTTCAGCTTGTAACCAGGCCGAAATTTTACTAGACCTTAGAGATGTTGTCAAAAATCATGGAGTTTATGCATGTGGGAAACTATGATAGCCGACCTAAGCGGAACCAATCAACACAACGATCGGTCTAAAAATGGTCAAGCCCTCCTTTTATCCCACACACACCGTACACCCACACAGATCTAATACAATCTAAAAGGGCTAGTGAATATTAAACACCACATAATAGAGAACATAAATATAAATGAAGAAACATGTACATAAATGAAGAACAAGAACATAAATGAAAACATAAATATTAAACATGTTAAAGAACATAATTAACACATAAATTAAACATATATCGGATCTTTTGCTATCTATAACATTTTCAGAGTATTACAAACCCTTGAGGTTGAGGGAAACTTAGAAATATGAAAGAAACATGGAAGAATGTAAGGGAAGATGTGTAGAGAAAGTATGGAAAGTATGGAAAAGAAGAGTGAGAGAAATAAAAGTGTTTGCAAAGTTTTACAACAAAGTTCCTCCTCCTCCCGGGAAAGGGAAAGCCTTTATTTATAGATACAAAGGAGACAAGCTCTCATAAATGAGGCATTAAGTACAAGACAAACCTTTTGACTTTGGTTTTCCTTTTTTTTTTTTTTTTTTTTTTTTTTTTTTTTTTTTTTTTTTTTTTTTTTTTTTACATTAAGTAGCCTACAATTGTTGACAAAGCTAAAGCTTACAAACCTTGACTTTTTTACAAAGGCTACGGGAGAAATTACAATGAAAGGCAAATTGCCATTAGTCCACTCATATTTACATAAAGGACACCAACATTTAATTTAATTAAAGGCGCGTAGATCTTTAGTCGTCTGACAAATTGGTAACGTGCACGATTCTTCACTGAAGTCGAGACAACCCATTGATTATCCAGTCAGCAGGGATTTGTCGGAGATTTGTCTGGATGAGTATCCGAAGAAATGTCTGAATCTGAGATGTTGGCGCTGCAGATGTACGTGGTGCATTCACGTATTGTTGTCGCCTGGTTTATGGAGATAGTAATCACGAGCCTGCTGAAGCTCTTCTTCCTGCACAGTATCTGGCTGTGAGTCTGGGTACCACCATTCGGGATAAGATGAATTGTCATCGGATTGAGCATTGATGGAACGTATGCACGTCTGTTTGGCTTGGAGCAATTTCTCAGTGTAGTCTAGGAAAGAATTCCCATGGAGCATCATCGTGAAAGGATGCCATAGTGCATCTGGAATGATCTGATTTTTTCAAAAAGGATTTTTTGAATTGATCTAGTCTCAATAGGATGATCAAACATATTATGGACAAGATTGTATGGATAAGACCGATGAAAATGGCTTGATGGTGAGAAAATATTGCCATCAGATCGGATAGAGTGATGTCTGTGAAAAAACATTATAGACCTGCCATTTTGGAAGACATAGGACCTTTGTATCGGGCAAGTTGGTAAGCAAACACAGATTTCCATTTGTCGAGGTTTTGAACCATCGGAGAAAAGTCATCATAGAATGCAAGTCAGGGGTGGAGGTTGACTGGTATTGGGAAATTATTTCAACATATGATGGATCGGGAATTGAATAGCAATGTGGTATTGATGTAATATATACCAAAAGAACCCATAATATTCTTCTGGAAATATGATATCAAGACCTGGAGGTAAGCAAAAGATTTTTGAAAAAGGGTAATCTGGATGGACCCCTAACATATCATACATGGTTGACCACATTTTTCAATGCATTGAAGTTGGTAAGAAAACATGAGGGTGGTAGCATTTTCATCATGGTACGAGTTCGAACAAGGTCATCAATTCAGGAGGTACATCGGGAGGACGATTTGTGAAGGGATGATGAACATGAACTGGACTGGGTTAATGGTTGGAACATGAAACATGGAAGGTTTGGATCTAGGGTTCATGAAACCAACTTGTTTCATTTTAGGTCTGGTAAATAATCTGCAATGGTGTTGGTGTACCTTTGATATGCTGGACAGTGAAGGAATATTTACTGAACCATTCTGCCCAGCGAAGTAACTGTTTGTGGAACTTTTTTCTTGTGGAAACGTAGCATTTGATCAAAAGACTTCATATCCGTTTCAACGAAGAAATGATGTCCAACAAGGTGGAATTCAAACCTTTCAATGGCATTTTTGACTAATACTTCCTTGAAAGTAGAATGATAATGCTGCTGGTGTGGTTTGAATTGTCCACTCTGGTATCCCACAGATGTCGTACCTTGTCGTCATCTTGTTCCAAAAGTACTGCACCCCAATGAGTGTCACTAGCATCCGTCTGAAGAATGCGTTTCCCCGAAGAAGGAATCTTCAATGGCTGTGTATGGAAGGATGAGCGCTTGAGACTCTGACTGCATTTGTCTGCTTTTCAGACCATTCTGGAGGATTCTTCTTAAGCCTGGGAAAGTGAGTAGTGAAACGAGAAATGTTGGGGATGAAACAGCGCATGTAATTGGCAATTCCCAAGAATTGTTGTTTTCTTTCGTGTTGTGAGAACATCTGGAATTTTTGCAATTCATAGCAATATGAGGCTGAAGATCTACTTGCTGCCCAATCACCATACCGAAAATCAATCTTTGTTTGCCCCAATTGCATTTTCTTCTCAGATAGCATGATACCATAGGTGTGGATGATATCAGCAAAGTCACGAAGAAGACGTATATGAGATTCCTCGTCTTTTGAAAAGAGAAGGATATCATCGATATAAATGAGACATGTATGCAGAAGGGGAGCAAAAATCTTCGTCATGGCTTTCTGGAACGGGAAGGAGCGACTTTTAGTCCAAAAGGCATGACTGTCCACGTAGTGGTGATTGGGTATACAGAAAGCAGTCTTATGACGATCATCAGATGAATTCCAAGTTGCCAAAAGCCAGCTTTGAGATCAAATTTTGAAAACATCTTGCATTAGAGATTTGCAAAAAGAACTTGTCTGGAAGGCAGAGGAAATTTATCATCACGAGGAAGAAATTCAAGGGCTGATAATTGATAACCGTCTGAGTTTTCCTCTGGCCTGTTCTGCCCGTTTATTGACATAAAAACTTCACATGCCCATTGAGATTCTGTGGTTTAAGCAATCCTTGAGATAAAAGCTGAGTACATTCTTGTTGGGCGAGACTGAGATGTTCTGGTGACATGCCGGAATGACTAGCTTTAGTGGATTGATATCTTCCTCTTGATGAATGGAAGACGGATAAAGAAATTTGAATTCTTCCTAATGATGATGAGCACATTTAATGAAAAATCAGCATGAGAACTGCGCAAGAACGAGAAATAAGCTGGTTCTTGATCTGCTCAATAGGATTGCCTTCAATCTGGAATAAATTAGGCTGTGTGGTCCAGGATTGGAAAAACTCTGTAACGAACACCATCAGGAGGATTCTAAGTTTATTGAGTTTAGAAAAACATCAAAACCTAGAACCATGTCTTTGCCAGGTAGATCGGAACCAAGAACTTTATGAAAAGTGAAACATCCTGGGAAAATTTGGATTTTAATGGGTTTGCTAATCAGATGAGTAATGAAGGTCTCACTATTAGCAGTGTAGAATATTTCCTGATGAGGTTTCCACTGAGAGGCTGGAAGGATCTTAGGGTTGATAATAGTACGAGTAGCACCAGTATCAAAGAATGCAATGACTGAAACAGGATTTGAGTATTTAGTAGGAAGATCTAACTTTTGCTGTAGTATGTGACATGAGAAGGCTAATGATGGAAGGATTTGGTGCTGGCTGGATATGGTAGAAATAGTGACAATCATCTGAATCAGAGTACTCGTATCAGTGGCTGCAAACTGGAAAATGGTGTCTAAGGTGGGTTCGTCATCCATTGAAAACCAACTTTCAACTTCATCATCAGAAAAATCGATATCTGTGAGCTGAGAAAGTTGTTGCATCATTTTGACTGACTGCTTAGGCTTGTTTGGACAATTTTTGGCAAAATGACCTGCGGTTGCATAAATACACCGATTAGACCGTTTGCCTTTACGTTTCCTTTGCGAAGAAACTTGCGGTTCTTGAAACGCAAACTTGCATCGACCCGGAGCATTAGGGGAGAAAACTTGATGCGCTAGAATGAAACTTCTTCTGGTAGACAAGAACATGAGCGATCTGATTTGCACTTGATCTGCAAGTCTGGTCGTTGACAAACCTTTGTCAACTGTTTAGAACGCTTCATATAATCATCAAAAAATTGTTTGAGAACAGAGCTTTTCCAGAGCAAGAATAACAAACTGGTAAATTTCCACAAGAGAAGTAGAGCCAATTGTTTGTTCTGGACTGCATAAGCTTAGTTCTTCATGACTTAGGGATCAGGAATTGATGCCAAAAAGCTTGCTTCATATTAGGATCATCCATACCCAAGGATATGATATCGTTGACCATCTCTTTGTAATGCCTGTCAAGATCTTTCTTTTTTAGAGAACAACATCGCATCTTGAAATATTCTTCTCTGACTTGGTTCTCATAAAGATGAGGTAATCCACAGAACTCTCATACAGGAGATACAGGCTTGGTTGATATTTGGCATTTGGATGAACAAATTTTGTCTATACCCTGAAGACTTATCCACCATCACGGAATGCCTCCAAATCTAGTTGTAAACTGCGTAAGTACAGTAGAGACTTGGGCATTAGGTTTTAGCATTTCAGCTTGTAACCAGGCCTGAAATTCATACATCGAGCTCTCCATTTGTGGAGGAAGATCATCGACAGTAAAAGTGTGGAGCTTTGCTGAAGTTGTATAAGATCACGTTCAGCCGGAGATGACGAGATTGTCGATACATAGGCGGAGAGTCTGGAATGGAGTCATCACCTTCAAGCATCTCATCATCGATCTCAGAAACAACAGTGTGTCTGGACGATTCAGGTTGATGGTCATCAGTTGGGATAAACATGAGGATGTTATCAAAGTATCACTGTCAGAGTCAAATTCACTTTCAAATGATTCATCAGTGAAGGTATAGTGGCTTCTGATTCTGATTTTGTTTGGAAGGTTGATAGAGAATCCTCAGAAAGACCCAAGCGGCAAGACGTTCCTTTCTGCCATGTCTCGCAAAAAGAGCTCATAAAATTGAGGAGACGGGATTTTTGGAAGAGTCAGGATTTGCAGAAGGTGGCGGTCTTCCATCATCATTATGTGCATTAGAGCCTTATCCTTAGATAAAGAACGCTGAGGCTCAGGAGATGGAGGTCTGAGTGACTGGAAGAGAAAGAGTCAGGAATATCAGCGGATGGGATCCGCGTTTAGCAGAATACTTTTCTCTCTTGTTTTGTTCTCGTTCCAGCTTGATCTTTCATCACGTTCTTTACGGAGCTTGGCATATAATTGTTCAGTGTTGCCAAAAGCTTGAACAGCACCAGAAGGGATATGAGTGAGACTAACGGTTGGCTATTATTTGGGAAAGAAAAAGAGGGTTGTGGCCATGCTGTTGTGGAATCAAAGGGTTTGGTACCAATGACATTTCAGGGAAAGTCTGTGGTGTTCTGTTTTTGCTTAAGATATTCCTGCTGAAGCGATGTCATTTGGGTTTTTAATGACTTCATTTCTGCTTCCTTCTGAAGAAACTGAGCTGAATAGCCATGAGAGCTATGACAATATGCATTAACTCCTGAGGAGGCTGATCAATCCGGTTTTGAAGTGACATCATTTGCTTTTGTAGCCGAAAATCAGCAGAGTTTGGTTCTGAGACTGAGAGTCCACCTTTGAGCTACTAAATCCAGTTTTTGTTCAAGTCTAGTCATGGTTTTGTTTTGGGCTAAATTTTCAGTTTGCCAATTGAACTGCTCAGTTTGGGAGAGTTTTATTTTTTTTAATATTTACTTAATTTGATTAATGATACGGCAAATCAGGAAAGAATCAAACCAAATCAAATCAGGAAGAATCAAACCTAATCAAATCAAAATACTAATGGAAACTAGCAAAGATGACAGTTGGCAGGAAAAGAGAGAGATTGATTTGATCATGTGACGAGACGATGATGCATGCCCAAAGAATAGTTACATCAAATTTCTGTGTTCGTACCCCATTCCTTTAATGTGATATGACACTTGTGGCTGTGTCCTCACCCAAATTATTAATTAAATATGCAAATTCAACAACCACTTCTTTTGCAGCTCACATCGCACTTTTATTATTTTTATCCGAAGTTGTGGATTTTTCATTTCAGTTTTAGAACTTTAAAACACATTAATATTGCTTAGCTTATATCCTAATACTAAATTATAATTATATTAATAAACTGATGGTTGAGAGATGTGTTTAATACCATCTTCAACCACAAATATCAAATTAGTGTAAGTTTTACATTAAATTAATGTGAATTTTGTTGTAAAATACTATTATATCTCCGATCTATTACATTAAACATTACATCAAAAAAGAATATTCTTTATAATATTCTCTTTTTTTTCCTATTAATAATCAATAATTAATCTATTTCATTAATTATTTATATATATATTAATTAAATATTAAAAATTATATTTTTATTAAAAAATAATTACTTTGAAAATTATACTAATTTAATAAAATTAAGCATTTATTTAATCAAATAACCATTACATTTAATATAGAAAAATATTACATCTAATATAAAATGCCACAAAATATATATATTTTATAGTATTCTATATTTTATAATCTATCAGAATACTAAATTGTTATTTTAGTTTATCTTGTATTTTCTTTTAATTTTAGTGTTTTTAAATTAGTATTAATTTTTATTTTGAGTTATTGTAGTTTAATATTTGCATTGAATAAAGTTTTATTTTTAATTTTTCATCATTTTTTGAATTATATAATTATTATGAATTTATTATTATAAATATTAATATAAATAATAATCAAATTAACATAAATACAAATAACAAAAATTAAATTATAGCATTTAAATAGCGCCACGTCAAATTGGTATACATGAATAGTACTACACCAAATTTAGCGTGACACTGTACATTTACACCAAATTGGTGTAATGCTTGGCGCTAGGTTAGAAGCCATCTTTCACGCCATTTTAGTGTTTTTACACCAAAATAACGTTGGGTTGGTGAATTAAGTGGGTTCATAATCAGAAAATAGTGGGGTTACCAATGAGTCATTGTTATTGGAAATGAAATTTTGATTGTTTAAGTGATGTGATCATTGGGCAAAAAGGTGTAATTCTATTTCTATCATCTACGACTTGCACAGCTCTAAGCTAAAAAAATAGTTTGGTGCCTTTCAAATTTCAGGTGGAGATGGATTGTCTTTTGCCTTGGTATCTTTCATTTTTATTGGCAGAACCTTTTTTGTATTTATATTAGTTATCTATCCATGCTAATTTTGTTAAATATAAGGTTGGTTATTAGCAAATCACGGTACTAGCTAGCTTTGATAGTTGATGAATATATGAGCAGAAGTACGAGAAATGGTGAATATAGTTGATAGTTGATAGTTGATGAATATATGAGCAGAAGTACGGTACTAGCTAGCTATATGAATATATAGCTTTGATAGTTGATAGTTGATGAATATAGTTGATGAATATATAGCAAATCACGGTAAATGGTGTGATAAAACTCTTCAAGGGAAATGTGCAACGTGATTTGTAATCTATACCATGTTAGAAATATGAGAGTCAATATTAATTTTCAAAATAGATGAACTTAGACATTAAAAAAATTAGATGAGCTTAGACTTAAAAAGCTGTAATTAATGATTTAGATTATTCAGAAATAATATTAAAAGAGTAATACTATACTTACAAAGAAATTTTACAAAGATATCCATACAAAGTGATGTGGCAAAAAATGACAAGAATAGTGACTTTAATGAATCTGATTTTTTGTTTCACTCTTCTATTCATTTTTTGTCACCTCACTTTATATGGAAATTTTTGTAAGATTTCTTTGTAAGTATAGTATTATTGATATTAAAATGATTTAGGATGTGTTTGGTTCATATAATATTTTTGTTACAAAGGATGTTATATTAATGGAAAGATAAATCACCTTAAAAATTATTAGGAATATTTAGGGAAATGCGTTTGGTTTGTTTGGTTTGTTGGAATAAATTGGTGAGTTTATTATATTAATATGTTTGGTTGGGAAGATAAATGTGTGTGTATATTATATAGATTACTAAATTGCTCTCCTTTTTTAATATTAATATAATATTATTTTTTGAATCATTTCTTTTACCCCCTACATTTTAAATTTTCTAAAATACCTCAGTCATATAAAACTTTAATTTATAGTAAAATCACCCCTATCCACCTCAAGCTACTGCCGACAGCTAGCCACCACCATCGGTCGCCACTGGCAGTTGGCGAAATGGCACACGACTGGCCATATATGGCCGGCCATGCGTCGGTAAAGCCATTTCTGGCCATGGATCACATATATATGGTTGTTTCACAACAAAAAATGTAGCCGTGAAAAGGCCAGATCTTTGGTCGTGATACGGCAACAACAGATGAAAGTCAATTGGGAAAGAGAGGTTTCTTTTAAAAAAAAGCAATTGATAATATATTATAGATTTGACAGGATTAATTAAAAGAACATATATCTAGCTAATTTAGGATACCAAATTCCAAGGCCTGGATTACCTAATCTTTGAATCATGCACCTATTTAATTAATTAACATAAATAAACGTACTCATTTTTCATGCATACGATTTAATCAATCCAACCAAATCATCCATTTGGCTGCATGTCATCTTGGCACTAACATCTCTATGATCTAGGCCTTCATCTCATTATTTTCCAATTATCTTATGATTAGACTTAATATAGAAAAATAAGTCTAAACTTATATCTCAAATGAGATGGAGGCCTAGATCTTAGAGATCCTTCTTTATGGTTAATTATATAGGAGAGTGTTGTAAGGTTAAACATACAATAAGGAAAATTAAGCTACTGCTTATAGAAGATCAAGATCGAGCACAACAATTTGCCTTGTTTTTGTTTTTTAATTTCAGCATTTTTTTCTTTAATTTCTCCTTTTAATGAAATAATCATATATAATTTACGTACTCATCAAGTTCGAGACCTATTAATTAATTTAAGTTTCTTCATTTGTCATTTGTGGAAACACATTTGCAATGGTAAGTATAATTAAAGAATCTGATTAGCAGTTGAGTTTGAGACATTCAAAGAGGAATATGTCAATAATTAAGTTAAGTAAGATATAATAAAAACTGGCAAAAAGTATTGTTTTGAGAAAGGAAAGTAATACAGTTACCGAAGGATGGGCACCTAATTCGTGCACCGAATGACGTAGCGTAATCCTGACTATCTATTAATTATGAATTAATATTAATCGACGGTCATGATTTCGACACGTTATTCGGTACACGAATTTGATGTGCATCCTTCAGTAACTGTAGCATTACTCTTTGAGAAAATCTCATATTTAACAAAAAATATAAGTCAATTGGGAAAGGGAGGTTTCTTTTAAAAAAATCAATTGATAATATATTATATATTTGACTGCGTTAATTGAAAGAACAGATATCAAGCTAATTTAGGATAATATATTATCTTTCAATAATGCACCTATTTAATTAATTAACATAAATAAACATGCTCATGTTTCATGCATATGATCTAATCAATCCACCCAAATCAGCCATTTGGCTGCATGTCATCTCGAAACTGACATCTCTAAGTTTAGGCCTCTATCTCATTATTTTTCAATTATCTTATGATTAGATTTAATATAGAAAAATAAGTCTAAACTTGTATCTCAAATGAGATGGAGGCCTAGATCTTAGAGATCTTTCTTTATGGTTAATTATATATGAGAGTTCTGTAAGGTTAAGCATATAATAGGCAAATCAAGCTCCTACTTATGGAAGATCAAGATCGAGCACAATAATTTGCCTTGCCTTTGTCTTTTAATTTCAATATTTTTTTTTTCCCTTAATTTCTCCTTTTAATAAATTAAACATATATAATTTATGTCCTCATCAAGTTCGAGACCTATTAATTAATTTAAGTTTCTTTCATTTGTCACTTGTGGAAACATGTTTACAATGGTAAGTATTGTAAGCTATTTATCAACTTATGATTCTAGTGTGGTAACACTAGTCATGGTATAAGCACTTCATGTTGATTCTCACACAGTCATTTCTATTTCATTTCCAATGTGATGACTCTCTATCGAAGTGACCACTTTCAATTAATTCTATTTTCCGTTGTATCGGGTACTTCAAAGTCTAAGTGATCACATGCATCTAGTGGCAGATATTTTTGCACAACATGCATGTATTGCATTCTGTTTTCATTGAATTAATTTTTATTCTCCTTTGAGATATTATTTGTGGTCCATGACACTTGTCATTTATTCATATAATGTGCTGGAAATTTTGTTTGCCTTGTCGGTGGTCCCAAGAAAGTTTGGAATAAACTTTTCCAAAAATGTAAGACCAAAAAGCATCTTGTTGGCCACCTGTCCCCTTGCATTGGCCAGAAGTTTTCTTTATATTCTCTTCTCCAATGTATTTCATTTTAAGCCTGATAATTCATTTGAAAGTACTCTGCATATTCTAAAAGGTTTCTTTTGTTTTACATCAGGTTTCATATACTTAGATAGGCTTACATATACCTTCCTCAAAACTTTGAGTTTTCGTCTTTGCTACTACATTGGTTACGTAGATGTTGCTCGATGGTTTTTCGAGCTACTTCAACTAAAGAGCTTCTTCAGTGATTGATCCTTGAGAGGTCCTCAAGGCTGACTAGGTGGTCTCGTTAATGTGGAGCTTGTTGTGGTAGTTCGAAGTTTGACCAAAAGGTGGAGTTTAAAGCGTTCCGACAACAGGGAATGTCCTTGTAACTGATGCTTAACATTGGTTTTGTAATTGAACTGTAAATGTTTGCCATAGTAGATTAAATTCATCTGGATTTGGTCCCATGGATGTAGGCATTTTGCCGAACCATGTAAAATCCCCTAATGTGCTTTATTTTAAGTCATGAATGTTTGGTTTGTATTAATGATGAATGAACAAACTCATAAGCACTAAAATCAACGTAGCAACCCATTTTGCTTAAGTTTAATCAACTTGGTAAGTAATTAAAACTTTCAAGTATAATTAATGAATCCATTGCCGCGTTCATTGATCAAATTGGTAGTTGAGTTTGAGACATTCAAAGAGGAATATGTCAATAATTAAGTTGTTAAGTAAGATATAATAAAAACTGGCTAAACAATGGAGTAAAGTTTTGAGAAAATCCCGTATGTAAAAACAGATAAAAGTCAATTGGGAAAGGGAGGTTTCTTTTGAAAAAATCAATTGATAATATATTATGGATTTGACAGGATTAATTGAAAGTACCTATATCTAGCTAATTTAGGATAAAAAATTCCAAGACTTGGATTACTTAATCTTTGAATCATGCACCAAATTAATTAATTAACATAAATAAACATACCCATGTTTCATGCATATGATTTAATCAATCCACCCAAATAAGCCATTTGGCTGCATGTCATCTTGAAACTGACATCTCTAAGATCTAGGCCTCCATCTCGTTATTTTCCAATTATCATAATTAGGTTTAATGAAGAAAAATAAGTCTAAACTTGTATCTCAAATGAGATGGAGGCCTAGATCTGAGAGATCTTTCTTTATGGTTAATTATATAGGAGAGTGTTGTAAGGTTAAACATATAATAAGGCAAATTAAGCTGTTGCTTATGGAAGATCAAGATCAAGCACAACAATTTGCCTTGTCTTTGTTTTATAATTTCAACATTTTTTTTTTTCTTTAATTTCTCCATTTAAGAAAATAATCATAAATAATTTACGTACTCATCAAGTTTGAGACCTATTAATTAAATTAAGTTTCTTCATTTGTCATTTGCGGAAACATATTTGCAATGGTAAGTATAATTAAAGAATCCACGGTCGCTTTCATTGATCTAATTAGTAGTTGAGTTTGAGAAATTCAAAGAGGAATATGTCAATAATTAAGTTGTTAAGTAAGATATAATATAAACTGGCTAAACAATGGATTAAGGTTTTGAGAAAATCCCATATGTACCAACAAATAAAAGTCAATTGGGAAAGGGAGGTTTCTGTTAAAAAAATCAATTGATAATATATTATAGATTTGATAGGATTAATTGAAAGAACAGATGTCTAGCTAATTTAGGACACCAAATTCCAACACTTGGATTGCTTAGTCTTTGAATCTGGCACCTATTTAATTAATTAGCATAAATAAAGATACCCATATTTCATGCATATGATTTAATCAATCCAGTCAAATCAGCCATTTGGCTACATGTCATCTGGACACTGACATCTCTGAGATCTAGGCCTCCATCTCATTATTTTCCAATTATCTTATGATTAGATTTAATATAGAAAAATAAGTCTAAGCTTGTATCTTTAATGAGATGGAGGCCTAGATCTTAGAGATCCTTCTTTATGGTTAATTATATGGGAGAGTGTTGTAAGGTTAAACATATACATAAGAAGGCAAATTAAGTTGCTGCTTATGCATGATCAAAATCAAGCACAACAATTTGCCTTGTCTTTGTTTTTTAATTTAAGCATTTTTTTTTCTTTAATTTATCACTTTAATAAAAAAAACATATAAAACTTACGTACTCATCACGTTCGAGACCTATTAATTAATTTAAGTTTCTTCATTTGTCATTTGTGGAAACATATTTACAAGGTAAGAGTTGCGAATGAGAATTGAGAGGGAAAAAAAAAACTTAAGAGAGTAAAGTTGTTACTGTTTTCTTTTCATTAACAAAGTAAAAAAGTTACAAGCTCTGTTATATACAAGAGCACAATACACGTGAGTTAACAAATTGCAACTTGCAACTTAGGCTAGGCTAAGGTTACTTGTCAGTAACCTAAACATAATGAACCACTTGGTACATTAATCCTAACATCTTCCCTTAAACCACACTTCCAATAGACATGACCATTTCGGAAACAAACTAATCCTAACATCCTCCCTTAAACTAAACTTCCATAACCATGTTGTTTTGACAACTGAGATTTCATCATCCAAGAGCACATTATCAAACTCAGCAAACACCAGCAAACACAATACTAATTCTCATTACTTCAATATGGAATCAACATCAAGTTTAGCACTGAATCATCAGAACTAGCAGCAAAACTAAAACAATTCTTCATCACTTCAATAAAAAAAATCAGCATCAAAACTGACAACTTTAACAGCATACTTCAATAGAAAAATCAGCATCAAAACTGACAGTTGCAACAGCATTAATCAACATCAAACTAACAGCTTCAACAACATTAAAATTAACACTGAATCATCAGAACTAATCAGCAAACACTAAAAGAATCTTTCAACTCCTCAATACTGAAACTGACAACTTCAACAACATACTTCAATAGAAAAATCAGCATCAAAATTGACAGCTGCAACAACATTAATCAGCATCAAACTGACAGCTTCAACAGTATTAAACTTAGCACTGAATCATCAGAACTTATCAGCAAACACTGAAACAATCTTTCAACTCCTCAATACTGAAACTCCAAAACAGCTCCAACATATCAATTTCAACACTTCAATACAAACTTCAACAACAGCAAACATCAAACTCATCACTTCTGAAACTCTCAAACAGCTTCAACAAAAAAAATTTCACTCTTCAAAACTGAAACTCCAGAACAGCTGCAACAAACATCAAACAAATTTTTAACCCTGCAAAATTGAAACTCCAGAACAGCAAACAAATTTTCAACCCTGCAAAACTGAAACTCCAGAACAGCTTCAACAAAAAAACTTTAACTCTTCAAAACTGAAATTCTAGAACATCTGTAACAAACACCAAACAAATTTTCAACCCTGCAAAACTCTAATATTAAAACACCAGTAACACAGCAACAGCAGCAGCAGAGTGATTAAACTGATGGAGGAGCTCGTATATTGAGCTTTTCTCGAAATGTTGCAAACTTGGAAGTTGGCAATGGTTTAGTAAGAACATCTGCTTTTTGAAATTCAGTAGGAACATACTGAACTTTCAGTTTGTTGTTAGTAACTTGATTTCTCACATAATGAGCATCAAGCTCAATGTGTTTTATCTTGCCATGAAAGACAGGATTAGAGGCTAATGAACCAGCACTTTGGTTGTCACACAAAATGATAGAAATACCAGAAAGTTGCAGTCCAAGCTCAGTGAATAGACTATAAAACCAGACAATCTCAGTTGATCCTTGTGCAAGGGCTCGATACTCTATTTCAGTAGATGACAGAGCAACAACTCTTTGTTTTCTAGAATACCACTTAATTAAGTTGGATCCAAGAAACACACAGCAGCTGCTTGTTGATCTTCTGTCATGCAAGCTGCTGGCCCAGTCAGCATCAGTGAAACACTCCAGCTGAAACTAATGGCTCTTAGTGAAGTGAACTCCATAATTAGAAGTTCCTTTAATATATCTTAGAAGCCTCTTACAGGTTTGCCAGTGTAGCTGTCTGGATGCCTTTAAAAACTGTCTCAGTTTGTTGACTGAATAAGCAATGTCTAGTCTGGATGAATAAGGTATTGCAAGGCCCCAATGGTACTGCGGTAAAGTGCAAGATTGTCAAATAGATCACTGTCATCAGGAGTTAGTTTAGTGCCGACTACCATTGGGGTAGAACATGGTTTGCAATCAACCATTTTGGTTTTGATGAGAATGTCCTTTGCATACTTTTCTTGATTCATGTAAAGACCAGTTGCATCTCAGGTAACCTCATAGCCCAAAAAATATTTTAAAGATCCAAGAATCTTCAAAGCAAATTGAGTGTTAAGCTTCTGGACAGTGTCTTGAATCAGCTGAGAAGTATTTCCTATCAAGAGTATATCATCCACATATACTAAGACATATATTACTTGGTCTTGATTCTGGAAAATAAATGAGCTTGGATCAGCCACTGAATTTACAAAGCTCCAATCCAAAAATGTTGCTTTAAGTTTGTCAAACCAGGCTCTTGGAGCGTGCTCCAACCCATAGAGTGCCTTTTTCAGTCTGCATACATGATGAGGAGTGGCAGAATCCACAAACCCTTCTGGCTGTACCATATACACATTTTCAGCTAATTCACCATTCAAGAATGCATTGTTAATATCAACCTGCTAGATGTCCCATTCATGGCTCACGGCTAGACTGAGAATAACTCTAACAGTGGGTGATTTTACAACTGGACTGAAGGTTTCTAGGTAGTCAATTCCAGGTGTTTGCTAGAAGCTTTTTGCAACCAATCTTGCTTTGAACCTTTGGATATAACCATCAACATTATGTTTAACTTTAAACACCCATTTACAGCCCACTGGATGCATGTCTGGAGTTAGTGGAACTAGTTCCCAGGTTTGATTAGCTAAAAGAGCTTCAAATTCTGACTGCATAGTAGCTGTCCAAGAGGGATAAGAGAGTGCTTCCGAAACAGTGTTTGGTTCCTTGGTATCAAGGTGAGAGGTGGAAATAAGGGCAGTAGTGTGAGCTTTGGCTTTGGACCGAGTGATCATTTGATGAGTGTTTTGGGTTGAGATATTGGATGGAGGAAAGGATAAGTCAACAATCAATGGTATGGTGTCAAAATATGCATTAGAATCAATGGTTAATAGGAGAAGTAGCAGGTTGAATGGGATTGTCATGAACTAAAGATAAATCATGCCTATTGAAGACCTGATCATATGTAGTAGGACAAGGAGAAGAAGATGTAGACTCTTCAACATATGCAGTAGGACAAGGAGAAGCGGATGGAGACTCTTCAACCAGTGGAGTAGAAACAGGTTGGTCAGTCATTGATGTTGAAGAGTGAGGTGTTTGAGAGTGACTCGTGGGATTATCAGGCAATAAAGGAGACACAAAAGATGACAGATGCTGTGAGGAGGAAGGGAGCATAGAACTAGGAACATGCTACGTAGACTAAAAAACAGAACCAGCTGATGATTGTATAAGGTCTATACAAGAAGTTGAAACACTAGAAATTTTAGGAGTGATGAAAGGAAAGTCCATTTCATCAAATTTGACACTTTGACATATAAAGATTCGACCACTAGGAGCAAGACATTTGTATCTTTTGTGTTGCAAACTGAAACCAATAAAGGTGCATTTAGTGGTATGAAAATCAAATTTGTGATGGTTATAGGGCCTAAGGAATGGATAAGCAGCACAACCAAAGACCTTTATGTGAGAGTAGTTTGGGGAATGATGAAATAGTTTTTGAAATGGAGAGAGATTGGAGAGCACTGGAGAGGGAAGTCTGTTGGTTAAATAAACTGCAGTTTGAAAGGCATGCCACCAGAATTTGAGAGGCATGTGAGCTTGTGCTAACAAGGTTAGGCCTTGCTCAACAATTTGTCTATGTTTCCTTTCTACTCTACCATTTTGTTGGTGGGTGTGTGGACACGGGTGCCTAAAAGGAATACCATGTTGAGCAAAGTAAGGTGCAAGACCCTAAATTCTCCTCCCCAATCAGTTTGAACACATTTCGAGGTTGAACTAAATTGTCTTTCTACTAACTTATGGAATTGAGTGAAGATAGAGTAAGTTTCAGACTTATTTTTCAAGGGAAATATCCAGGTGAACCGACTGTGATCATCCAAAAACTGGATGTAGTACTTGAATCTCTCAGGTGAAGAGACAGGGGATGGTCCCCAAAGATCTAAATATATCAGATCAAGAGGTTTAGCTGACTGGGAAGAGGACCTAGGATATATGGACTGCTTTAATTTTCCAAACTGGCATGCTTGGCAAAAGGTGTAATCAGTCTTGGATGAGTGAGGTACTTTAAGATCAGTTAGGATTTTAGTTAAAACAGAACTATTTGGGTGTCTTAATCTCCTATGCCACAACATAACATCAGTTCTTTGAGCAGGAAATGATTGCATACCATGCATTTTATTTATATCATAAGCAAAACAAAAAGAAGATACATTTTCAGAGTTATATTCTGTAACAGTATTGACAGAATTAGGTGCTGTAACAGAAAACTTATTACAATGCAGACATGGTTGGCAAGCAGATAAGGCACAACTTGATAGACACTTAGAGTTATTTGTAGATACTAAAGGCAAAATACAAGTGCTGAAAGAAGGCACTGAATTATTATCATGAAGCTGATGATTGACTGAAGCTGCCAAGTCTTCAGTAGAGTTTAAAGAAGTAGAGATTGAAGGCGGAAGTCGGTATAGACCATCCTTAAGCATTCCTTGAAGAAGAATTGCTTTGGAAGACTTGTCCTTAACCAAACAGTAGCTAGAGTAAAATTCAACAAATACTTCATTATCTTTAGTAAATTTAGATAGGTTTTTTTGTAATTGTAGGGACATAAAGAACATTCCTAAGATGCAATTTTCTACCAGGACAAGATAACCAAGAAGAACCAATATGAGAGATTGAGAGGAACTCACCATTTCCCACTTGGAGCTGCTCACTGCAAGTGTAGCTAGTGCTTGCTGTTAATTGTCCAAAATCAGAAGTGACATGGTCTGTTGCTCCAGAGTCCATGTACTATGCTGCATCCTGAACAGCTGAAGGTGTGGCAACATAATTGATTGCTGCAGGGGTGTGGTTCTGATTTTGAGTCTGGGATTGAGCCATGAACACCTGACTGTTTGTGTTTGCAGGTCTAGATGCAGAGGACTGATGTGTTGGTGAAGCAAAACCAGAAGAAGACTGTGTGGAGAAATCCTTTGATGACTGCACTAGTGATCTTGAATTCATGCTAACTCCAGTGCAATGGTTAGGAGGTCCAAAATTAGAACCTTGTGACAGTCCTGAGTGTGGATAATAAGATGGTCTTCCAGAAGTAAAATCAGAAGATCCTATAAGTTCAGAAGGTCTTCCAAAATTAGGAGCAAAAACATGACTCACATTACTCTTGACCTGTGCATTATTACCAATAAAATGTACATCAAATCTGTGGTAACAAGGCTGAGCTAGGTGTCCTGTCTTCCCACAGACTTGACAAACAAATCTGTTCCTACCACCTACTCTGCCTCGGCCTCTTCCTCTAGTAACATTTCCAGATTGATATGGATAAAATTGATTATGAGGGGTTAGGTACACAGGATAATTTTGATGTGCAGTCTGATTTGCAGTATAGTGGGATGGCACTAGGTTATGTGTCTACTGTAAAGGTATTGGATGTGTATGTGATGGAGACTGGGAACCTGTTCTCAGAAAAGTTTCATTTGCATCCAATTGTGATTTGTTTCTATTATTGTCAATACTTAGATTTGCAACATTAGCAAAGATCCCGTGAAATTTAGACTGTATAGCTAATCAATGCATTATTAGCCTTTTCTAACCTAAGCTCCAGTTTTTGCATAATTATTTGAGCTTCTTGAACTAAAATAGGATCTAATCTAGACTCTAATCTAGTAGTAATGTTTACTACACTGCATCGTAATCAGAATCAAGTCCATCTAAGATGAAATTCAACAATTCTTCATCAGAAATCATAATTCCACTTGAGGACAAACTTTCGGCAAATCCTTTCATTTTAAGGAAGTAATCATGCATACTTAGGTCATGTTTCTTTGTATTTTGCAGTAAGTTCTTAATATGTAGTGTCTTAGCTCGTGACTTAGTAAGAAATTCTTTTTCTAAAGTGAGCCAAATCTCAGTTGATAATTGACATTTAGAGATTACCGAAAAGATTGACTCTGAAATGGATGACAACAGCCAGCTGACAAGGAGTTTATCTGTCTTCTTCCAGAGGTGGAATTCTGGATTAGGTTTTTTGACAACTTCAAAGGTTGGACCAGCTGATTGGACTCGAATGAATGGCGTTGGGCAAGAAATCAATCTGGTGAGGTGATCCTCAAGATCATGAGCCCCTACTGCAAACAATATTTGCGACTTCCAGAACCTATGATTATCTCTAGTGAGTTTGGGATTGATTACAGGGAGTGTATTTGAGGATATTGTGGTTGAGCAAGTAAGATTACTGAGGTAAGAATTATGCTTCTGTCTTGATTGAACTAAATCTTTATTAGATTTGTGATGTGGAGAGGAATTTGATGAGAAATCGGCCATTGTTGATGTTGGTCAAAGGCTCTGATACCAAGTTGGGAATGAGAATTGAGAGGGAAAAAAAAAAACTTAAGAGAGTAAAGTTGTTACTGTTTTCTTTTCATTAACTAAGTAAAAAGGTTACAAGCTCTGTTATATACAAGAGCACAATACACGTGAGTTAACAAATTGCAACTTGCAACTTAGGCTAGGCTAAGGTTACTTGTCAGTAACCTAAACATAATGAACCACTTGGCACACTAATCCTAACATCTTCCCTTAAACCAAACTTCCAATAGACATGACCATTTCGGAAACAAACTAATCCTAACACTAAGTATAATTAAAGAATCCATTGCCGCTTTCATTGATCTAATTAGTAGTTGACTTTGAGACATTCAAGGAGGAATATGTCAACAATTAAGTTTTTAAGTAAGATATAATATAAACTGGTTAAACAATGGAGTACAGTTTTGAGAAAATCCCATATGTAACAACTGATAAAAGTCAATTGGGAAAGGGAGATTTCTTTTAAAAAAGGCAATTGATAGTATATTATAGATTTGACAAGATTAATTGAAAGAACAGATATCTAGCTAGGTTAGGATACCAAATTCCAAGACCTGGATTACTTAGTCTTTGAATCATGCACCTATTTAATTAATTAACATAATTAAACATACTCATATTTCATGCATATGATTTAATCAATCCACCCAAATCAGCCATTTGGCTGCATGTCATCTCGACACTAACATCTCTAAGATCTAGGCCTCCATCTCATTACTTTCCAGTTATCTTATGATTAGATTTAATATAGAAAAGTAAGTCTAAACTTGTATCTCAAATAAGATGGAGGCCTGGATCTTAGAGATCCTTCTCTATGGTTACTTATATTGGAGAGCGTTGTAAGGTTAAACATACAATAAGGAAAATTAAGCTACTGCTTAGAGAAGATCAAGATCGAGCACAACAATTTGCCTTGTCTTTGTTTTTTAATTTTAACATTTTTTTCTTCAATTTCTCCTTTTAATAAAATGATCATATACAATTTACGTACTCATCAAGTTCGAGACCTATTAATTAAACTAAGTTTCTTCATTTGTCATTTGCGGAAACAAATTTACAATGGTAAGTATAATTAAAGAATCCACTGCCACTTTCATTGATTTAATTAGTAGTTGAGTTTGAGACATTCAAAGAGGAATATGTCAATAATAAAGTTGTCCAGTAAGATATAATATAAACTAGCTAAACAATTGATTAAGGTTTTGAGAAAATACCATATGTAACAACAGATAAAAGAAATTGGGAAAGGGAGGTTTTTGTTAAAAATCAATGTATAATATATTATAGATTTGACATGATTAATTGAAAGAACATATATCTAGCTAATTTAAGATACCAAATTTCCATAGGTTAATGGATCCACTATGCAGTGGAATTTAAAAAATTTTTATTCAAGATCCGCTAACCTTTAACCCATGATCCTTACGCCAATTACAATATTTTTGCATTAAAAATCAAATCAAAGGTAAAGTGTATCATACCAGTGTTGGAGGCTCCTTCAATTTGATAATAGATTTGCAAATCACTTCAATGTAGAAGTGCATGATTGGTATCCTCACGAAGACAGACTATCGCCGTTTTGAGATTTTATAGACTAGCAAAATCTCACAACTTTAAGAACAGAAGTTTTTTGCAGAACTTTTGTTGGGAGAAAAATTCTTTCTCTCACAAAGAGGCTCACGGTTTTGAGAGAGAGAGAGAGAGAGGTGGCTAGGGTTTCAATTTTGCAACTCAAAAATTACTTAATGATTTAATTTTCAGTTGCACTTAAATAGTGCATACTAAAATTCTATACCGACTTGGAATAACCATATATGCCAATTGGAATAGCAAACAACTTACTCCAATTTGGAATAGATTCCCCTTGCAACCATACATGACATTTCTAATTCAAATTTAAAAACCAAAATTTGAATTTTATATTATTAATATTAATAATAAATATTAATATTAGATAATATCCATTATATTTAAATTTAATTCATTTCAAATTTAAAAACCAAATTTGAATTTCATATTATATTAATATTAGATAATATCCTTTATATTTAAATTCAAATATATATAATCTCACTAATTTAATTTCCATATGAAATTAAATTTAGGCAACAACCTCAGCAAGTTTAATTGCACTGTGAAATTAACAAAGTGCCCTTTCTCACAAATGACGAAAATATCCTTTCATCATAAATGACAAAAATACCCCTCTTACAAATTATGTTCTTAATATGTATTCTATGTCTGCAACCCGAAGGCTCCTCATCGTATTAATAGTGAACAGTATCGCGATTGATAATCAATCAATCGTCCCACTCAACATAGTTCAAAATTGATTACCATGCAATTCAATCATTTCATTATCTATTATCTCATCGAGGCTGAGGCACAGAAGTAGTATCAACCTCGGATATCCTTGATATCGTGGTATTTGGTTATTAGATCAACGATCGAAAGAGAATGGATTGAGCTATAACTTAATCCCATTATGGGCACAGATTTAATGTCGTTGCCATCTACCGAATAATTCAGTGAGATAATTTCTCCCATACCCGAGAGTAATGAATCCTCTATCGATCCACCATAGTCTCGATACACTTCTCGATGTAACCAATAACTAACATTCTGAAACTTTTGAGTAGAACTACGTTGGGCTAGTGTCAAACCACACCACTTGGTGCATAAGGTGCTCCGATGTTAGAGGATTTTTTCCACATGCGCTAGGGTTACTATTTATGTGGAATCATCTAGTGGATCTGTCTAGTAAACTTGCTTATGACAAGCACCCATGTGTTGCACCAGGTTGTTGGTAAACAACCTTGACAAGTGAGATTAGTCACTGCCTTACGATAGGGTCGTTCAACACTATGATAGCCTTACCATATTATCTGTGTCCTTGGTCAGAATAATATTGGGGCTATGAACATTTTTAGAATGGCCACCATATATGATCATAGGATTTTTACTATCAAGATTTAAAACACTCCATACCCTCGTCCCAATTCTACCATCCTAAGTACACATATCATTTTATTATACAAATATAATCAAATCACATGATATAGATAAATATTTTTATTGATAATAAAACATGATTACAAAGAGTCAACACTACAATAATTGATTGGCTTTAGGGCACCTACTCTAGCAATCTCCTACTTGCACTATAGCCAACCATTCAATGTATTTAATACCAAATGACGCTAAGTGCCTATCATGCTTCTGCTGCACATCTCCTTTCTAGATCGATTTCTTAGATAAGATTGAATCAACTAAGTATATATTCGGATCACTGGTGAGATCGTGGTTCCTTAGCCATAGCAATGGCTCCATTATTATCGTAGTAGATCTTTATTAGATCAATAATGCTTGGAACCACATCATGTTCAGTAATGAACTTCTTGATCCAAACCGCCTCCCCGGCTACATTAGATAATGCGATACACTTAGCATCAGTTGTAGAATTTGCTACAGTACTTTGTTTTGAGCTTTTTCAGCTCACTGCAGCTCCATTGAGACAAAATACAAAGCCCGACTGCAATCAATAATCATCCTTGTCTATTTGGAAACTAGCATCACTATATCCTCTTATAGTGAGCTCATCTTCCCCTCTATAAACCAAGAACATGTCCTTAGTCCATTTCAAGTACTTAAGGATGTTCTTGACAGCCATCCAGTGATGCTCACCTAGATTCAATTAATATCTACTAAAAGTGTTTAATGCACATGAGACATCAATCCAAGTACACAACATGGCATACATAATGGATCCAATTACTGACGCATATGAGATCCTCTTTATTCTATCTCTCTCATCGTGTGTTGTAGGACATATATTCTTAGAGAGATAGACACCATGTGACATCGAAAGAAATCCCTTCTTGGATTCTTCCATATTGAATCTCTTCAGTATCTTGTCTATGTACATACTGTGACCTAGGCCAAGTAACCTACATGATCTATCACGATAGATCTTTATTTCGAGGATGTAGGCTACTTATCCTAAGTCCTTCATAGAGAAGCACTTGCACAATCAAGTTTTTACTGACTGCAAGTTTGGTATATCATTCTCGATGAGAAGTACGTCATCAACATACAACACCAAGAATGCCACTACGCTTCCACTTACTTTCTTGCAAACATAGGGCTCATATTCGTTCTTGATAAACAGAATTCTTTTACAACTTCATTAAAACGAATGGTCCAGCTCCTTGAAGCTTGTTTGAGTCTAAAAATGGACCTCTACAACTTGCATATCTTATCAGCCTGTTCATCAAGAACAAAACCATCGGGTTGTATCATATACACATCCTCTTCAAGGTTTCTATTTAGGAAAGTTGTTTTGACATCCATCTGCTAAATTTCATAGTCATAATATGCAGTAATCACAACCATAATCCGGATGGACTTAATCATAGCTACTGGCAAAAAGGTTTCTTCATAGTTAATGCCATGAGTTTGTTTGAAACCTTTGGCAACCAGTCATGCCTTATAGGTATGCACCTTGCCATCCATGTCAGTCTTCTTCTTAAAGACCCATTTATACCCCATGGGTTTTACCCCTTCAGGTGGATCCACCAGAGACCATACTAGGTTCTGGTACATGGAGTCGATCTTAGATTTCATGGCTTCAAGCCATTTAATGGAATCTGGATTCGATATAGCATCATCATAGGTCTGGGTTCATTGTCTTAGTAGACCAGTACGTCGTCATGCTGAGTCATGAGAAAATCATATCTCTCGGGCTGATGGCATACTCTTCCAGACCTACGTAGCTCCTATGCTACTTGAGGTGGTTCACTTTGATCCACAGATTGTGGAGTAACCTCCTCACGATGTTCAACTATTTCTTGTGGCACATAATCCGTCATTCGTCTAATGTATCTTGTGGTACTAGAACTTCATTGAGTTCTACTTTTCTCCCTCTAGTACCTCTTAGAAGAAATTTCTTTTCTAAAAAGACACCAGTACGAGCAATAACAACTTTGCGCTCTTCTAGGTGGTAGGAATAATATCCTTTAGTCTCCTTAGGATACCCCACAAATATACATTTATTAGATTTCGGGCACAACTTGTTTGAAGTCAATTTCTTGACATAAACTTTGCAACCCCAAATCTTCAAATAAGACAAATTAGGCTTTTGCCTACTCCATAGTTCCTATGGAGTCTTATCAACAAACTTTGATGGCACAAGGTTAAGTACGTGAGTCGCAGTCTCTAAGGTATAACCCCCAAATGATGCATGTAGATTATTAAAACTCATCATGGACTTAACCATATCAAGTAAGTCTTTATTCCTCCTTTTAGACACACCATTATGTTGGAGTGTATACGTAGAGGTGAGTTTTGATATCATCCACATTCCTTCATGTATGTTTAACTCAACTTGCCACACTTGGCACGGTTTTTACTTTAAGAATATCAATATTGTCTATTTCGAGAACATATAAAATTATTATGAAATAGTTTCATAAAGAATATTATTTATACCAAAAGACAACAATCCATTAGTAATAAAAGCAATATTCTCATTTGTCCAAAGTGGATACGGAAACATCATTTCTAGAAACTGAAGGAAAATCATAATAATCCATTAGTTCCATAACAATCCTGTAAGAAAAGTGAAACAATTAGATCCTACAGCTAATACAACATCACGTGCTCTATTTCCAACTAGTAGGTTCACCTCTCCCTTCGCGAGTAATCTATTCTGCTGTAGTCCATCCACATTAATACAAATGTGAGTACTACATCCTGTGTTAATGACCCAAGATGTTGAAAGGGAGAAGTTAATCTCAATCATGAATGTACCTGATGAAGAAATAGCATTCTTCTACCTTTTTTTGCTAGGAAGGCCTCACAATGTTTCCTATAGGCTAGGATTTCCACAATGAGGACAAACACCCTTCCTTTCTACAATAGTTTCTTCCAACAACTTCTAAGCCTTTTCATTCACACTTGAGTTAGCTTCAACCAACATCAATGTTTCTAACATTTTGATGCCAGACTTAATAGCCTTCAACATATCTAGGAGCTCGGAAAAGGTATATTCTTACCATCCTCAATAAAGTCATAGACAAATTGAGAGTAAGAATCTGGCAAAGACTGTAATATTAGGTATATTGCTAAACCCTCATTAAGTCTACATCCCAAAATCTCAAGCTTGTTCATATACTCGGCCAACTTAAGTATATGATTATCAATTTTGTTACCCTCTTCCATCTTGCATCTAAACAGTGACTGAGACACCATATGCTTCTCATTTTTTTTTTTTTTTTAATAGAGTATAAAGAATGGAAGCTAAGTCTGTATTTTGGCACTGCAATCGTAGTAATGGTGTCATTGATGCAAGCACAATGTACCTTGTCATGTGTATGATTCATATATACATACCCAGTCTAATGGATAGACCTATCAGCAGGTTCTGATGACAAAGTCTGGCCAATGGTCTATAATCTATTGCTTGACTTAAGTATATTGTTTATACTTCTATACCAGTCAACGAAATTCACACCATTCCATTTGTTTCCCAATTCAATGATTTGTCGAAGTGGTGATGGGTTCATATTGCTCATTTTAATGAATCTACAAGTGCAGAATAAGCAAAAGTTATTATTATGTTTATTATTATTTAATAAGGTCTTTTATTAAATAATTGCTCCCACTATTTTCCTCAAGCTAATAGCCCTCAATATTTCAAATATGAAACTTCATACGCCTTAAGGTTCATAGGACGAAAAGAGCATTTTGTAGGTCCTTATACTCATTATGCCTAGCATTAAATAGACTAGGTATTCACCTTATCAATATCTCTAATCAATGATGGATTCGATTTGGTTCCTAAACCCGAATGAGACCGAACCATTTGTTAGGCTATTGTTCTCTTATTTTCTTCCCTAAAATTCATGGAGTCAAACATTGATTTCTATTTGATATTTGACATTCTAATTCGATACATAATAATTTCAAATCGTTTTTTCGCAAGCCATATGAGAAGAAAACGTCTTATACGTTTCTAGGGGGGTATTGTTCATTTATATCTATCCCAATGAGCCATTTATCGAATCGTTGCAATTGATGTTCGATCCCGAAGAGAAGGAAGAGATCTTCGGAAAGTGGGTTTTTATGATCCGATAAATAATCAAACCCATTTCAACATTCCTGCTATTATATATTTCCTTGACAAGGGCGCTCAACCTACAGGAACTGTTGGCTTTCCTAGTGGACTGAGATCCCATCTAGCCCATTTCAAACCTTTGATTTGGCGAACAAGCCAAAATTTGTTGATTAGGTAGGCCAACACACTTAATTCACACCAGTTGATAGCTCAAACTACCAACCTCAAATGCGAAATAAGCCAACAAACCAATCACACAATTCAATGGCCGAAGCCATTGTCCTCAAGTGTGATTCTAAGTATCAGTAGAGTGGACACTACATGTCATCACGTACACACAAGTGTACTTCTCCACTATGCCTATGATGTGTTTATCAACCTTGCTTCATCGAACAGGCAAAACACACAATTTAAGTTGACCCATCACCATTAAGGAAAACTCTAATGAAATTTAACCTCCCACTAGTAGAAGTGTACCCTTCACTTTGGCAAACAAGGTTCTGATTAACAGTGGTTTGATTAAACCCATGGTGATGGAATGCTTTTATGGATTTGAATTAATATACTTTATCGAGGGGTTTTATTTTGTGTGTCTCACCAATTTTATCTTGTTTAGCATGTTATATTCATAACATACACCCTTAGCATGCATACTAAGCATAAAATAAATGTGTTGCTGCATAGCCTTAAGTAAACCGATTCCTCAAGCCTACAGGAATCGGTAGGTCAACCTAGGTTTAATTATAATTTTGGATTCTTCAAGTAATTCGCCTTCTCCTTCCTTCGCTTCTTCTTCTCGAACATTACACAACTTTCAAATTAAAATTACATTTCTAATTTTACATATTTGAAAAGAAACCTTGAGTTACATTCGAGGGAGTGAGATAAGAGAAAGAAATACATCGGAGGTAATAAAGAAAGGCATGGGCATGCATGCCCTATTTTAAAATTACATAATCCAAAAATTAAACTAAGTCCAAAGGCTTATGCACCATACACAATGCATATTCACATACAAGAATCATGCATCAATTAATCAAAATTAAATTCTGATTTGTTTTGGTAAATTACACGTTACCCCTTAAAGTTTAGCAATATTTCTAGGTCCAATAACTTTAAAAAATTGCAATTTGACCCATTAGATTTGGGTCTTACTCAATTGGGCCTTTAGAACATTCCCAACATGCAGCAACATATATCAAAAAAATTTTAAATTTTTCTTTATCGTGCAACAATGCGAAAAAGCCCAAAATTTGGCCCATTGCATCTTTTACGTGGGCTGTCCTGTTTTTCCAGATTTGACGTGCATTCGCATGCAAATCAGATCGGGCACTTGGCTGAAAAACGAACTGCCACTACTAGCACTTGGCCACCGCAAGACCACTGCAAGCAGGGAAAAAAGAGTATGGACAGCAGCAGCATGTTGTTGCGCGCTGCTGTGCATGAATAGCAACCTTGCAAGGCTGCTGCTGTGCTGCTTGCTACAGTACCACCTAAGGCCACATGCCAAGGCATACAGCTACCTCCCTACACCAAGCAGCGCGCTGCTGTGCGCTACAAGGCGCCCAAACACAGCGCACGCCCCAAGCAGCGCGCATTTGCATGCTACTGCTTCTTCTTTGCGCAGCTACTGCCCTTTAAGGGGCAGCCACCCACAACCCGTTAAGGGTAGATCCATGTAGCATTGAAATCAAGTTTTATTTGATTTCTTTTGACTTGAAACAGAAAACAAAACAGATGCAAACCCAAACACAAAATCTCAGCCAAACAAGTTAGCAAAAATTCCAAATTTTATTCAGTAAATTAAAATCACAATTACACATCATCGACATGCATCAATTGATAACAAAAATAATGTAATCAAGCGTAAGAGGCTCTGATACTACTGTAGGTTAATGGATCCATTATGCAGTGGAATTTAAAAAAAAAAATAGTCAAGATCCGCTAACCTTTGACCCATGATCCTTACGCCGATTACATTGTTTTTGCATAAAAAATCAAATCAAAGGTAAAGTGCATCATACCAGCGTTGGAGCCTCCTTAGATTTGATGATGGATTCGCAAATCACTTCAATGTAGAAGTGCACGATCGGTATCAAGACGAAGACAAGACTATTGCCATTATGAGATTTTACAGACTAGCAAAATCTCACAACTTTAAGAACAAAATTTTTTTGCAGATCTTTTCTTGGGAGAAAAATTCTTTCTCTCACAAAGAGGCTCACAGTTTTGAGAGAGAGAGAGAGGTGGCTAGGGTTTCAATTTTGCAACTCAAAAATCACTTAATGATTTAATTTTTAGGTGCACTTAAATAGTGCACGCTAAAATTCTATTCCGACTTGGAATAGCCATCTATTCCAATTGGAATAGCAAATAACTTTTTCCAATTTGGAATAGATTCCCCTTGCAACCAAACATGGCATTTCTAATTTCAAATTTAAAAACCAAATTTTCATATTATATATAATATCAGATAAAATCCATTATATTTAAATTAAAATACAACACACAACACACACCACACAATACACACAAACATATATATCCATTATATTATATTAATTCAATTCAAATTTAAAAACCAAATTTTCATACTATTAATATTAATATTAGTAACATCCATATATTTAAATTAAAATACACACACAGATACATATATATAATTTCATATGGAATTAAATTAGTGAGATTATGTGTGTGTGTGTGAATCAAAATGTCAGATGACAAGAACAAGGATCTGTTTGAAAATTAACCCAGTTCAGTTTGAGTGGGCATGTGAATCAAAATGTCAAATGACAAAGAACCAAGGGTCTGCTTGATATCTACCAAAGTGACGTCGTTTTATTTGTCACTTAAATGTGTAAGAATTTGCTCCAGCTCACCATGTCTCACTTTACTAAAATCATAGCAGCTCTATATCTTTCTCTTTTAAGGTTTTCAAACACTTTGTAATTTCATTCATTCAATTAGTAAAGTTGAAAAGTTTACTCTTTAATTTCTATTTTTCTTAACAAGTTCTCTCGAATTTGCAAAGTTCATTGGTATCAAAGCCAATGACTAACGTCAATGGCAAAGATTTCAGATGCAAATCAATCACAAATTCCAGCCAAAGTCACAACAAAGAGATTGCATTCCCACAGCAAAATGCACAAATTCCAGCTGCAAATCACTCACAAATTCCAGCTGCAAATCACTAAAAAATTCAGCTGCAAAACTCACAACAGCCAGATTGCATTCCCACAGCAAATACACAGATTTCAACTGCAAATCACACACAAATTCCAAGAATTCCAGAAATTCAGATTGCATTTCCACAGCAACTACACAAATTTCAGTTGCACATCACTCACAAATTCCAGCTGCAAAACTCACAACAGCCAGATTGCACTTCCACAGCAAATACACAGATTTCAACTACAAATCACACATAAATTCCAGAAAATCCAGATTGCTCCAAATTATACCTAGGCAAGGGACCGGTCCCTTGCGGGCCCAGGCTAGGCCCGTTTGGGACTGGTCCCTTGGGACTGGTCCCAAATGGGAAAGTCTCTCATGGGCCTGGGATCGGTCCCAGGCCCATGAGAAAAATCAGGACCCGGACCAGGCCTTAGGCCTGGTCGAGACTGGTCCCATGGGGTTTGGAAAATTTTATTTTCCCCCTCAATTTTTTTTATATTTGGGGGCAAAACGAAATTTTATGGGGGTTTTTAGTATTTTTTAGGGGTTGATTAGTAAGTTTCTAAAAATTTAATTAATTTTAAAAAATAATAAATTAACTTTAATTTAATTTTACATAAATAATATCACATGACACATTCACGCTTCACAAATAAACAATTAAATAATTTTTTATTAAATTATTCATCTTCAATTTCATCGTCAACAATAGTTACATTATTCAAATCTGTATTCCTAAAGAGTTCGAGTAGTTCGGGATCTTCAGGGTGCTGTTGTAGTCTTCTTTCTCCATGAGTCCAATCCCGTAAACACGTTATCACTTCAATCATCTCATCGGGAAAGAACATCTTCTGTCTAACAATCCGACCACTCGTTGAAAATGTTGACTCGGATGCAATTGTAGAAAGCACAGATAAAATGTCGTGCCATTGGGATATAAGGGGAATGACTTTCTTGTTGGTTCACCATTGAAGAATATCCATGTCAAGTTGCTCCTTATCGTCATAAAGGTCAAGTCCACCTGAGGTAGCAAGTCATTTATTTGGTCTATGTATGTACGAGCTGGAGCTAGAGCTGGAGCTTCCACCACGTCCCACATACGCCCACTTGCTCGATCCTTGGAGGGGGGCTACATCAAGGTCCTGATCGCCTCTCCTAGACGTTCCATTCCATTCCACTCTACTTCCATTGGATCTGTTCATATAAAGAAAAAAGCCTATCCAATTTGTGTTTAAAGTCAGTCAAATAAGACGTATACATGTCCTAAATATGGCCAACTCAGTAATTACACGTTAACTACGGATAATTTAAACCTAGGATCTAGAAAAAGGCCTAATCCATATAAGAATGGAATATCTAACCAATATCTCTTATATTTTCTTCCATACTTGAAACAATTTCACTAAAAATGTTATCGTGTCTATATTGATCAAAAGTTTTAGCAATTTGAACTAAAATATCTAACACTAAATTAGTAGTGGATAATAAATACCACTTAAGTATAGTAGCATCTAAAAAATTTTAAGAAATGAATAAAAAAGTTCACAAACCGCCCAATCATCATAGTTGACAACTTTCTCTGGATGTTCTTCCGGTTGACGAAATCTGTAATTTGTCTCGTGGTTGCAAAGCTTTTTCCACATCAAGTAGGTGAGTTCCAACGGATAGGCATGTTGTACATAACTTCAAAGTGAACCGGTGGGTCCTCTGCTTACAATATTTGACGTACTCCTGCCATCTTTATTGCTACCGCCAACGATAAATCCGATAGCTTACCGCACCCTCTCAATCTTTGAATGTATAGATCTAAACCTGTTTAACTATCAAATTGATGATGTGACAAGCACATCTCTGGTGATAAAATTTGCTTCACCAAGCAGATCCAATTTTTTGCAAATAAAGTATTGTCGCAGTGTTAGCAGCTGCATTATCAAGCCTTAGCGCTACAACTCTATCAGTTAATAAATATTCTTACAAAATTCAAGAATCGTAAAATAAATAGTTTCAGCACTATGTTTTTCATATAAGGTTAAAACCTATCAATTTTTGTTGTAAACCCCAATTATGATCTAAGAAAAGTACTGGAACAGTGTAAAAAATCGGTTTTTGATCTACAAGCCCATATGTCGATGTAAGGCAATAGATATATTCCTAAAATTTTGAAATTCGTTTTTAAGTTTATTATTTATTTTGTTAAATTTTGTATATCTCTTCTAATTGTAGTTCTACTAAAGGGGTATATGCTGGACAAAATGCAGTTTTAACCATATTAACAAAAAAAGGATTTTCAGATAAACAATGGGAGAGTCCGTAGCAACTATATATCTTGTTATTTCTCTCGTGCAACATGTGTATTGTATTGCCATGTTGAGAGAGTGAGATTGTGGATTAAAATTAAGTTGAGTTTGAATTTGTCTACCTGATCCGCTTGAAGATGCATTTATTTGGGGATGCTTCTTCTCTACGTGTGTCGCATCGTGAAGTCCCCTTCTCAGCGCCAATAATGGTTCCACATAAAAATACATATCCCCACACGTTCTTCCCCCTCCCCCATTTGTCTTTGGGTGTTTGATTTGGTGAAGTATTGTAGACATCGGACACGACCCTCTTGACAGTCGGGGGGGTTGGGCTATGTCCGTGCCGTTGACTCGCAGCTCACATGTGTTTGGCTACACCTGTCCCGGCCGAATGTGGTTGTGGAATTACAGCTGCGTCCTCTGGAGGAAATGGTGAAAATGAATTGAAGGCTTCAATTTCTTGGTGGATGGAACATAAAACTATTTGGGGAGACATTATAAATTTATGATAAAATAATAAATAATTAAAATGAAAGAAAATAAATAATAATAGAAATTGATGATATTGAAAAATAGAAAAAAATTGAATAATATAAATAATTATAAATTAAATGAATGAGAAATGATTGGAGATTTTGGAGTAGAGAGAGAGGTAAAATAAAGATTAGAGACGAGTAGATTAAGGTAGTAATGGGGGTAGGAGAGATTGAGAGAATGAAAGAATGAGAGATTGATTGGTGTGAAAAAAATTAAAGGTTTTAGGGTTATTTATAGTGTAGTTGTGGGGGGGAAAATGAAAAAAAAAAACTTATATTATATAAAAGTAACCGTTGGTGTCAGTTACCGTTGGCAGCCAACGGTTATAAATAAAAAATTTATAATCGTTGGCTGCCAACGGTTAATTTTTTTTTTTTTTAATAAATTTTGTAAAATTTCATTTTAGTCATTCAATTTATACTTATTTTAGGGGGTTTAAATAATTTTACAAAGGACTAAATTGATAAAAGATAAAAAAAAGTTTAGGCCCAGGCCTGGGACCGGGCCCAGGCCTGGGACCGGGCCCAGGCCTGGGCCTTGGAGGGGGGCCCGGGCCCTCCTCCTTAGGCTTGGTCCCATTTTGGGACCAGGCCTCCTGGGAGGACCCAAAGACCGGTCCTAGGACCGGTTTTTGGAGCTGGGCTTTTGGGCCCGGTCCCAAATGCCCAGCTCTACTCCAAATTGCATTCCCACAGCAAAAACATAGATTTCAACTGCAAGTCACACACAAATTTCATCTGCAAAACTCACAATAGTCAAATTGCATTCCCACAGCAAAATACACAAATTTCAGCTGCAAATCACTCACAAATTCCAGCTGCAAAACTCACAGATTCCAGCTACAAAACACAAAATCCAGATTGCATTCCCACAGCAAAATACACAAATATCAGCTGCAATCTGGTTTTCTGGAATTTGTGTGTGATTTGCAGTTGAAATTTGTGTATTTGCTGTGGGAATGCAATCTGGCTGTTGTGAGTTTTGCAGCTGGAATTTGTGAGTGATTTGCAGCTGAAATTTGTATATTTTGCTGTGGGAATGCAATCTGGATTTTTTGGAATTTGTATGTGATTTGCAGTTGAAATATGTGTATTTGCTGTGGGAATGCAATCTGGCTGTTGTGAGTTTTGCAGCTGGAATTTGTGAATGATTTGCAGCTAAAATTTGTGTAGTTGCTGTGGGAATGCAATCTGGGTTTTCTGGAAATCTGGGAATTGGTGTGTGATTTGCAGTTGAAATCTGTGTATTTGATGTGGGAATGCAATCTGGCTATTATGAGTTTTGCAGCTGGAATTTGTGAGTGATTTACAGTTGAAACTTGTGTATTTTGCTGTGGGAATTCAATCTGACTGTTGTGAGTTTTGCAGCTGGAATTTGTGAGTGATTTGCAGCTGATATTTGTGTATTTTGCTGTGGGAATGCAATCTGGCTGTTGTGAGTTTTGCAGCTGGAATTTTTGAGTGATTTGCAGCTAATATTTGTGTATTTTGCTGTGGGAATGCAATCTGGATTTTGTGTTTTGTAGCTGGAATCTATGTGTTTTGCAGCTGGAATTTATTGAATGAAGACTGACGGAGTCTATGTGTTGTGCTGCAATATTGAATGAAGACTGATGAGGTCTGTGTATTTTGCTGCATATACGAAGATTGAATGAAGACTGATGAAGTCTGTGTGTTTTGCTGCATATACATGTTGTATGCATGTTGCTTCAATTGAGCACTATGAAGTTGGTTTAGTTTGAGTGGGCATGTGAATCAAAATGTCAGATGACAAGAACCAAGGATCTGTTTGAAAATTAACCCAAGTTCAGTTTGAGTGGGCATGTGAATCAAAATGTCAAATGACAAAGAACCAAGGGTCTGCTTAATATTCTACCAAAGTGACGCCGTTTTAATTGTCACTTAAATGTGTAAGAATTTGCTCCAGCTCACCATCTCTCACTTTACTAAAATCGTAGCAGCTCTATATCTTTCGTAGCAGCTTTGTATCTTTCTCTTTTAAGGGTTTCAAACACTTTGTAATTTCATTCATTCAATCAGTAAAGTTGAAAAGCTTACTCTTTAGATTTCTATTTTTCTTTCAACAAGTTCTCTCGAATTTGTAAAGTTCACTGTGTGTGTGTGTGTGTGTGTTTATATACACACACACGCAATCTCACCAACAAACTCAGCAAATTTATTTGTACTGTGAGATTACCAAAATGTCTTTTCATCACAAATAATGAAAATATCATTTAATTATAAATAACGAAAATACCTTTCTTACAAATTATTTTCTTAATCTGTCTTCTATGCGTGCGACTCGATGGCTCCTCATCGTATTAGTAGTGAATAGTATTGCGATTGACAATCAATTAATCATCCCACTCGACACAGGCCAAGATTGGCCTTTAGCTAGGCATCATGACCACTCGATAGATTCAAATTCAACGAAACCGTTGTATATCAACGATATGGTTACCGTGCAATTCAATCTATTCATCATCTATTATCTCATCAAGGTCGAGGCACAGAAGTAGTGTCAACCTCAGATATCCTTGATATCTCAATATTCGGTTATTGGACCAACGACCAAAATAGATTGGATTGAGCTACAATTAATCTCACCGTAGCCATAGATTTAATGTCGTTGCCATCTACCGAATTACTCAGTGAGATAATTTCTCCCATACCCAGGAGTGATGAATTCTCTGTCAGTCCACCATAGTCTCGATACATTTCTCGATGTAGCCAATCACTACTGTTTTAATAGTTTTGAGTAGAAATACATTGGGGTAGTGTCAAACCACACCAATTAGTGCACAAGGCGCTTTGGTGATCTCAAGTCTATGGATCACATGTATCACGATCCGTTAGAAGATTTATTCCACAGACACTATGGTTACCATCTATATGGAATCCTCTAGTGGATCCGTCCGGTGAACTCGCCTATGACAAGCACCCATGTGTTGCACCACGTTGTCAGCAAACAACCTTGACAAGTGAGATCAGTCACTGCCTTACGACAGGTTTGTTCAACACAATGATAGCCTTATTGTATTATCTATGTCCTTGGTCAAAAAAATACTAAGGCTACAAACATTTCCAGAATGGCCACCATATGTGACATAGGGTTCTCACTATCAAAGTTTAAAACACTCGATGCCCTCATCACAAGTCTATCATCCTAAGGACACATATCATTTTCTTATATGAATATAATCAGATCACATGATATAGATAAATGCCTTTATTGATAATAAAACATGATTACAAAGAGTTAATATTACAATAATTGATTAGCTCTAGGGCACCTACTCTAACAATTCCAAGACTTGGATTACTTAATCTTTTATTCATGCACCTATTTAATTAATTAACATAAATAAACATACTCATGTTTCATGCATACAATTTAATCAATCCAACCAAATCAGCCATTTGGCAGCATGTCATCTTGGCACTGACATCTCTATGATCTAGGCCTCCATCTCATTATTTTCCAATTACCTTCTAATTATATTTAATATAGTAAAATGAGTCTAAACTTCTATCTCAAATGAGATGGAGGCCAAGATCTTAGAGATCTTTCTTTATGGTTAATTATATAGGAGATTGTTGGTAAGGTTAAACATATAATAAAGCAAATTAAACTGTTGCTTATGGAAGATCAAGATTGAGCATAGCAATTTGCTTTGTCTTTGTTTTTTAATTTCAGCATTTTTTTTCTTTAATTTCTCCTTTTAATAAAATGAACATATATAATTTACGTACTCATCAAGTTCGAGACCTCGTAATTAATTTAAGTTTCTTCATTTGTCATTTGCGGAAACATATTTACAATGGTAAGTATAATTAAAGAATCCACTGCCGCTTTCATTAATCTAATTAATAGTTGAGTTTGGGACATTCAAAGAGGAATATGTCAATAATTAAGTTGTTAAGTAAGATATAATTAAACTAGCTAGACAATGGATTAAGGTTTTGAGAAAATCTCATATGTAACACCAGATAAAAGTCCATTGGGAAAGGGAGGTTTCTATTAAAAAAAATCAATTGAGAATATATTATAGATTTGACAGGATTGATTGAAAGAACAAATATCTAGCTAATTTAGGATACCAAATTCCAAGACTTGGATTACTTAGTCTTTGAATCATGCACCTATTTAATTAATTAACATAAATAAAGATCCTCATATTTCATGCATATGACTTAATCAATCCACCCAAATCAGCCATTTGGCTGCATGTCATCTCCACATTGACATCTCTAAGATCTAGGCCTCCATCTCATTATTTTCCAATTATCTTATGATTAGATTTAATATGGAAAAATAAGTCTAAACTTATATCTCAAATGAGATGTAGGCCTAGATCTTAGAGATCTTTCTTCATGGTTTTTTATATAGGAGAGTGTTGTAAGGTTAAACATATATTAAGGAAAATTAAGCTGCTGCTTAGGGAAGATCAAGACCAAGCACAATAATTTGCCTTGTCTTTGTTTTTTAATTTCAGCATTTTTTTTCCTTAATTTCTCTTTTTAATAAAAATAAATATATATAATTTAAGTAATCATCAAGTTTGAAGCCTATTAATTAATTTAAGTTTCTTCATTTTTCATTTGTGGAAACATATTTTCAATGGTAAGTATAATTGTATACGATAAAAATCTACGGTTACGGAATGGACTGATTCTGTAAGGTTGAGGCCATTGACGATCTACTGAACCTGCACACACAACAAAACAAGCGCGAAGCTTAAGTAAAACACCGATGTGGTCTTTGTTGTAGGCACTCCAACGCTCAAGAGAACGAGATTGAAATAGGCTATTTAGTGAGAGATAAGGGGAGGAAGGCTTACCAGAGTTTGATGAGAGATTAGAGCTATGGCCAAAAAGTCCTGATTCATGCTAGATTCAGGATCTTAGATGAATTAGGATATGGATTAAAAATAGGAAATGGATGAAATCGGGTTTAAGAGGAACTTTGGGTTCTTGGAGTGATCTTGGGTTGTTGGGGCTGGGCCCAAGTTGATTAGTGATGAAGCCCGATTGGAGGAAGGCCTTAGTATTTGGAGAATCCAACTAGTTAATTGTCTGGTTGATGCAATGGGCTAGCCCATAACATCGATCTTGGCATAGGCCCAACTGAAATTGGGCCATGTCCTTGGGCCTCATAGTAAGTGTTTCATGTTTGGGCCTAATAAGGCCCAAGATGATTTTTAGCCCATACGATAATTAAAGAATCCACTGCCTCTTTCATTGATCTATTTAGTAGTTTAGTTTGAGACATTCAAAGAGGAATATGTCAATAATTAAGTTGTTAAGTAAGATATAATATAAACTGGTTCCCATATGAAACAATAGATAAAAGTCAATTGGGAAAGGGATGTTTCTTTTAAGAAAATCAATTGATAATATATTATAGGTTTGGCAGGATTAATTGAAAGAACAGACATCTAGCTAATTTAGGATACCAAATTCCAAGACTTTGATTACTTAATCTTTGAATCATGAACCTATTTAATTAATTAACAGAAATAAACATACTCATGTTTCATGCATATGATTTAATCAATCCACTATGTGATTATTTTGTCAAATTATGAATTCGGTGTGGTAACACTTATCTCTCTTAGGTCGTTACATCGTCTTGCATTTGCACAATTATTTTTGTTTAAATTTCCAGTGTGATGACTCTGTGTCAAAGTGACCACTTTCAATCTATTCTGTTTTCCATTATATCATGTGAGCACTTCAGAGTCTGAGTGGTCACATGCATTTGGTAGATATTTTGCATAACACGTATTGCATTTCTATATTCCATTGAAATGTTTTATTCTCTTTTGAGATATTGTATGTGGTCCATGACACTTGTAATTTATTGATACAATGTGCTGGAAAGTTTGTTTGCAATTGTCAGTGGTCCCAAGAAAGTTTGGAATAAAACTTTCCAAAAGGTAAAACCATAAAACATCTTGTTGGCCACCTGTCCCTTTACATTGGCCAGAAGTTTTCTTTATGTTCTCTTCTTCAATGCAATTTCATTTTAAGCCTGATAATTCCTTTGAAAGACTCTCCATATTCTAAAAGGTTTCATTTGTTTTACATCAGGTTTCATATGCTTAGGTAGGCTTACAAATACCTTCCTTAATACTTTGAGTTTTTTTCGTCCTTGCCTCTACATTGGTTACATAGTTGTTGCTCAGCATCTTCAATGATTGATCCTTGAGAGGTCCTCTAGGCTAACCAGGTGGTCTCATTAATGTAGAGCTTGCTGTGGTAGTTTGAAGTTCGACCAAAGGGTGGAGTTTGAAGCATTGTGACAATAAGGAATGTTCTAGTGACTAATGCTTAACTTTGGCTTGGTAATTGAACTGTAAATGTTTACCATAGTGGATTGGCTTCATTTGGACTTGGTCCCATGGATGTAGGCCTTTTTCCAAACCATGTAAAATCCCCTGGTGTGCTTTATTTTGTTTCATGAATGTTGGTTTGTATTGCTAATGAATGAACAAACTCATGAGCACTAAAATCAACTTAGCAACCTATTCTGCTTAGGTTTAATCAACTTGGTAAGTGATTAAAACTTTCAATTGATATTAGAGCATAAGGCTTTCAATTTATCATTCAAAATCTTCTTATCTTCTATCAAGGAAGATTTTTTTAGATTGAAGAGATTTAATTCTCTTGATGTCTTTTAACCATATCTCATACATTTTGTCATAAGCCTCATGTTGCTATTTGTAGACATCACTTGAGTCATCCAAGGGCACACTATTATTGTCCTCTTGGTTAGTCGTAAAGGCCAAAAAGTGTTCATCCTCATTCATCACCCCCACTCTCACTTAGGGTGGCAACCATGGCTTGTAAGAATTCAAATAGGGATTTTAGGAGCACAAAGCAACAAACCCCAACCCAAAACGCATAGTATGTGATCTTTTACGATTTCCAAAGTTTTAATCTTCAAAAAATTATTAAAAAAAATCTGCTCGTCCGAATCGCTTCATTCTTTTTGCATTTCGTTCCTTGCATTTTTCTCCACCGCCATGCAAAAAATCAGATCAAAACGACAACCCCAGAAAAGATCGTCCCTCGGTGTGCCAAACGCCCCTACCGTGCGCGAAAGCAAGGTTGCCGCTCCACACTAAAAGAGTGCACCCCAACTCTGCACACCACAATTTAAATGGGGATTTTAGGAGCACAACGTAATAGACCCTAACCCAAAACGCATAGTATGTGATTTTTTACAATTTTCCAAAGTTTTTCTTTAGAGTGTTCTCACACTTAGACTGAATATGGCCATAGCCTTCACACTCAAAGCATTTGATCCCTTTGATTTTCTTTTCACTTTCTCTTGAAAATCTTTTTGAGAAACCACCTTGACCAGATTGGTCAGAAAACTTTTTCAACAAGGGTTGTTTTCCCTTTTTAGCCACACTTGGGTTTCTCATGTTCTTTTCCAAGAATTTTGAAAAGTTTTTAGTGATTAAAGCAAACTCATCATCTTCATTGTCACTAGTATCACAAATAACTAGAGAATTAGAAGTTACCTCATGTTTCAACGCAAGCCCTTTACATGATTTCTTTTCCCATCTTTTCAGGCTAAGCTCGAAAGTTTGTAGAGATTCAATCAATTTGTCCAGTTGCATCTTGTCGAGGTTGCGACATTCTTCAATAGAGGTTGCCTTAGACATGAATCTTTGAGGCAAGGAGCACAACACCTTCCTAACAAGTTCAGCGTCAAAAAAGATTTTACCCAAAGCAAAACCTCATTCGTGATATCACACAATCGGCCATGAAAATTAATGATGGTTTCATTATCATGCATAACAAGATTTTCATAGTCCGTTATAAATCTCTTAAGCCTAATCTTTTTCACAATACCGGTTCCTTCATTTTTTACTTGGAGTCTATCCCAACATCCTTTGTCATTTAGCAATATTTTTCATTTGACCTATGCTAACAGCATTAAAAATTGCATGAAGGGCTTTCGAATTAAAATTAGACTCCTCTAACTCAGACTTGGTCCATTTGATCAATAGCTTTTCCTTTACTCCCAGTTGCTTCATTAGTTTTAGGTTATTTCCAACCAACCGTACAAGCATTCCAAGCCCTCTCATCAATGGACTTAAAAAATGCATGCATCCTAGGTCTTTAAAAGGAATATTTGGTTCCTTCCAACAAGGGTGGTCTATTGGTAGACCCTCATTCACTGAAAAAACTCATGGTAAACAAAACAGTTAGTGTCATCACACAAGGATTGAAGTGGTCACACACAAGTTTGCAAGATGGAAGTCACAACACATGCACAGATGTGGTCATATTCAGAAAGCTCAACACCGATGTGGCGACACAGATCCAAAATGGTCACAAGGTCTATAGTGAACATAGTTGCTCAAAATCATGAAAAATACCCGGAAGCAAATAGATACAAAAATGCGATTTAAACACAATCAACAAGTAAGGATCAACTGAAACAACTCTTCAAAACTAGCTCTGATACCAACTAAAAGTTTTAATCACTTACCAAGTTGATTAAACTTAAGTGGAATGGGTTGCTAAATTGATTTTAGTGCTTATGAGTTTGTTCATTCATCAGCAATACAAACCAGCATTCATGAAACAAAATAAAGCACACTAGGGGATTTTACATGGTTCGGCAAAATGCTTACTTCCATGGGACCAAGTCCAGATGAAGCCAATCCATTATGATAAACATTTACAGTTCAATTACAAAGCCAAAGTTAAGCATTAATTGCAAGAACACTCCTTGTTGTCACAATGCTTCAAACTCCACCCTTTCAAACTACCACGGCAAGCTCCAAGTTAACGAGACCACCTAGTCAGCCTCGAGGACCTCTCAAGGATCAATCACCGAAGACGCTCTTCGGTTGAAGTAGCTCAAAATACCATCAAGCAACAGCTATGTAACCAATATAGAGGCAAGGACGAAAAAACTCAAAGTATTGAGGAAGGTATTTGTAAGTCTACCTAAGCATATGAAACCTAATGTAAAACAAATGAAACCTTTTAGAATATGCAGAGTACTTTCAAAGGAATTATCAGGTTTAAAATGAAATTGCATTGGAGAAGAGAATATAAAGAAAACTTCCGGCCAATGCAAGGGGACAAGTGGCCAACAAGATGCTTTATGGTTTTACCTTTTAGAAAAGTTTATTCCAAACTTTATTCGGACCACCGACAATAGCAAACAAACTTTCTAGCATATTGTATGAATAAATGACAAGTGTCATGGACCACAAACAATATCTCAAAAGAGAATAAAAACAGTTTAATGGAATATCAAAATGCAATACGTGTTCTACAAAATATCTATCAGAAGCATGTGACCACTCAAACTCTGAAGTGCCCACACGATAGGATAGAAAACATAATAAATTGAAAGTGGTCACTTTGATAAAGAGTCGTCACATTGAAAATTTAAACAAAAATGATTGTGCAGAGGCAAAACAATATCAGGACCTCAGAGATCAATGTTACCACACTGAATTCATAATTTAACAAAAATAGTTACAATCAAATCAGCCATTTGGCTGCATGTCACCTTTCACACCTCTTTTAATTAACTTGACTTCATATTCGAACACTTCATTTACCTCCTTTTGAGGTTAAGTAAATCCTATTATGTCTTTTAGCTAACCATTTCTCATAGCTTTTCTTCCTATATATATATATGATCTTTATATATTCATTTCATCTCATGAACAATTAATTAAAGCTAGCTACAAGATTCATTTTGCTAGCCAACATTTCACAAAATTAGCAATGGACCTCTTCTTCCTTTCTGGCTTAATCTTCTTTACTCTTTTCCTCGCTGGATCTTTTGCTTATCTCTTTTGCAACGAATTTAAATCATCTTTCTCTAACCTTCCTCCAGGCAACTCGAGCTTGCCATTCATAGGGGAAAGTCTTAAGTTTCTCAACACTGGCCGAAAGGGTCATCTTGAGGAGTTTATTTATGATAGAATAGCCAAATACTCCTCTCCAATCTTCAAGACTTCAATCCTAGCTGAACCAACCATTGTTGTTTGTGGTGCTGCTTCAAACAAGTTCTTGTTCTCCAATGAGAACAAGCTTGTCCAAGCCTGGTGGCCTGACTCAGTTAACAAGATCTTCCCTTCACCTACACAAACATCTTCCAAAGAAGAATCCAAGAAGATAAGGAAGATGTTACCGAACTTTCTAAAGCCAGAGGCCACTATAACATTATAGACATATAGCTATGAAAATTAGCTGCAGAAAGGAAAACTATAGCAAATACATATTTACAGCTACAAAAGTCAATATTTATAGCTAATTGAAATAATTTTAGTGATAAGATTTCTTCCCTCGAAGCTAATATTCATCTCTTGCTTTAACTTATTAAAATCATGGCAATAACTAGTTATTTAGCTACAATGTATTAGCTATGGTTCAATATTGTCGCTAATTAATGTATTTAGCTATAAACATTTAATTTACATGGCATATAATATCATTATTAGCTACGAGTTTAACTATATAGCTATTATTTGTGAATTAGCTATAAAATATTGAAATTTATAGCTAATTAAGGTATTTAGTTATACAAATTTTATTTTCATGATAGTAACAATATTATAGTATCATTATTAGCTACTAGTTTAAATATATAGCTAATATGTGTGTATTAGCTATAAATTATTTGAATTTGTAGCAAAATAAAGAATGTGAAAATTAATATGCTACAATCCTTATAGTATACAGCTATAGATATTCTAATTTATCCCATGAGTAATTATATTTTTATTACTTGTGAATTAAATAGTTATAGTCAAATTAAACATAGTGTTAATCACATAGCTAAGGTTAATAATAAATTATAACCTTCAACCAATAACTAACTTAAAAGAACTCTTCCCAACTTATCAAGTTTAGTTTCAATACAATTTAAATATGTCGAGCAAAATATTAGACTCTCTTTCATAATGTACGCCTCTGCAGTAGAACTTTCTGGTCGACTTTTATTACGAACATAACGCTTCAATTTTCCTAAGAACCTATACAAATGTGTTTCTTCAACTAATTAATAACTTATTATAACCACATATTAATTAAAAAAAAAAAAGTAGATATATGAAATAATGAAAACAAAATATTGCTATCCGTTTGAGTGTCTGATGCTCAGCTCGCTCCATGTACTCATTTGCTACACATTCCACATCAGTAATCAATAAGTTAGAGATCAATTTGTAAGTTCGTTCTATGAACAAGAAATAAAAAATTCATTACGAAGCTTAGCAATGGTAGGATTTAAGTGGCTCTCATCTCCTAATGATTTAATAAATTGTTTAATAAATCATTCTCAAAGTATCAATTGCAATTGATTTAAACCACTCGTGATTTAATTCATAATATCTTTTCGTATTGTTTATAATAAGAATATAAATTTGCTTATAAAAATTGAACTTAGTGAATCACATGAGACTATGGTTGGCTTGTGTAACAATCCTACTATGTAAAGATTATTTATCTTATTCATCATTTATAATTCAAATTATTTATCTTAAATATGTAGAATTTAATTTTCTTCATCATAATTTATGTAATTTATCTTTTAAATGTGAATAATTTGATAAATAATTTATATACATTACTAATTATAAGATTAATTTAATAAGATAATTTGTTTAACCTTAGTTATGGTGAACCTTATTATTATTTAATTAGGTTAAGTCTATTGTTGTTGTTTCAATTAAAAATTATATTTACACTTCAAATAAGATAAAGATTATATTTTTTCCCTCCTTAATTTTCATATTGCGCCTTTTATTTTTATTTTTTTGGTAAGGTTTCTTTTTTTTTGAAAGTGTTTAATATAAAACAAGGAGCAAGGACTAAAACCTTTGGAAGAATTCCCAGGCAAGATTCAGTCTTCAAATGTCAGTTTTTCTATTTCCTTTCAATTAGGTTTTAATCCTTTGATCCAAATTACCATAAATTAGGTTTTATTCCATCGAGCTTCTTGGCACCCAAATTTGTAATTCAAATTACAAATGCACCACTTAAAATCGAATTAAATTTCTCTTTGTTGTCATAAACCTCACAGCCATCTTTTGGTTAAACCCTACACAAGTAGCTGCTTCCGCACCTTAGATTTACATTCGAATTCTCATCCATCTCCATTTAAAGACAAGAAACTCATAAAAACCCAATTTCGACGTTTGTATAGGTGTGCATTTCTTTCCAAATCTAAAAATTTCTTTTTTTCCCTCTCTCTTTAGTTGTTTCTTATTTACGAATTCTTTGTGGGTTTATGTTGACTTTGCTAGATATTTGGAAATTGGAAGCTGGGTGATGAGTTGCGTTAATTTTTGGAAGTTTGCAGAGAACTTGTTATGTGTTTGATGAAATGCCTCTGAGAGAAGAGTTTTGATGGTTATGATTTAGAAGTTATTAGTTTGAATCTTTAATACATTTTTTGGGTGTTTATTTGTCTTTTTAGAGTTAGAAAGAACTAAAGAGAATGAAATTCCTTCGATAATTGAACCAGCAGATTATGGGATTTTGATAACTTTTAACAAGTCAAAGTTAATAATGTACTTTTATTTTTTTTGGCTGTGGAAATATATAGTTTTGGATAGAAAAGTAGGGGGCTGTACTGTAGAACTGGTTGAATGATATATTGACTGAAGGAGTATTGAATTTCTTAGTGCTAGAACAAATTAGAGAGAGTTATTTTATATTTCTATTATTATTGTGTTTTCAAGCAGTTTCTGATTCTTTGGTTATAATTCTTGCTCTCAGTGATTTGAGTAATTTTGTGATGAGCAATTTGGTTCTTGAATTATATTAAAAGAATACGGGATTTTGTGTGATTTCAAGAACACTGTATCCTATTGATTATAGAAAAATCTTTGAATTTCATGTAGAAGTGGGTTTTGCATAGGAGGGTTTGCCCATATTAATTAGCTCTTTCTTTGGTTTAAGGGAAAATAAAAATAAATGAATGGTGAAGTTTTATGTCTTCTGCAATTTTTCTTGTATAGAGAACAGGTTTTTATAGTGGATGAAATATGTTGCATGATTTACTGAGTTAAATATTTTCCAAATAAAAAGAGCTATGTGTTTTTTGGTAGAAATTTTAGGTGAAATCATTACTGATAGACTAAATGTTCAAGAGTATCCGCTGTATAATTTTGTAAGATAATTGCTTTAAAGTTCTTCAGCGAAAGACTTCTTGTGTATATGTTGTTCTTTTATTCTCTTTCTTATTTGCAGTTCTTTAAATGTAGTTGGTAGACAAAGACCCAAGGAGGGCAGTTTCAATGTTCTAGCTTGCTATAAATGCTGGGGACCAAGTTAATAGTGCTATGAAAGACATGGCAGTTGTGATGAAACAGTTTGATCGGATGAGGCAATTGAGGCGATCAAATCTTTTCGTCATCTTTGCCCTTATGATTCTCAGGAGTCTCTTGACAATGTTCTTATCAAACTTTACGAAGTAAACTATCATTCTTTTCCCCTAATTTCTTTACATTTTACTAGCGCTTTTCTTTTGTTTTCTGATTTAAGTAGTTGCTGCTGGAAGTATAAGACTACTAGTGGAGGTTGGGTAAATCTGAGTGCTTTTGAATTGAGGCATATATGTGTCATGTTTGATAAGATTTTTTCCTTCCTTAATCTTTCATTTACATCAATTATTATCTGTAATTTATCAGAAAAGTATAATTCAGATTTAGGAGGAGGTTAAGGGATCTTCATAACACTTACCACTTTTTATCTGCTCCAAAGAGGATCTCGGTGAGACAGAAAAAAGTTAATTGATTTGTTTTGTAACCTTTTACATCTAACCAACATTTTTTGAATCCATAAGCAAGTATTTATCATTCAATATGAGATTAGAATGAAAGTAGATGAAGAACTACTAAATGGTTTCTTAAAGCATATGTGAGTAATATTTTGATGTCTTCACTACATTTCAAAGGATCCATGCTTTATATGAAGAAACTGAACTAGGCTTAAAGTAATGCAGTATCTCACTATAGGTTTGGATTTTAGGAAATTGTAAAGGCAAGGCATTAGTTTCTTTTTCCTAACTGTGAAAGAGCAATATGACTATTTAATGAGTATTGAAAATTTAATTGGAATAGTGGAAAGATTAAGTTTGCCAATGCACACAACGCTTTGTGGGGTATTGTGGAACTAAGAAGCATGAATTTACTTCTTGTGACATGCAGCTGAATCAAGCAGTGTCAATGAGGCTATGATAAATCTCACTATTCTTGATTTAACCTCTTATGCAACTACTTCTGAAAAAAAAAATCATGTTAATATTCAATATTTTATTTATTTGTTTGTTTTGGCAGAGGTCTGGGAAAATTGCAGAAGCGTATAAATGCTACGGTGCAAATTGAAAAAGATAGAAGAAGGTATAGCTTTTGGATATGATGAAGGGAGTTTGAAATGCGCGTCATCTAGACCAGCAGCAACTTCACAGTTTTCTCCACTTTCTGTGTTTGACAATAATTGGAGGAAACATATGTATCTTGAAAACCAAAGTGGAAGGTCTGGTTTTGCTGTTGCGATGAAGGAACATTGGGCATGTTCATGATGATATGTATCTTTGCTGGTTTTTGCTGGTATGAAACAAGTACAAACAACTAGGAAGGAAGCAATGAAAGGGTGGAAGAGGCAAAGAGGGAAGCAAATGAGAAATTAGAAGTAAAAAGACAAATGGAGGAGATGAATAGACCATGGGAAGAGAAGCATTCATATTTTGTAAAAAAAAATTAGTTGATAACATTTTAAATTACTAGGATGAAGGATTTTATGAATAGACAATTATTTGGTTGAAAATGACTTTATTAATACTTTATTTTTTATATTAAAATTTTTCTTAAGACGTCATAGTATCTATTTAATATAAAAATATTGTTATAAATTTGTAATTATTATTAAATTTGTTAATTATAGTAATATTTGTTACAATTAATTTTAATCGAAGCAATAAATTATAAATGTTTGATATAAATTATTTGTTCCATTACAAATAATTATAATATTTAGTTACAAATTAAAAGTATTCATAGCAAGTAATTTCAATAGTAGCTATTAGCATATTATGTCTATAGCAATATCTTTTCATATATAGGTAAGATTTTTATATGTTCGTAGCAAATAATTTAATATTTAGCTACCAATTTACTATATATGTGACAAATATTCTTTTTATTTAGCTATGAATTTAGTGGTTACGTAGCTAAAATGTCTATATATTTGCCTCGAGTATTATTTTGTAGCAGGAATTTTCGAGCTTTTAGTTATAAATTTATATTTATGTAGCTAAAATGTAAACATAGCTATACAATCTATTCGTCATAGCTATAAAGGCAAAGCTTTTGCTACAAATTTATTATTATTATGGTAAAAACAATTAAGTTTTTAGTTACATACTAATCTTATCCATAGCAAAAAATATAAACTGTTAGTTGCGTAAGTAAAAAGTTATATGGCTAATTTTTAGCTGCGCCACTTCTTGCTACGATAAGTTACAAAACATTGCATTTGTAGATAAATCATTTAGCTTCATAAATAAATGAATGTCATAGCTAGAAATGCGTAATGTTAAGGCCGGCCTTAATGAGATATATCGGAATGATGGATTCAATTGCACAGAGGCATTTTGAGGCTGGTTGGGAAGGGAAAGAACAAGTTGAAGTTTTCCCACTTGCAAAGAGATACACTTTGTGGGTTGCATGCAAAGTTTTCTTAAGCCTGGAGGATCCTGAGCATGTTGCAAAATTTGCTGATCCTTTTAATGTTTTGGCTTCAGGAATAATTTCTCTTCCGGTAGATTTTCCAGGGACTCCATTCAACCATGCTATCAAGGCCTCAAATATGATCAGGAAAGAGTTGATAGCTATTATCAAACAAAGGAAGATTGATCTTGCGGAAAACGAAACGTCTCCTAAAGATATACTGTCACATATGTTACAAGCAACCGATGAGAATGGTGAGCACATAAATGAGTTAGACATGACCCATAAAATTCTTGGTTTATTGATCGGTGGCCACGACACAGCGAGTGCCGCCATGCAGATAAAGACAGTAACACATACGTCTTAGTTTAACCCGCCTTAAATTATAATTTCCCACGAAAAGGATCCAATAACACAGCTGATTCCAACTGTTTCCACTGGATTTTCTCACTCTCTCACACACAAACACAACATCATTTTCATTTGTTCCTCTGATTCCAAGCTCGTTGACTTGTTATTAACAATTATCTTTTGTGAAACATATGTATAGAACAAATGGGGATTGCAAAATCGAAAAAGCCGGGGGAGTTGTTGAACTGGGAAGACATTCAGAAAATGAAGTATTCATGGAACGTTGCATGTGAAGTTATGAGACCTGCTCCTCCACTTCAGGGTGCTTTTAGGGAAGCCCTTAATGACTTTGTCTTCAATGGTTTCTCCATTAATCCTAAGGGCTGGAAAGTCAGTTCAAGCTACAATATTCATATACAAATTAACAACTGTCCATGTTATATACAAAATTGACAAGATTTTCTAAAAGAATTATAATTATTATTTGTAGTTGTATTGGAGCGCGCATTCAACACAGGAATATGTTTCCCAGAGCCCGAAAAATTTGATCCAACAAGATTTGAATAAATGGACCAGCTCCGTACACATTTATTCCATTTGGAGGAGGACCTAGAATGTGCCCTGGAAAAGAATACGCACGTTTGGAGATACTTGTGTTCATGCATAATGTGGTGAAAAGGTTTTACTGGGAGAAACTGATTTCGAATGAGAAAATCATTGTGGATCCAATGCCCATGCCAGCTAAAGGCCTTCCCGTTCGCCTTATTCCACACAAACACGTTAATTAATTAGACGACACACGGAGCTTAGCTAGCTACGTCTTAGCCAGCTCCAATATCGCTTCTTTATGGTTAAACTTAATTATATAAGAGAGTGTTGTAAGGTTAAACATCTAATAAGGCAAATTAAGCTGCTGCTGCTTATAGAACATCAAGATCGAGCACAGCAATTTGCCTTGTCTTTGTTTTCGAATTTCAGCATTGTTTTTTCCCCTTAATTTCTCCTTTCAATAAAATAAACATATTAATTAATTTAAGTTTCTTCATTTGTCATTTGTGGAAACATATAATTAAAGAATTCATTGCCGCTCTCATGGATGCAATTAGTAGTTGAGTTTGAGACATTCAAAGAGGAATTTGTCAATAACTAAGCTGTCAAGTAAGGTATAATATAAAGTGGCTAAACGATGGAGTACAAGTTTTTAGAAAATCTCATATCGTAACAACAGTTAAAAGTCAATTGAGAAAGAGAGGTTTCTTTTAAAAAAATCAATTGAAAATATATTATAGATTTGACATGATTAATTGAAAGAACAGACATCTAAGCTAATTCACGATTCCAAATTCCAAGACTTGGATCCTTGGGTCACCACCAAACTCTAACCATTTAGCGAATATTAAATTTTTCACCGCCATTCGATCACCGGCTTTCATTATACAAAACTCATCTTATCTTTATTCTTAAATTCTAGTTGAACACTAACTGAGAAAATAAAGTGTATTTTGAATATTAACGATATAAACTCTGGATGAAAAAATAGTATTTTAAAACTTTTTGAGTGGAAATAAAGTGTCATTAAGGCAAACCTTTGGTGGAAAAAGTCTTTTACTCATGATTTAATCAATCCACCCAAATCAACCATTTGGTCATGTCACTAACTTAAGAAATATTCAGGTTGCCTCCGAAGTTTTGACCAAATTAAAGTAGGTATAGCTATAGTTCCAAGAAAATTCATTTTAACTTTCCACATAATAATAATAAGAGTTCAATATGAAAAGTCATATACTGTGTTTAGTGTGAGTTTAAAATTTCCATTTTCTTCATAATTTGGTTTGCCAACTACCATTTTGATATGGATGTAAGTGGGATATAAAGTTATCAAGGAGATAGTGCTTTTATTTTTCTAGTATTCCCACTTATCTCATTGTAAAAGTGGTTACAACAGTTAATTACAAATTAAATATGCATTTATCTAATAAATTTATGATTAAGTTGTTAATTTTAGTTTTTGTTGGGTAAATTTAACTCATGTAATCATAGAATATCGCCTTTTAAAGTTGGGCTTGGCCCAATATAAAAGGGAACATTGGGCCAGACCCATTTTTCTAAAAAAATTGACTGATGATGGCCCAAAGACCTTAAGTCCATCATGAACCCTCCCACCCCATGTTTCTGGAAATGGCTAATAACAGTGAGTTCCCATGACCCACTACATTACATTACATTACTTTAAAAATGTTTTATTTAAATATATACTTAATATGAGTCTCTACCCTCCTTTGCGATTTATGCTAGAAAAAAAAAACATTCAAATAATTTATTTCTTTTTTTTTTTTCTTTTTAAGTAACCCTAGTAATTACCTCTCCGGTACCTCGAAGATAAGACCCCATGGTATACGAATTCTAATGGCTAAAGGGTTTTTCATCCGACCACGAAAAGAGGATCAAAATAATTTTTCTCCTTACTCAATTGTATTTTCAAGGGTTTAAATTTTGCACTTGAAACAAAAAAAATCAATGGATTATTATGAGAGATAATTCTTTTTTACTCTTGGAACTTACGTAAATAAAGTAATACCCTCTCCCTTCTAGTCGGATGGCAAACCATTAATCACTAGAATTTGCTATATTCAAAGGTGCTAAATATACAGTTTAAGATGTTTGCCAGCTAAGGGCCTTCCTGTTCGCCTTATTCCACACAAACACGTTGATTAATTATATGACATAGAGCTTGCTAGCTATGTCTTAGCCAGCTCCAATATCTTTCTTTATGGTTAATTATATAAGAGAGTGTTTTAAGTTAAACATATGATAAGGCAAATTAACTCTCTGTTTATAGAAGACCAAGATCGAGCACAACAAATTGCCTTGACTTTGTTTTTTAATTCCAGCATTTTTTTTCTTTAATTTCTCCTTTTAATAAAATAAATATATAATTTATGTACTCATCCTGTTTCAAAAAAAAAAAAAAAAAAAAAAAAAAAAAAAAGATATAAATAGCTTCTCAAGAATTCTTAATTTCTTATTTATATATACCATCCTTATTGTTATTTATTAGACCTAGCAAATGGGCGGGCCGGGCAGGTACGGGCGAGGTATCAATGGGTCGCAGGTGAAACGGGTACGAGTTCGTGGGAAATTTTTTTGAACGGGTCGATATATACATGACCCGTACCCGCCCGTGCGGGTACTGGTCAACCTGCGGGTCACCCGCAGAAAATGGCATTTTCTGTATGAATTTTTTTTCTAGATTTTTGTTATTTTTTCACTGTTTTTTGTTATTCAAATTACATATTTGAAGATGTAAATTGTATTGATTTAAAAACTTGATATAAAATTCATTTATTAAGCTTGAATAACTTGGTTAATTATATTAAATAAATGGATGATTAAATTAAATTTGATTAGATTTCACCAAACATCATTAATATTAATATTTTTCATATTTATATCAAACTTCACCATATAGAATTAGTAAACACTAAACACTAAACATACATAGTAATTACTAATTAGTAAACACTATAGATATAGAATTAGTAAACACTAAACACTAAACATACATAGTAATTACTAATTAGTAAACAATACACATAGAATTAGTAAACACTAAACACTAAACATACATAGTAATTACTAATTAGTAAACACTAAGCATATAAAATTGTTCAGCATTCAACATACATACTAACATACACAGTAAACACTAAACAATTAAACATATAGAATTGTTTAACCAAACACACTAAACAAATAAAGTCTATTATACGTTGATGGCATTAGAAGTCGCCCTTGATTCTGTAATCTCCTTCTCCGCTGGCATTTGGCTTAATAGCACAACAAGCTAAGCATCATTAATTTCATCTTCTACAATTAACAAAATATAAGCTAACTATCGTAATATATTAACAAACAAAAATATTAAAACATGTCACATATAAGTTAAAATGTTACCTTTAACATATCCAGAAATCCATGTTCTGGTGCATATCAAAGACTCTGCATTCTCCGGTAAAAATGAACTTCAATATTTACTAAGCACTTTGCTACCAACACTGAAACTGGTCTTGGAAGCAACATTTATTATTGGTATATATACTCATCACATCACGGGCCATCATCGAAAGTATCGGGTATCGATCACTATTTTTCTTCCAATGGTCCAGGATATCCAGATTGCAAAATTTGATACTATCAAACCTTGCCTCTCCCAAATAAGTATCCAATTCGAACTTCTTAATAGCACTAAAGTCACTCTTGTAGTAGTCAAATTCTTGCACTATTTAAATATTTATATTTAATAAAGCAAAATTACAAAATAAACAGAACCTTATTAATCACAAGAATATAAAAATATTTAGGGAGTATTGACTTACACAAATATCATCTCCACTGATATTAGGACTACTAGTATGTACCTAATGATCGTCGGGAACCTCATAGCAACTTAGACTCTCATAAGCAGCAAAAAGCTTATATAACTCCTGCTTGACCAACTCCAACTTTCTTGATGCAACTATTGGGCCATCAACTATTTTGTAACAAAACTCAACAAACTCAACTTGAAACTTGGGTCCAAAATTGCTACAATTACTAACATAACGCTATAAGAATCCCAATATTTGTCAAACTTTACTTTCGTTTGACTCATTTTCCATCTCTTTGTATAAATGCACTTGAACTCTCCACACATTTCTAAGGTACAAGTTTGCTGTGGGATATTAGGAACCCGAGAAAAGAGTAGTGATGTCATAAAATGGTTGCAAGAACTTGTAAATCCTCACCCCCTGTCCCATTATTCATCTGAAGGACAACTTTTATAATTGGGATCTATCAGTGACAAATGAACAAACACACGACGATATATTAACGCACTTTCAAGTATTAAATAAGTGGAATTCCATAACATCCATTCGCAATCCTTTTGAGCTTATGACACCAATTTTTTTAACAAGTTCTCCAAACTTGATTCTTTTAGCCTCATTCCTTTAACATATTTCACACTTTCACGAATTTTATGTAAAGCCACACTACTAACCTTTAACCCTTCTTGGACTATGAGATTCAAGATATGTGCACAACATCACACATGAAAAAAAGAACCACCACATAATAAAGCATTTTGCACACAAAGTTGACTCCTTAAAATGTCTTCCATTTTATCATTATTACTTGCATTGTCTAATGTAAGAGAGAAGACTTTCTTTTTAATCCCCTAATCTTTTAAGAAATCACACACTATTTCTAACAAAAGAGCCCCTGAGTGTGGAGGAAGAATATGGCAAAAATTAAAAATTCTACTTTGTAACTCCCAATTCTCATCAACATAATGAACCATTAAAGAAATATACCCATTAGTAGTACAAGAACTCCAAATATCAAAAGTCAAGCATATTCTACCCGAAACCCTCTCTAAAGCAAGCTTAATCTTTTCCTTCTCCCTATAATATATCTTTAAGCAATCCACCTTAACGGTGTTCCTAGTATAATGCTTAACTTCATGATTCAAATACATGTGGACATCCCTAATTCCTTCATGCTCCACTATTAAATATGGGTAATTATGTTTTATGATTCCTATTGCCATCTTCTCACGATAAATTTCTTGAGAAATCTTCAAACTTCTCAATTTAGTATCACAATCCATCATCATTTGATCTACACTATTAATGGTACGTTTAGGACAACCTTCCATATAGCGCCTCAAATTCTTTGTCCCATGAGTGGAACTATCATATGCATAAGACTTACTACAAATCAAACACTTTGCCCTCGCATCCCCATTGGCTTCCATATATGTTGTAAATTGACACCAAACATCTGAAACTTTACGTCTTTTTGGATAAACAGTACTACCAGTAGAAGGAGGTTGACCTACAGCTACATTACGGCCTGCTTCTATTGCCTCATTAAACAAATCTGTAGACTCCTCCATACCAAGCCAATATAAAGAACACAACAAAGTATTTACATTTAAATTAATTAACCAATCATAACAATTCATCCAAAAAAATAAAAATAAATAAACATGCCCATATATTTTACAAGCAAACCAGCCCTACCAAATAACTGGATTTTTCCAACTCAACAATCAACACTCCTCAACTCCAACCACCAATCATAACAATTCATCCAAAAAAAAAAAACACTCCTATATATTTTACAAGCAAACCAGCCCTACCAAATGACTGGATTTTTCCAAATGCACAGTGTTATGTATAACTGAATGTGCATTTGGCAATGATAATGGTCGTAAGGGTTTCATTTCATTAAAATAGCCATAACTTTCATTTTCCACTATTTTGTATATGATAGTTATTGTTCTTCCTTCTGTCATTATGTAGGGGAATGTTGAGACTAAGTTCCGAGATAGAGAAACCACCACCTCAATGATAAGGTTCCATATAGTTTTCCATATCAAAACACTATCAAATTATACTTGCACAAATTGAAATACAATTTAAACTATTGGCATATACACTTTTAAGGACTTATAAATCTCTTCAAATATAATTTATCTAAAAAACATTAATTAATGCCTATCGACCACATTTGAATACTTTGAAAACTATAAATTTCACTCAAAAGAAACAATTGGTTTTTTTACGGATAAATATATTCAAGAGCAATTCAGGGTATTTGCACTTCATAATCCTTGTTGTACCTCTCCTAAATCCATACAAAGCATTACCAATGAAACACAAAAATCGTTACCTTGGATAATCCTTGATATGGTAAGTGAGTCACAAACTCACAATGCAAAAGCTGCCGTTCATCGGTGTGACAGAGTTGAGACTGATCTGAGAGTCGTCGAAGCATAATGATAGTGAGAGGAAAGCTACAGCTACCGTTGTTTCGTCGGCGACGGCCTGGGTTTGGGAGCTGCCATTCATTGGCAACAGTGAGCTCTGATCTGACCGCGGCTGCGTCCTACGTGAGTGAGCTATGAGGGAGCCGTGAGTGTGCTGTTGACCTACTACTGCGTGAGAGAAGAGAGCTGAGTTCGTCAACAACAATCAGCTCTGAGGCAATCGTGAGCGATTGAGCATGCTGTTGCGTCGCCTACGTGAGAGAAGAGAGTTGAGCGATGAGTGTGTACTGTGAGTCTGAGAGAGAAGAGAGTTCAGTTTGTCGGCGACTCCTGAGTGTGCTGCCGCTGCTGTGCTGAACTGTCGCATGAGAAAAGAGAGTTGAGTGAGTTGAGCGATGAGTGTGTAGTGTGTTTGTGAGTCTGAGAGAGTGAGAGTTGCGTTTTTAGACTTTTCACTTAGAGTTTGTTTCTTTATTTTGTTTAGTTATTATATTTGAATTTAGGATATTTTTATTTTTATTTTTTTAAAATTCAATTGCTCGGGTATTACCTAGCCCACCCGCAAATGTCACGGGCGGGTCGGGTATGGGTCGATTTTAAACGGGTCTAATAATGGGATACCCGTACCCCCCTGTTGGGTGGGGGTACCCGTTTACCCGGGTGTGCGGGTAGGGTATAGCCAGGTCTATTATTTATTACCAAAAGAGAATAACAAATATCTAGGTTGGTGGTTGTAGGATAAAAACTTCTCACTCATTGTTATAATTAATTCAAAGATGAGTAATACTATACATACATCATTTTCATACAACATTTCTTATACAATATTATGTGGCAACATATAATTGACTAATTTAAAGTTAAAATTAAATTTTCACCCAATCATATCTTGCCACATAATATTGTATGAGAAATGTTGTATGAAAATGATATATGTGTAGTATTATTCATTCAGAGATACAACATTATATTAGATTATATATGTTCTCTGCCCCTTCTATATAATTTAGGGTTGGGGACTGGAGCAACATTACAGAAAAATCATACCCATTACATTACGAAAGAATTAAGAAAAGAAAATGGTATAAAGATTATATTCTGTATTGGATTTCTCAAACAGTATTCTTGGAAGGCAACGGAACCCTCCTTCTGTATTCGGCAAGAGCCCACAGTGGGTAAATGTTTTTATAGACTGCGTAATGTAACATGCAGTTCTCATGAATACTCCTGTAATTTCCTGCAATTGTATAATTAAATTATTAAAGTGATCAATATTTTTTTTCATTTCCTTTAAGTACTGTTTTTAACATACGAGTGTTTTAAAAGTGTACCTGTTGGGGAAAATCACCATCTTCTAGTTGAGAATGATTATCAACATAGCTGCACGGTGAATAGGGTTGGATCTCTTTCCGCCTAAATAAAAATCCAAAGAACAAGCACATGAAAATAAGTTATAAAATGTATCGCGTCATTTATAAATACAGATTATATAATTTGTGGTTTGTCGAAAACTGACCTGTCCACTGTGAATTAAACCCATCATAGCCCATGCAGTATGAACTAAATTTGATCTGTTTCCTTCAAGAGGTAGTATTTCTAAATCACCGAGAAGAATGGATACATATGTTAGTTCATTGGGAGTTGGAATTATAATGCGTTTAGAAAAATAAATACAAATACCTTTTTGGGCAAGAGCGATAACTCTCTCCCCAGCCACCATCGTCTCTCTGTGATTTAAGAAGAAAATCAACCCCTCTACGCATAGCTGCAGAATTGTTGTAAGTCTTGCCAGCTGCTGCTAGTCTCCAAGTGCAACCATGTACCATATGTGAAGCAAACTCCCCAATTTCCATACCTATAGTTAAAAAATATTATTGGAAAATATGAATATCATGCATATGTAATCTATGTATACATACTACTTGGGATTGATACATAATAACAATATTAATAATACCATGAACCATCAGGCAGTTGGACGTTTCCAAGTAGCAACTGCATTTGTGATGAATTTTCAATCTCTTTTTTCTATGTCCTGGATATGACTTCTTAAACAAAACTAAAGCATGGATAGCCGATGACGTGCACTCAACATATTCATGCTCAATCACTATGTCCGCAAAAAATTCGGTGGGATTCAGTAGCTGAACATAAATACATAATAGCCAGTGCCAGTCATTAGTATAATGTGATACATAATTGAGAGGAAATTCAAATGATCGAGTTGAACACTTAAATCATTATGTAGGTTCAACAACTTACTTCCAACCATTCTTGGGCTCCAGCTGGCTCCAGGCGGCTAGACTCCATTTTTGCTCTGCAGAGAGCCAAACAATTGACCTTTTATTGGTATAATATAAATACAGGAAACATAATCTTGTAAATATGTATTAGGAAATATTTTTGAAAACTTTTGATATATGCGTACCTGTAATGATTCAGGATAAAACGAATCATATAACCTCTCAGGTTCCATTTTCTCACCTACGATTTCTGGTGGCATCATGGAGAAAAGCAGGCAACACTAAAAATAAAGAAAGGGACAGTATTTATGGTGAGATACAAGACGATAAAGAAATAATTTTAACTTGTTTGATAAAGAAATTTATAAATACCTTTAAACCTTCAGCAGTACAATCAGAAACTTGCCATCCATGATCCTGATCGAGAAAGTCCAGGACCTTCGAAATATGTCGATGCATCCCTTGAAGTCACCAGAAGGATTTTCCTTCACCTTAATTTACAAGTAACATATACAATTATTAGCTCCAAGGAACTTTCAATGGAATTAATGTTGGTTATTAAATGTTAAAGAGTACCTGAGATGCCGATAAATTCGTGTCCTCTCTTGAGTACGGGTCCTATTCGTCAGTGAGATTGCTAGCAAGCAAAGCTTGAATAGCAAAACCAGCATCCCACTCCTGGCTTCCAAAACTCTGCATGTGCAACAATGGCGTGCAGGGCATTTATGAATGCAAATCAACTAGAATCTATGAATGTGATGATAGTAATAAATTAATTACCGCATCTTCATTCCATCTTCAGCAACCCACAAGTAATCTGGTATCCTAGCAAGATGCTTCTTGAAATAATCCCATTTGGATCTTCCACCCAACAAGCTAACATGCATAACACCTGTGTATATATATAATTCAATGAAGAGAATTAGAAATGTGGATGTACAGAATAAAAATTTGATGCATGCATATTAATAAATCGCCACCTTTTCTACACATCCAATGGTGATGTATCGACTATCTATCTCATATGAATGTGCTTCATTGTTACTTGAAGTGCTTTCTCTCTTATCAACTTGTTGAAAGGCCACGTGTAAGAAAAGGCTCAGTGAATATATATAGACTGTCCCAAATCAATCTTGCATCAAAGGATGAGGATAGTAAAGTCCTCCTGCAATTACAACAATTTTCAATTGTATATAATATTCTTTTATAAATATTTATAATTAAGCGGCATATATGTATGTGTATTGTTTATAATTATAGTCTCACCTTGGCACACAAATGGCGTACTTTCCTCCAATTAACTTGATTGTAGGGTTGAATGTAGAGCTCTTCCCTTAATTGTAGAATGAGAGGTGTAATCGGGCCAACAAATTTCTTGCCATATAAATATGACATTGGCAGTACACCATGCGGCAGTAACACCACATTTTGGCTGCATTTTTGAAGAATCAAGATATATTATAAATAAATTGTTAATTAATTTTAAAATGTGAATCAAAATTGTGCAAACTAACCTGGATGCATTGGAAGGAATGAAGGAAGAATCCAAAATTCTGGAGGGATTGGGTTGCTTCCAGACCACTCGAACACACCAAGTATCTACAACAAATAAAAGAAAAATAATGCTTCAAACAAGAGATTATGTATGCATTGAGACACATTAACTAAGTTAATATATAGTCATAGGTACCGAAAGCCAAGTTTTCCCCAAGAAGGAATGTGAATGACACCACCACGGTTAAGAATCCATTTCGAGCTCTAGCACAAGCATTATCTAGACCACATCAGGTCCTTCCAAGGATACGCATGCAAATGTAGCTGAGAGTGTACAAAACTAGTGCTGTGACCTTCAATGTGTAATCCCCACCACCCATCTTCATTTGATGATAGTATATGTATCGAAGGATTTCTCTTATACTCTGCTGGAAATACAGTGTCCAAATGCCCTGTAATGTGGTGCACATCACCTGTATATATGCAATTTATTTTATTTAGCTAAAGAATTATAATCTTTGCATGGTTACTATACGAAAATCCTAATATATACACAAATAATTACCAATGGAGGAAGGAAAAACAAAGGACCAGCATTTTCAGCTGGCCAATGGCGTCGGAGGCTTGCAAGGCTGAGAAGAAATGGACCGCCCTCCTCAACGAGGCTGGAGTGTTTCATACGTTATTTTCTCATCCTCACCTTTACCGCTGGGATTGTTTGCTTGAAATTTTCTCTCCAAGAAACTAATTTTTTTTTTTTTTTGACAAACAACATTAGTGAGTGAAGAAAATTAATTATCATTCAATTAATCTACAGTATTCTTCTTCATTAATAAATTAATTTTATTTACTGTATTAACATGATTGGTTGATTGACATTTGAAAATGGAGGTGTTTGTGAAGTCATGTAGGAAGAATGGAGCAACAATATGGGGAAATAAAATTAGTGGTGAATGAGATAGAGGTTGACTTGTATTTGTTTTGTATTTGTATTGTATATGTAACTGTATGAATGAGAAACACATGAATTCAATAGCTAAAAAGTAAAGTAAGAAGAAAGTGGAAATAATCATCTATCCAAATTTATTAATCTTTAAGCTTCGTCAAGTAGGTCAAGCTTAATTCTTCCGTCTTTAACTTAACAAGTATTGATCTTTTAGCTTTTCTGAAAATGACAAAATATTCGACAACCCACTTCCATGAAATTTCTGCCACCAAACTCGGTATCTTTTTCATATTGCTGATAAAAAATAAATAGATGGTGTTCTTGATGATCATTTCATGGAGATTTCAGCAGTAAAGTCTCATCTGTGGGAAATGGCAGACAAAAATTATATACTAATACATGATAGGGTAATATTAGTATATCTTCTACTTTGTAGATGATAATATTTAAAACCTTATCTTATTTAAGCTTTAACATGGAAGATAATTACATAATATTAGTAATATATATACATTAATACAGGATTAATATACCCAAAAAAATGATAATTTTTTTTAAATATACAACAAAAAAGATAATCAAAATAATTAGAATAATTCTATATGTAAAAATTATCTATAAAAAAAAAAAATGATATGTGAATCACATAGCAACGTCAAGTTAATTTGTATGAATTAGTGGCGGAATTAATTAAGTTAGATAATTTATCTTTCACTAATTAGTTCTTTTGTTTGTTCTTTTGCCATGATAAATCAATAATAATGGTCATTTATGTTAAGTCCACATTGGTGATTAAAACAAAAGAATCCAATTAGGATAATTTCAGTTTCACCAGCTAGACAAGTGGGTGCAACGCACAACACAAACCTTAAAATCTACGACTGGAGATTATCCTAAGAAAAAAGTGATACTAATATAATCTATTTGGTGTTTTCACCAGGTTAATTATGGAAATTAATTTAATTAAGTGATCAGGTGACAAAAATATATTTAACTACCTAACTAAACTATAATGAAGAAACATTCTATAAGTATAAGCTAATTATGGTTAATAGAAGAGATCCATCAACCGTCCTCACAGTTATCAATGAATTGAGAATATCTGAACTTTCATTAATTTTGCATTAAATTTAGTGCTGCACGAAATTCAAGTTGGACTTATCTGAAAATGGAGATGAACTGTGTATTGGAAAAGAGACATTAAAAGAGACACATGTACTTATATAAATAGAAATGGTTGGTACCAGTACCTGCATTCGCCAGAGAAGATCACCACTGGGCTTGACCTGAAACCGATTGTTGTAGAAATTTTGACGAGCAGCTTCAACCTCAGCTCGCTGCTCAGGAGTCCCTGCTTCAGGATCAAACTCCCATGTTTGCCTTCCCACAAAGTTGTTTGTGCTGTAAATGTATGGATCATTGCCACCTTCTGCAATCTTCAGCTTCCACATGATGATGATATGCTTCTCCTCTTTTGCATGCAATAACAATCAAGTTCAATGTTAAATTGGCGATTATATTAATTTACATGCAGCTATTAGAGTACCCTTTCAGAGTATTTCTACAACGAAATAGAGAGAGTGAAGAGAGGTTAATTAGAAGAGAATAGCAAATATATGTGATGATGTACATGTATATGTATATACCTGTGAGATAGATAGAGAGATCTGATGATAAAAATAAGTTTGAGCAATGAAAATGGTGGCAAGTGGAAGAAAAAGAAGAGATTAACAGAGAATTTAATGAGTTAGGAGAAGAGGCAACACAGCATTTATATATAGTCAATCACACAACCACCATGCCATTACCATTGATCCCTTTACTCAGCTTTTCCTCTTTTGCTCAAGTCAATAACTCTTGGTCTAGTTACACGTTTTAGAATATAAATAAGGTTAAATATATAAGTTTATATAAAAAAAAATTGATGTGATATAAAATGAGTAGATAATATTATATATAAATAAATAATTTCATACATTAATTGAATGATAAATCTTGCTTATGAATATGTATTTGTATTTGTATTTAATAATATTTTACATATATGTATTTTTAATACATTACAGATGCATGTGTCTTCACTGTTTTCTATCGAATTAATTCTTCTCACCATTCACCAAGAAAGTAGCTAAATTTATGAAGTTTGTTCAGGACTTCACAATAAGCATGTTCTCTCCATATCATCTTTGCCAAACAATACTAAACACAATAGGGAAAAACAAAAGTGAATCATGTTTGCCCAAAAAGTACAAAACACAATTTTTTCTAATATCAATATATCAAAAATTACATTTCTTTGTAATCAAAATTTTTTTAATTCATTACTGAGTAAATATGCTTGCGGTTGCCGTTTTCTTTCTACTTTCGTACAGGCACCGCATTTAGATGCTTGTAAATTTACATATTTATTTTCGACTCTTAACCCCAAGGGGTTGGCCAGACGGTCAAGGAAGGAGATTTGTTTCCTTCTTTAAGTTCCTGAGTTCAAACTTTGGAATCACCTATCACAATAACATTGTGGTTTACCTGGTCCTTTGAGCTTATAAGGTGTTCAATGAATCTCGAAGATTAGTTGAAATACGCAAATGGCCTGGACATCCCGATTATCAAAAAAAAAAAAAAATTGTTTACTAATATCCTCAATATGTTGTATATCTGAGAATTTTTTTATAAAGATATATTATTCTTGTGGAATACTAATTTGAATGTACATGAATTGGCAAAAGATTTATCCTGATGTTTGTCATGATATCTTGAGGGGTTATCAAAGATGTTCAAAGTTAAGGGTTATTGTTGATTAATATACAAGTCATTGACAAAGTATCAAAAGAGTTAACTTTCCTTCCATATAATATAATAATAATAATAATAATAATAAACACTTGTAGCATAGTTAGAATGTTTTCATGAAATACCAGAGAGTATCAATTAGCTACTATTAATTTAATATTATAAAGGTCTAGGTAATTTAGCCAAAATAATGGACAACTCCTAAATTAACTCCACCGAAACTCTCGTATATTAAATATTCTCTAATATGAACCCTTTATAGCTGTCTTTTACTGCAATCTGTCCGATTAATATTATATTAATTTCTGGCTGGGCAACAACAAGTGCAATTTATTCCTCAATCCAGATATGGAATCAGCAAAAAATATTGTTTCTGTCGCATTTTACAATTATTTAATTCCCATCTTGCTGGGAACAACCCTACTTTTTGTATCTACATTGATAGACATTGCACTGTGTGCATGCATGCATGGAAATGGGAAAATTTATGTGCTTAATTAATTGTTACATAGTAATTATAGACGCTTACTTATTTCTTTGGCTTGTTAATTTATAGTTTCCTTTCTGGGTAATAGTAATACAGTAAAACATTTTTATAATGATACTCTATATAAGAATAAACTCTATATAATCATAAAAAATTTTATTCCCAACTTGGGATAGTTATAAATAAGAATAAACTCCACTTTATAATAAGTTATAATTTTTCTAATTCCCGTCTTAAGGAAAGTTGTATCTAAATAGTAATAATTATGTGTATATTATAAAAAAATATATATTATTTGATACATTAAAGGTTTAAGATAAAATAAAATATTTATCTAAAGTTGTTTAAAAAAATAATTTATACTTTAATATTGTTATCATATCTTTTAACTTGTAGATACATTACTCGTTAGCTTGAATATTTTCTTATAGATGTACTTCATATTTTGATGAAATAATTATCGTAGTTGGTTCATATATGTATGTCATTTTCCTGTTCAGCCCATCGAAAAAAATGCACATGATCCCACATCTCTTAATTATTCATATCTAACATCTCAGGGAAATCGATGTCATTTTAATTAATAAAGGGGAGAGTAAACGACTTTTTTCCACCTAAGGTTTGCCTTACCAACACTTTCTTATCCAAAATATTTCAAAATGCCACTTTTTTACTCAAATTTTATATTCTATTCCTATCCAAAGTCAATTTCGATGACAAAAATGATCTCTGTCACCACTATTTGAACCTCCGATCTCATCTCGATAAAACATCTTTTATTTTGGCAGTTAATTTTTCGTCGATTGCCAATCACTACAAAGATATGGTTTGTTGTTCTTAGCTAATTTTCAGTTAATTTCGATGATAAATATTCAATCGACCACTATTATTTGATCTATCGGTCTCTATTCTGTAAAACTCCTCTTATCATGACTCTTCATAACTCGTTGAACACCGACTAAAAAAGTAAAATGTATTTTAAATATTAACAGAGCATAAAATGGTGAGAAAATGATATTTTAAATCATCTTATATGAAAAATTGTCATTATTAAGGAAAACTCACGTGGGAAAAAGTATTACTCAGACTAGCATCAGTCGGTAGCATTGCAGTTGTCACAATTTAATAGGTATCCCATTTCCATTTACAATGATGTTATTCTTACTCACGAGTTTACTAACCGTCTTATTACCTTTGTTAAAATTACATATAGTATCAGTACTATGCGTATGATACCCGTACTATACATTATATTTACAAAAGATAGTAAGATCATGAGTAAGCATAGATTACTCTTCCATTTAATATAGAAAATACAACTCTCCCTTGTCAGATAACTGTCAACGCTAATGTAATTAATTGCTTGGGTAGAAGTTCGACCTAACCTGCATACTTGTTTCTTGCTATAAATACTTTTCCAAATTTGGTTAAATGAAACTATATAATATGATCCAATAATCAATTCTAATTAACATACCATGATCAAACAATTAATACTATTTCAATCTACTAGTGGTTGTGGATTATTATCTATTTAATTCACATTAATGTCCATTATACCAACTTCCAACCCTTCATTTGACAATTTGGAGTGCTACTCGTCAATTGTTTCAGGGAAAATATAGTCAAGCCACTTAATCAGAGGGGTTAAAAAATTATAATCTAAACATTGGAAATTAATTAACTAACAGTATAACCTATATACTCGATAAATTAATAACCTCTATTATATAATAATTTTTTACCGTCCCGACTTGGGCTAATAGGTTAAATTAATAATTTCGATAAATTAATAAAATAAGATTTCTCTAAAAAACTTTATGTAACTCTAAGGTCCAATTCATATCATAAATAAATAATTTGTTAATTAATTCTAATATTTTATTAAAATATGACTATATTATTACTTTTTTTTTCCTTGAAATTTAAATCTTGTTAAGTCTTATCTCTAATTTTTCTCATTGCATCTAAAAGTTCTGGCTTGAATATTCGAATTGTAATAAAAAATTTATAAAGTATCGTTGATGCTTTGAGTGCTTCCTTACACGTAATAAGCTTCAAAGCTATTGTATCATCCTCGTTTGTCAGCAGCAAGATTTTCAATGATGTTAGGAACGGTTTCTTTGTAAACAACGATTTAATTAAGTACATAAGTACAATGAATTTAAATTAATGCTTTAATATATATTTAGGAAATTAATTCATATTCAATTGATTAAATTTGTAAAATACAATGAATTTTTGGTTGATTAAACCGTATGTTCGTAAAATCATATACTCTACAAATTAATAACATTTTAATTAATAAAATTTATATGATCCCAGTGTTATTAATTTATTGAGGTTATACTGTAACGGCAATTTGATGGAAAATGATGATATTGGTTTAGTCATTATGCACAAATTAATAAGTTCCTTTGTAGAATAAGTGGTTGCACTGAAAAGCTTTTAGTACTGCGCATGCGTATTTCACACTAGAGTTTAACTTTGATTTTTGTATGCCACGTTGAGTTGACGATGACTAATTTTATTGAATCTGCTGATTGGTTCCTTTTAAGTCAAGCATAAATATGTAATTAATATTGTCTTATCACCTAATTGAGTAAATGACTTTTTTCCGCCCAAGGTTCGTCTTAATAACACTTTCCCACCCAAAAAGTTCAAAATATCACTTTCCCACCCAAAGTTTATATTATGATAATGCCCAAAATATACTTCACTTTCTCAGTTAGTATTTAGCAAGTTACTAGGAACAAAAGTAAGAAGGGTGTTGCAAAGTGGAGGCCAGTGGATCGAATCGTGGTGACTGATTGAATATTCATCGTCAGAATCAATTGAAATTCAGCTAAAAACAGGAAATCTAGCTTTGCGGTGATGAGAGTTTTTACAGAGAAGAGACCGGATGTTCAAATGGTAGTAATAGGGAGAATTTGCACCACCGAAATTAGCTTTTGATAGTAACAAAATATAAAATTTGGGTAAAAAAATGATATTTTAAAACTTTTTGGATGAAAAAGTCATTAAGCGAACCCTTGCGTGGGAAAAACGTCGTTTACTCTAACTTAATTATATTAAATGTTAAAGAAATAGTCACACATTGACGTAGTGCCATTGCCATATATTCAAATAAAAGGAGACACTAAGAAAGCAATGATATTGACTGAATTAATCTAAAAATTAGAGTTTATAGAGATTAACTAAAACAAATTAATCGTAATATAATTGTTGTTGGTGATCAGTCTTCTTTCAAGCTCGTTATCGCACATGAATCATGAATGGATTCTCACCTACCAAAAGCCAAGTCTTTAATTAGAAAAAATAAAATAAAAACTGACCCACAAGCACAAGCTAAGAAATATGACAATTTTTCGTTTCTAATTTGAAAAATGTTACATATAGAATGATTAAAAATTACTATAAGTTGAGCAAATTCGACATCCGAATCTTATAATTTAATTCGTGTGACACGAAATATATAACAATGAAAATTAATATAATGTTAATATATGTTGATTCGTACAAGTATACATGCCACCGTTAAATTGATCGAGTTTGCAAGATTACGTGGAAGACTTACAACTAATTAAGCTTCTAGAAAATTAAAAGTCAAAAAGAGAAACTTACTCTTCTAATTTGTTGTGTGGTTGTCAAATCGTCCATCGTATCATGTATCGAAAACCTAATTTTTTTAATCGTGTATCACGTATCGTCTTTTTCAAAAAAATTAATAAAATAATATAATTTTTCTAAAAATTAATATCATCCCCATGATTAATTAACAAATTTTGTGGTATTATTGACTTTAAATTATGATATTACACAATCAAAATTAATCACAAAATTAAGAATTTATATCATTTCCTCTCAATCATTCATATCATTTCCAAGATCAATGTCAATATCTATAACTCCACTAGTGTTATTATTATCATGCAAAATGGGCAACATATCTTTCTTTTCACTTTCTCCATGCAAAATGGGCAACATATCTTTCTTTTCACTTTCTCCATGCAAAATGGGTAAATTTGCGTAGGTTTTAGTAAACCAGGTTGGGTGACCTGGATTCGACCTAAAATTTTTTTTAGACCTTTGGTCCAAATTAATAAAGTTGTATCGATTTGTATGATATTTTTAAAGATACAAACGAATACGTATCGTATTGTAAGATACATATCAACGTATCGAAATATTTAGGATATACTCTCTGATACGTATCGTTGGTGACCCGTATTGAATCGTATCGTAAAATATGTATCATGTATTATAGGATACTAACAACTATGATGTCAAAGCTAAACCTAAGGATAATAATTATCGACAAGAAAAATAATAATATACACAATACACACTATAATTTAAGTGGTTTGACTTTTTAGCTTATGTTCACGGGTGAGGATAAAAGAAGAATATCACTAATAAAATTAAGTATACAAATTTTGATGAAAATTATCATAGAAACTCAAATCCCAAATACACCCTAATATCTCTCACACTCAAGCTTTGCATCTCTGGTGTTTGTATTGCTTGAAAATGTGTGTCATGATTTTGCCCTCAAAATGCACCCATATTTACAGTAAAAAGGCAGTCATTTCATGTCAAAATTTACGCGACAAAATAAGGGATTTGCGGAAATCTTATACCGTCATATTAGTTTGGGAATGTTTAACTTTATTTAAAGACACGAAGCTAAAATTTTTCTTCCAATTTGGTGGCGTTAAATGTCTCCATAGAAAAGTCCAATTTGAAGTCTTTGAACCTGTGTTGGAAAAAAAAAAAAAGTGCTCAATGTCATTTCTGAGCCATAGACCAAAAACATGGGAACACAACTTTGCACTATTTAAGCCACTTTTTCTACATTATTAATGTTGTTTATAACTAATTGATCTACCATTCACACATAATTAAGTTTTCTTTTAGGGGGTTTGATTTGGTTTTGCCCACTCTTGCTCAGACAGAGCCCTCATTTCAAAGTCAAGTCATCTACCTTTGTTGAGAGGCTTGTCCACTAAATTCGAATTTAAATAATTAACATGTAAATGGATGTTAATAACACAAACTAATTATACTAACCCCAAGGGATTGACCTAGAGGTTTGTTCTCTTCCTTGAGTTTCTAAGCTCAAACCTGAGAGTCATCTATCACAATAACATTGTGTTTTACCTGATCTTTTGGGTTTGTAGAATGTTTAATGAATCATATGGATTAGTTGAGGTGTGTGCAAGCTAACTGACACCCTATTGCAAAACAAAAAAAAAAAAAAAAAAAAAAAAAAGTAAAATATATATGTTGAGGGCAGCCAGGGCTTAAAATAATTAATTAGTTTCCAAAACTTGTACAAATTATGATGTATATACAATTACAAACACATAATAGTAAAATAAAAATTTCTCCTTTTATCTTTCTCTCAACAACAAAGTGAGAAACAACCCTTTGGAAATTATAAATTGGTCTCTAAAATTTTCTAAGAAAACAATTCTATCAATGCCATATATTTAGAAGCAGGCAATAAAGAACAAAATCAGAATGACTCTCCTTCAACCGAACCTGTTTCATTCAAATGTACAAAACATAAAAATTTTAAATAAAAAAAAAAAAAATTGTTTTAAATTCATAGAAGAAATCATCATCAATAGTCAGAATCCTCCGTCCGACGAGAGGCTGCAAGATCGTCTTTCATGTTCATACTCGAACGTTGCACCAATCGTACTAATGCCTCGACTACCTCTGACATAGGCGGTCGGAATTCAGGCTCCGACTAGTACAAATACACAACAAAATTGTCATAATATGTTGCAAAAAAAAAGAGAGAAAGATGGAGTTATAAGTTTTGCTAAAATAAAATAAAAAAAGAGGTTAATTCTCACTTGAACACACAGGGCAATAACATCAGCAAATCTAGAGAGGGATTTGGGAGGGTAGAGTCCGCGCAAAGCAGGATCCACCATTCTTGCCAATGCATCAATTTCATGTAGCTGTGGAGCAGCCCACCGGACTAGGCTTTGCTCGGATTTTGGTTTTTTACTGGAATAACATAGCAATGAATAGAAACAGTTTAGCTAACAAGATTTCATATGCTATCCTAGTGAATATGTGGATTGAGTTATCACCTGTCATAAGGCTTCCGTCCTGTCAATAACTCCAACATTACCACCCCAAAACTGTAAACATCACTCTTCAGCGTATATGCTGATGGCCTTGTGCACTCGGGAGCATTATATCCGGCTCCAAGGTTTTGGCTTGTACGCTGAAAAGAAATAAAACTTATTAAAGAAACAATCAAATGATAATATTAAACAGATTCAAGTCTCAACAGATAACTAAATCTTAACAATATGACCAACTCCACTGGCAGGCATTTGTATAGCTAATAGCAACTCCAGTTCAAACTATGCTTAAAATACTGAAATATGTTTTATTTCAAGAAATAATAACCTCATGAAAGTTTGCCAAGCCATTGTCGGACAGATGAGGATTGAGCTCAAGGTCAAGCAATATATTAGACGACTTGATATTTTTGTGCAGTAATGATGGAGAACAAGCCTCATGGAGATACCTGAACACAAAAATAATCTCAGGCGTGCAGAAAATAATATAGGAAAAATGTAGATAATATCCAAATATCATGATCCAGTTGTGCAACCATTTATATCACATTGCAACTTCTTCAACCAGATTCATCACTATCTATAACACATTTCGTGTTCGTTACTAGACATGCTTGAATTGAGTCTCTAGACTCCTAAAACAAACTCAATTATGCTGCAACCTTAAAAAGCAAGTTGTGTATTACTGCATGTATATGTATGGACTTACTCAACAGCCCGGGCTGTGCCCAAAGCAATTCTGATTCTTGTGTTCCAAGTTAGTGGTTTGCTAAAGTCGTCTGACATGTGTAGAAACTCATGAAGTGAGCCGTTCCTATAATACTCATAAATCAATATGTTATGCCCCTGTTCTGAACAATGACCAACAAGTTCAGCGATGTTTGTGTGACGAATCCTAGCGATGTTTGCAACAAGTTCTGAAAAATTCTCAGTGTTATCTCCTTGAAAAAGAGAGGAATCAATCTTTTTCACAGCTAACACCTGATAAACAGACTAGATGCAGTTACTAAACGCACCTTTTCAAAGCATATTGTCCCAGAATTCAGTAAATCAAACTCAAATTGATAAAATTATCAGCAGCTACAGATATTAAATAAGTGCAAAGATCCAGTGAAAAGTGTGTAGATAACAAAGAAAGGAAAAAGAAATTCCCAAGACATTGTCACCTAAAAGCATACCTTCCCATCAGGATACTTAGCTCTATAAACACGCCCAATAGTCCCCTCACCAAGTAGGCGCCCGTTTGCGAAATTAGCCGTAGCGGTCTGCAAATCTGACAAAGAATAAGCTGCAGCACGAGCAGAGGTGCTTCTTTTGGCTTTAAGACGATTTGCAAATTCATTGTCATGGAGAGATTTTGCCCTTGCGGTGAGGGGATCCTTTTGAGGAATAAAATCCCTATCAGCGAGGGGATCCTTGTGACCAACTGACTTTGTTCTCTCAAAAGGCTTTAAAATATCAATTGGAGGAGGTGGAGGATTAAATATCTTCTTCTCTGTCACCAATCATTTAATTAGTCAGAAAAACCATAAAACAGTATGAGGTGTCAAATGGAAAAAAGAAGACCGATATTATCAGAAAGTAGACTAGAACTCAATGAACAATGTCTAATTTGGAAAATCTTATAACCAATTACCAACCCTTAAAAACATAAATGAATAATCACCAGAAAAATCAGCTTTGTAGTCACTGCTATCACTCCGTAGGTCATGGGATAATTCCTGTGATGCAAGGGGGGTAAAGGCTCTTCGTTGGCTAGCCCTCTCTTCATCAAGAAAATGAGAAGATGGAGAAGACTTTTTCCTTGTAACCAGAGCAACCAGAACGGCAACTATGGCCAATCCACCCAAAACTGCTGCTCCTATAACTATTCCCCTCTCGGTAGATGACAGAGACGAACTATCACTGGAAGAGTCTGCTGGACGTTTCTTAGCAACAGGCTTTGCACCAGGAGGAGGAGGAGGTGCTGGCCCAGATGACCAAGAATTTCCACCAGTTCTTGAGGCAACAAAAAGAATATTATCACAATGTCAGAAAAAACAAGTTTAGATTTCAATCTCTATCCAATGCATACTTCAGAAGTATACTCACTTAGCAATATCCTTCAATGCGTCAGGGACCCAACCAGTAAATTTGTTGTTTTGAACATTCCTGAGTTGTGAGTAGAATAAGCATTTAGCATGTAAGAGTTCCATTTAGCTTCAGCAGGTTCAATTGGAAACCGTTTTTATAGAAGTTATCACAAATGCATCAGAAGAATGTGAAAAATATAATTACTCAAGCAATCCATATCTCTATAGAACATTGAAGCTTTGCTTCCTTGATAATCAAAAAAGAATTTTAGGAATACATAGTAACCAAAAAATGATCAAACTTTGTAAAATGTGCAAAGGTATAAACCAACCCGGAAAAAATGGAATAACTCAAACAAAAAAACAGATTGTATTACATTTGCAACAATTTAAACTGCTCCACTTACAATTCCTCAAGAGGAAGTCTGACAAGGACATTTATGGAACCAGTCAATTGATTGTTTTGCAAGAATCTGTACAAAGAACAAAATTAGTATCAAAATGATCCAAAAGATGTAAGTATAACTTACCTATAAGAAAAAAATTAGGAAAAAATTCTAAATGTGAAACGTATGTCTTGCTTACAGCTTTTTCAGGCTTGATAGTGATGAAAAACTGTGTGGTAGATCACCTGTCAGTTTGTTCATGGATAGATCCCTGTACGTCAGCTAATGAATTAGAAAACTGAATAAAAAAGCGAAATAGGTAGATAATTGCCAATGACAGACCACAAATTTCTTCTCTATGAATTTACTAAGGAAGATGAAGATGATATAATGTAATTATAATCCTGTTGAAACGTGAGATTATTATTTAGACTGCAAACACTGAGGTCTTACTCATCTTACACTCTCTTTTACTCTTTATTTTTCTACCCTTTAGAACACCAGAAGTGTCAACCTCGATCAAGCAGAATCGTTCATGCCATCTTGAAGAACAAAGGTGATCAAGGGTAGGGAATCAGCATATGACTCACAAATCTTACTTTCTTTGCAGTGAAAAGACCCATATGGTAGTAATCACTTAAGAGAACTAAATTGACCAATGATTTATGAAACTAAAATTGTAATTGACCAAAGTGAAGTATTGTCAACTCAACAATGCAACAAATAGGACTAAGTTTTGTGCAATCCGTTGTTTTCCATATATATCTCAAACCTCAACGAATCAAGAACGATTCTGAACTATGAGCTCTCCGCCAATTGCGATTTTAACAATTAAGGCAGAGACATTTGGTGACTTAATGCAAAGACCAATACCTTGCTTTTCTTGGACCATAATAAAGTGGCTTGAAACAAATGGAAGCATCATGAAGAAAAATATCGATTTTCTTCCTTGTTAATTAAGAATACTTACATGGATTCAAGTTTATTAAGTTTCTGAAACATATCAGTCACTTGTCCATTGAGCTGATTATGTCCTAAATTTCTGCAGTCGCCAACGTAATATTTAGAAACAAAAGCCAGTGTTAAGAAAGTTATGGCACCAAGAGAACTAGTTATTTTTTCTTACAGGTACTTGAGCTCTGATAACTGAGAGATTGAATAAGGCAAACTACCACTGAAGTCATTTTTAGAAAGGTCCCTGAACATCAAGCTCATAAGATTAGCATGAAGCCATTCAAGTGAAGATATGTCAAAATTCAACTCAGTATTGAGATAAAAGTAGCTTGACCATTTCATTCAATTTGTTTCAAGTTCTGGTAAAATAATTAATATGCGAAAATGCAAAAACGTTTGCAGATGACTTACAGGCGTTTGAGACTTGGAGGAAGTTGATATGGTATACTGTCCTTGAGGTTGTTTGAGCTCATATCACTGTACTAAGACAAAATGCATTTCCATGAGGTGATGTCCTTTTAGTAAACAAAGCTATAAAATTTAAATGTGCTACTACTTGGGAAGAAAGGTCTCACAGGGTCGTGACAGATTTCAAGTTTGATAGCTGGTAACCCATTTGTCCACTAAGTCCAAGCCCAGATAGTTTTCTGCAAAATTATAATTTTACTTAGAAATTTCAGACACATCCTATCAAATATGTTAACTATAAACCCAGAATCAAACACTTGCAATTATTAACATAATACAAAATAATACATTTCAGTAACAGAGGAGCCTGAGCAGGTAATCCCTTTCCATGATTGACCACAAGGGTCACCACCACTTGCTTTCCAACCACTCAGTTTTGAAGGAGAATTTAAGCTTGTAAACATTACATTAAGTGCAGAAGCTGCAAATTACAATATTATTAGCAAATATCAGATTCTTGAAGAAATTGTATCCAAGTATTGATAATTAAATTTGTACGACCAAAAGAGATGTAAATTGTGGCAATAAAGAAGCTCACCAACAATGTATATAAAGGCCATTATATTATATGAATTTCAAAATTAATTTTGCATGGATTAGGAAACTAAGCTAAAACCAAACAAAAAGCTAATTATGGAACTATACATGGCTTTATAAGAAAATGAATGTAATAAAAATTGGTAAAAAGAAGAAAACTAAAGAATAGATTTGAAACAGAAATTTTCCTTTCTGCTTTTTCCTTGAGACTTTCACCTGGAAACAAACAGGGTAGATAATGAATGATACTATTAATTAATCAATAATCAATCAAAAAGAACATTCATTGATAGCTCCTGATTTTATTAACAAAAGCAAACAATAATTTCTAATTTAAAGTACATTCATGATCATATCAGAGATCAAAACAAGAAAGGTCATACATAAAAAGATGGTATAAGAAAAGTTAAAAAAAAAAAAAAAAAAAAAAAAAGATAAAATGGAATAATGTGCATAAATATACCATCGTTGGGGTCTGTCTTTGAAAGAACGTGATTAGTCAGGATCCCAAGAGAGAAAATGAGGAATCTGATCATCACAAGAAGATTGTAAAACATGTTTCTTATCTCTCCAAGCAACAAATTAAAAGAAAGGCGATATGATTAATCTCTTGTTGAAGTCTGCAACTGAATGGAGAAATCTAAAGAGGAGGAAGAGTTGTTCATCTATGAACAACAACAACCTCCAAAAAAAAATTGGCTTTCCTAGCTTTATTCCTATATCTTTGTTTATTCTTGTTTTTTAATTTTCAGTTTTTCACTAGCAAGTTGGGGGGAGTTTTTGGTTTGAAACATGATAGCTAAATTTGGAGAAGAAAAAAAAAAAGAAAAAAAGAGAAGCAAAGGCTAAAAATGGAGAAGAAGAGAAAGAGAGTAGGAATAAAATAGTTGCATGGAGAGGGATGGAGGTAGCGAAAGGTAAGGAGAAGTGAGAGAGAAATGAGAGTTGTGAATATTTTTCGGACTTAAGAATTCATTGCCCGCGTGTTTTAACTGTTTTGTTGACACCATCCATTTATATGAAGCACCCTCAAACTGAATCTTACTTGTCTTCTTTAGCTAATTATGTATACTGAACTTCACCATCTTCACCATTCAACTCAAACACACATCCTGTTATATTCCTTCTACCTACCCTTTTTACCATTTTTTATTTCCGTTTTTAATCTTTTTTCTAACCATCTCTCTGTTATTTTCCTTCTGCCTGCCCCTTTTAGCCATATTCGCTTTCCATTTTGTTAATCATTTTCTTGATCATTTATTAAGGGCTTCAAACATATGCAGGCATTCGCTCCTTTTTAAATAGCAGAACAGTGGCTTGACAAAGGTTGCTAGAAATCGTTTTATCGCTGGTGGCACAAGAAGGTATGAAACGACACACAAATCTCAGAACTTTCTCGCGTAAAATGTAAATAGCATTTCAATGCCAGAGCAATTGCCTCATTTGCCATTCTCAATAATTATGGAAAAATTATAATTATTTTCAATATATTTACACCAAAAGGAAGAACAAGATAAACGGATACAAATATGTAGTTTTAAGTCTTCCCAAGTCAGACGCCATGTGTTGCAGCTAATAAACGTTAGGTAGGAAGCAAGTCGTAACAAAAACCAATAAATTTGGTTGTGGTGATATAACTAAGTTGTTTAGCTCAAGTTCAACCTTGACCACTTTGGCTTGATGATGCGCCACGCTTATGCAGCTTTGTCAAGATATAAGCCATGGCAACTTTAGCACCCAAGGTAGCATGACCACGAGACAGGCAAATAGCACCCCCAAGAAGCAGCAAACCTTTAGCTACCAGTTTCTTCGACGGCCTTCTAGATAGTTTCTTCTCTTTGGCTTCACCAGTGTAACCAGGGACGGGAACTGCCTCTTGACATTGTGGAGAACTCGTTGCCTCTAATCCAACCGGAACCTACAGGTGTAGGTGGAAAGAGGAAAAAAAAACATCAGCATAAACAGAAATACCATGAGACAAATGATAAAACATCAGTTATAATCTCATAAACTAAGTGAAACTAGCAGTTCTATCAACTCACAAGACAAACGTTCAGTCCTATATTTGCAATTCTGAAAACCAAGGAAAACTAAATGCCCCAGCTAAGAAGACAAGTCAGCCAGAATCAACTACAAGAAACAAGACCTTACAAAAATGTATACAAAGACCTTAAGTTGGTGCAACTGTTGAAATGAAGACATGAACAAAATTAAGCTCAGCCTGGGGTTTGAAATGCAAGGTTAATCTGCTCTCTCACTTTCCACCCACACTTTTCGTTTTATTCAGGGAACTCATTACCTGTATTCATTGTTATCTTTCTTACCATTAATGAAGCAAAATTGACCACAATTAGTTAAAAGAATCAGCTCTTCAGATATTAAATACTCTGAATGATCATTATACTGTCTTGAGCAGTGCACTAAACTGAGTTGTAGATAAAAAGACAAGAGTACACTAAGCCACAACATTAAAGGGAAACATAATAAAAAAAGAGGTGGTATTCAGGCAACATGAACTAACATCAGAGTTGAACTCTCATTGGTCACTATATTAACTATGAGATATAACATATCAACCAAATTCTCATATTTCAACAAATTATTAAAGATATATCGTTCAATCCTGACCTTTTGAATCAGACTGACAGCTGAAACAGGAGTTGTCTGAGGATGACTGTTCATGGTGTATTTGCGTAAGGCATTATCCATTTTACACACAAAACTCCATATTCCCTTTGCAAAAGCCAGCTTTGCCATCTCCACATTTAAACCAGCATCTTCTTGGTGAAACATTTTGATCTCACAAGCATTTCTACCAGGCACTGTAATAATAAAATTGTTCCTCACAAATTAATCAAACTCCCTTTCCTTTTAACAACCAACATGTCATGATTACATATACTATGCAACTAGTTCCACAGCACAAACCAACATAATTTTGTTTTTAGGAAGGTAAAATTTATTAGAGACTTGTTGAAGAGGGGACATCTCTACCTTTGATTAAGAGAGAAGTTCTCTATATATTTTCTAAAACCAAGTGGATTCACCTATAATTAGGCCAAACCTCATGAAAGGTGACTGCGATTTACATTTTTAAGAACTATATTTTTTACAATTCAAGTGTAAGCAGCATAGACAATTCTTCCCACAACAGTAATAGGATACACAATGTTTATGATTGTATGTGTGTCTAAGAGAAAGAGATATGGGGGGGATAAAAACCCCTATAGAAACCAATAAAAAAGCTAGATTTGAGTTTGGAAAATAGTAATTCAAGCACTTGCCTTTTTGTATACGCCATCCAGATCTAAAATATGTCACACGGACATACTTCCTCTGTGGCGGTGCCAAAGGATGTTCACATTCCTAATCATGGCCATAAAGAAAAATTAGACAGAAAAGTTATATTATTTGAAGTAAGACTTTATTGATAAACGACTCAAAACTCCGCACTCCTAAAATTGCAGCACAAAAAATTTCTAACTATTAGATCCACAAGTGATTCTTGCAGATGTTACAAAAAAAAAATTCTGGTAGTCCACAAGTAACAACTGGTCAATCAGAGAATTTACCAAGTGCATTTTTTTTCGTAAAAAAGGTTACTGCAGGACTTTTTTTTCTTGACCAACGTCAGCTTCTTGATTCTCACTCAATTGTGTACAAATTATAATGCCACACTTCCAAACAGGCAACATAATTGACCTACCACACGAAGCCTATACAGCTTCTCTTTCGTAGATGTCAGAACTTAGAAAACATATACCGAACAAACAACAGTAGAACATTAAAAAATTCAAAATAAGGAAAAAAAAAAAAATGCAGAGGCACACATTTGCCACTAAATATACTAATACAAAATGAGTAGCTATATAAAAAGATTGAAAGGTTACTCTTTCTTTTTTCTTTTTTTCTCCTCTTTATTCACTCAAAACTGAATAAAATTTTGAAAACAAGAAAAATTTTAAAAAATAAAATAATATAACATGATATCTTATAGAACCCCCAAACCATGGATCTACAACTAAACACAAACTAACCCACAGTAACACTTCAAGAATCGAACTTATATATATACAAGTAACTGAAGTAAAACTAATGATGATTCAAAAATCAAAATATCAAACACAAAGGAAATGCTATGACAAAATGAAGAAAAATGAATGTTTTAAAGATTTTTAACATTGCAATACATTCCTAATAACAATCTTATACTGAACTGATGTTTAAATAGGCTGTAAAGAAGTTCAAATAGGGGAACTTCATAAGAGACAACTACAAGAAATTCAACAAATAATAATAATAATAATAATAATAATAATAATAATAATAATAACTAATTATTCTTGCCCTACCAATAAAAAATAATACCTTTCAACTAATTGGTCTTGCCATGTCAAAGTCCCCGCACCCGACCAAAAGTTTGCAAGACCTTCACTAGTAGCATGAAAGAACTCTTATTGATTGAGGATTGCTACACATACATATGTGTGTCTAGGTGAAAGGTTGGGACATTGGTTCAAACTGTTTTGGCCAAAATGCATGCAATATCATCCCTTAAAGAACTCTAAAAATGATGAAATAGATCTTATTGCAGATGAATACATGGAAACAACATCTTCTGTTCTTATGGAACTAAAATTTCTTCAACAAAAATGCTTAAATGTACACTCCCTATATTAACCAGATAAACCAATTCACATTAAGCATACTAGCAGAAAGGAATACAAAAAATATTTATAAAGGCACATAATGATGAAGATAAAGATATCATGAGGGATTCCAAATTAATATAACTCACTACATGTAATTAGTTGTCACAAGATTGAATTATATTAGCAGTTACCTTGACAAAACAGTAGAAAGTTTCATCACTTCCTTTCCATATTCTCCAAGCCAATATGTATTCCCTTGGTGTCATGAGTGGAAATTTCTTTATTGTGCGACCAATTTCAGTTCCATTGGTTCTATCCACCTGCAGTTGCTTATGGTCAACTACAGTCCTGTCCCACTGCATTCTGTAATCATTGTCCATGTAAAAGTCCCTTAGAACCTCAGGGGAGCAATTTTCAAATACTGTGACGCTCAAGTATTTCAGAGGAGCATCCTACAAGCAACAACAAAGAAACATCAATTCAATCCAGGTACTTTAATTCACAAAATCAGCAAAATGGAAATGGTTATAATAATCCCATGTTTAACAGAGAATCCAAACTAAATGCTTCCAAAAGACCGAAATGAACTTGTAAACGACACAAAAGTAGAAATAGATTCAACTGCAGAAGACTAACTTCATTCTGTGGTTACAGCATACCTAAACCTTTTTTCAGTTAACAAATGAAGGTTGTTCATAGGAGAGGAAAACAGTTTTTTCCATAATACTGGATTGAAAAAATGAAAAAAAATATATATATATATATATTCTCATAATTTGGAGTGAAGGTGTAACTCATAAGACATTCAAAAGGGGTCAAGCAGAGGATAAGTAACCTTTGGTCTGCAGCATCTGGCATTGTAGGACACAAGATTGTTTCTTTTGTCGATTACATTTTCCCATTTCTCATTTTGATTGAACTTCTCCTCCAAATTTTCCATTAAGAACTTTAAATCTGCATCTGATACGATCTCCGATATACTGCAAAAGTAAAAATTTAGGACATAGGGATGTAAAACTTGATTATACGACCTGAACGCATTGAGACATAATAGTTCAATTGAGTTGAACTCCCAATCCACCGCAAAGAAAAAAAAAAACTGAAAACACAGTGTGGAGCTTTCGAATCAAGGAGAAAAGGTTATCTGAGGCAGATAATCACATATATATTCACCTCAAATTTGAAGAAAAAAGACACTTTGACGAAGAAATTATGCCTTCAGCAGTAAATTGGCGACACATAAGGGCAACCGAATTGAGATAAACACCAAAGTCGAAGAACAAGGGAGAAAGTGGAGAAATTTGAGCGCAATTTTTAAGAGTAAAACAAAACCAACCCAGTAGAGACAAAACCCCAATAAAAATAATAAGCATCAATACACATCACAAAAGCAGAAAGCAGAATAGTAAAAGAATTACCTTGACTGAGAAGCCACATTAATAGAAGAAAAAGGAGAAGAAGAAGGAGAATTAGGAGAAGAAGAAATATTGCGTGATTTAACTCTAAAGCGAGAAGGGGAATAGAGAAAAGAGTATTTAAAAAGATGGTAAAAGAGGATGATGAGTGAAGCGATGAGAGTTGCATATCCTCCATAAAGGTTCTGATGCCAGAAGTCGTAAGACGATGAAACCCAGATTTGATCCATCTCTCTCTTCTCTTACATCAACTCTTTGCTTGTATTTGTGATTGTGTATTTTACATCATCATGATCGTATGATACCTCTTCTCTGGGAGACAGTTTCGATGTTGGCTGCATAGTTGTGCCGTTTGGTTAACGCTAAACAGCTTTCACCTATTTCTACGTCTTTAAACGTTTTTCTGAAATGGGGTCAATTTGTTACGTATTCGAACTAAAACTCTTCAGTAAAGCAGGGCGTGAATTTCAAGAAAATATGGAGCCCCCCGTATTCGATGCAACTTTGTTTAAGCCTTAAGGTGGGACAGTGTCGTATATTAATTATAAACAATAGGAATTAATTTGTGTTTGTTTACGGTGGAGAATATTCAAGAGAAATGCAGATAAATTATCATGAATATCCATCCCATCTTCTCATAAACGTCAAAACAAAAGATGCATATGATTGTTTGTGTCATTTTCATGGATAAGAGGATATGCACAACACTGTTATTGGCTGTGTCACTCTGTGTGGGTTTGTGTTTGTATAGCCCCCCACTTGTTTGACTCTGGTAAATTAGATTACAAATTTGAGTAACTCCAAATATTGCATCCACCCACCCAGTTATCTGCACGTATGAAAGAACCTAACATTCTTGTCGTCATTGTTCATCTTATTTGCTCATCTCTCATCTCTAGTATTTTCATATACAATCTTTAAGTGAAGATGGTATAACATTAACTTGCATATTATTGTGATTTCAAAATCAAATCTTCATATTTCTTTCTACTGAAGTAAGTTTCAGATTTCCCCAACCATCACAACCGAACAAGAAATATTATTACTATTAGAATTGTTTAAAATATTCCTAATTCTTACTCTCAACCACAAGAGAACACAACCATACTGAAAGTTGTGTTCATATAACTTCAGCAGTTTTAAGCCACAAATGGATTATTGATAACAGCCTGCAGTGTGCATTAAAGTAGGTAGTACATAGCCCCATAACATGCTGTCTGGTATGGGGTTCTGAATTCTAAAGATTTTGAAACAAGTAAACATCACACTTATCTAATGAATAGCTGAGAAAATTTATCATCACATTACATTTTAGAGAGAGTATGAGATATCACACATTGCATCTACACAGAAAAGAAGCCGAAGAAACAAAATATTAAGAGAGAAATATGAGAACTCTAAAAATAGAACAAATACATTATACTGAAGAAATAGTGAATATGACAAAAAAAGGAAAATAGTAACTACAGTGTTACTCATGTAGATTGCCTTAGTCAAATGGACTAGCATACAGTCAGGTAGTTGTTCCACAAACTTCACAGTGTCAAATCCACAAGACAAAAATTAATAGTTCCTCCACAAATTTTACATTAATTTACTTGAAAATAGTAAAAAGAAAATCCATTACCCAGTTATGATCCTACCAAAGAAGGGCCCTAGGAGAGGTTGTCTAAATGCAGTCACTCATGACTTGCACCTGCATGCTGTACTTCTCAATCCAAGACTTTTACCTATGCACAAAACAGTAATACCTTTTTGCCCATAATTTTCTTAAAAATTAAAATAGGAAGATGAAACATATACTTTCATATAAAACAGAATAACAAATGAATGAGCCATATTAGTATCATTAATTCCATACTTGTACATGTTCTTCAACAATAACACATACCTATGTCACCATAAAAATAGCTCAACACAGTTAATGCACTTATCATCAGCCCGCCCTTACTATCCCGTCTTCCATCAAGATAGGTATAGCTATGTTTCCCAAGGAACTGGAAAACATTTTCCTCAACAACAGTAGCCATTATAATGGAACTGAATTATGGACCATTAAAAGAAATGGAATGAAAGAGTTTTGCAATAACGCCTTCTGCTGTATTCCATTATTAAACTGCCCAAAGAGATCTGGAACTTTACAAATGCAAGACGTCAACCAATATCTACATGCAACTACACTCATTCAGAAAGCAAAGAAAGGGACAGATGAAAGTAAAAAAAAAAAAAAAAAAACACCTAATGACTACAATCAAAAAGCAGAACTTGATATACAAGAAGCTCATCAGCCTATAAAACTTGTAAGACCTTTCATTCAGTTACTAATGCACTCCAATGAACTCAAAGACATCAGAGATCTACCCTCTCACAAAATAATAATTAAAAAAAAAAAGAAAAACTAAACAGAGTAGAATTGAAGTTCGTCACATACAGAACAGCAATCCCACCAATAGATGTTTTCCTAACCAGTTTGAGCAGAAGAGACAGCAGCTGGGAGGGCATCTTCTAGTGTAACTCTGGCACCCATGGAGCCCTCAGAGGCAGAGGTAGGTCTATCAGAACCAGTGCCTTCTTTGTTACCCTCATCCAAGCAAACAACTTGAGCAAAGCTCTTAGACATCTGCTTGATGAAATCACCGGGATATGTAACAGCATTTCTATGATCATTTTCTCCAACTACTCCTACAGTCATCAGGCTAGCTTGCTGTCTTGACTTCCTTTCCTGCATGGCTTTCTGCCGATCTTCATAGAAATCAAAATCATCTAGGATTGACATATCAGTTTCATAATTCTTGAAGATGTTCAACATCTCAATTCCCTGGTCCAATTTCACCTGCAACCATTTTATGTTAGTCAAAAGGAAGCAAAATAATGGCCATAAGTAAGAGCAATTAAACATATTAAAACAAACTGTTGTGCTCACATGTGAGAATGATACATAACCTCAGCCATGACTTCTAATTTGGACGTAGGGATGGAATGAATCATACGACAAATACGGTACATATAAACAAGACTCAGGTTTGAGGAAATGACTTGAAATCAGAAACTAGGATTCCTTTGAGCAGATACTTCTAATATGATTATTTACAACCAGGTTTCAGCCAGGCAATGCATATGTGAATGAGGGATCTGTTAGGAAGCAAAAGAGATGTCCTAGTTGCATGAGCATCATCTCAATACACAGGCTCACTCGGATCAAAATATAGGATTACTCATTAACTTAGGAGTTTCCTCAGCGGTGAGTATAAGGACCAAAGTTTTTACCAGAAAAGAATAACTAACTAGTTCATAGAAACTTCCAAGCTTATTGGATAACAAAAGTTGGAGCAGCAATTACAAGAGAGGGAAGCTAAACACCTAGGCTTATCTACAGAAAACAATGCTCCAATTTGAGACTACATAGCCCCTAAATTGTTAAAAACAAGGAAGTGTTTGATTGCTCCCAGAAGCTCAAATGAACTCATACCTCCTGAGTATCTCGACTGTTGGTCACAGGCTTATTGTCATTATTTTCAAGGACAATGTGACGAAATTGACTGTTTGGGACATCTTTAATAATATGCCACTTGACAGGGAACTGTCCACTCCATTTATCTTGTTGCCAGTAATCCACACTCTTTTCAAAATCAACAGGCCCAACCATTTCAGCCACCCCACAGAACTGAGCACTAGCATTCACCTGCATTTGATTGCATCAAAAAACTGCAAAGAAACTAAAAGGAAGAGAGAATGCCAAAAAAAAAAAATAAGTGGAAGCACTGAAGCACAACAACAAAAGAAAAAATGCACTGCTACAAAAATGTATGCTAACAATCAGTAAAATGTTCCTTTTTAAACAATGAATACAAAAAAATCAAGGTGAAAGTAAGATTATATTATAACTATCCTTTAACAGTTAAGTGTTCTACAGAGAAGGTTAAACAAGTGATTTCTGCTCAAGGGAAGCAGATAAATAGAACAGGGGTCCAGTTAAACACGCCAAGAGACCGTTTAATGCCTTATTGTCTTGCTTGAAGCCAAGATTGCTAAAATTGGAAAAACTCACTATTCACTAACAGAAACCAATTCCTTGGGAAATGCAACAGTGTCATTATCAAGGCATCAGCAAATTACCAACGATGACAATGAGAAAAACAACCACCTCGAAAAAGGCAAAGCAAATAGTGCTGCCACATTTTTTTAAAAGAAATTATCCTTCAAAAGTAAGAATTTTGAAAATAGTATTGTATGAAACAGTATAAGTCGTCGTCCAAAATACCACTGATGATAAATGTGTAAATCAACACCCAAACTAAGGTAAAGCATTTATTGTACACATATTTTCACGAAAAAATATCATTCAGAAACTAAAATTAAAATAAAATTGTTGGACATCATATTCTATGAAACAACTCAACATCATAACAATATGACTTATCAATGAGACTTGGTCTCTTCAAAAGCAACCAACGAACGCAAAACTGATGCAAGGTCCCCACTGAATCATCCCATTCTAAGAGAATTGCCAAATTTTCAATACCAACACCATTTCAAATTATTTTATTTTATTCCAAGTGGTATTCTATTCCTGGTCTAGAGAATAAAGTATTTACCGAAAATAAGAGAAACACCGGGCATGTCTCTTGCTTCTCTTTAGCTTCACGATAAGCAGAATCTAACTTTTTGTTCCCATTTGGTGTGCTGGCCCAGACACCGTACTTGATGCTCTTGTGAACATTATCTTCACTATATGACTTGATGATGAAAAACTTAGCATCTGTGTAGTCAGTGACAAAATCTGGCCGGTTGTATGACTCATTGAGAATCTTGACAGCAGCCTTGCTAAGTTTGCTATCATCAACAGAAGATCCTTGTTCATCAGTCAATTGACTCCTAGGCTTTGAGGCCCTTGGTCCCCGGTTTTGCTCACTAAGTATATCAAGATTACCATTGCAACCACATAGAGAGCCATTACCCCTCCCACGTCGTTTGCTGTTGTCAAGAGAAACCCAGCCTTGATTGTTCATTCCCAACGTAGAAATAGATGCACTACCAAAACTGGAGCTCTGGTTAAAACCACTGTGCATATAGCCTCTATTGTAGGAGTTCAAACCAGATCCAAACCCATAGAATGATCTTTGTTGTTGGGATGCCTGAAGAAAATCAGAGTTAATTGTCAGCATCAAACTAATAGTAATAGCATGCTGCTTGAAGTTCAAATGAATGTAGTTAGTAGTTGATTAAATTACACAATTAAATGTGATGAGATATTGGAGGTAGAACCAACCATTGGAACATTCTGCCCATAGGACCCAAATGTGCCAATTGGTTGTGGAGATAAAGCAGGTGATATTGGAGTCAGGGGTCGTTGTCTGTCAGAGGTTTTTGACCAATCTGACCAAAGTCCTCCAGATCTCAGACCATCAAACCCTTGCTGTAAATCATGAAAGCCAAGTGCACCAGAATTTCCAGGTATGCTGCCTCTACCAAAAGATCCCACTGGAGGAGGATAACCAGGCCGTGGTCCAAAAAGCATGTTGTCATTTTGTTGATCAGCACCCAGTAAAGTGGTAAGCTCTGGTTGTGACACTGGAGTTGGTGAAGTAATATATGGCATACTAGGTGGAACCAACTGCTGATAATAAGGTGGCCCAGAGAATGGAAACTGCTGGGGTGAATACATGTTTGCATCTCCACCGACAGAAGGAGTAGTGACAGGGGAATATGGTCCATATGGCATTTGTGGAGTGTAGCCATATCCAGTATGGAAGACAAGCGAAGGATTATCATTGTAAACCCCCTAATTATATCAACGATTAGACAAAAATGTACAAAATGTTTAATCTGTGGAAGAAATGCAAAAACATGTAGAGGGAAAATATACTGACAGGAGATCCAAGTTCCAATCCTTCAGCATTGACATATGGGGCATATTCATCCCATTCACCAGTGACATTATCATAACCTAGAGTCACAACACAAATTAGCCATTGATCCCTTCAGTTATTTTTACAATGTACAAACAAATTAAATATAAGAATTTGGCAATCCAATGCAACTGAGATATAACCATCATGTCTAGACCACCTCTTACACACTTCATGACCAAGAAAACAGATCAAATTGTTGGTCAACCATCAAGAAAACCTAGTTGTTTCATGACCATGAATAAACTAATCTCCTTCAAAAGTAAGAAGAGAACTAGATATTTATTGGAAGAAACAACAAGGTCTGATCAGGCTGAATTTCTTTGGCTTAACAGACCCAGGAAAATGAAAGACTAACCTCTATAGTAGAAGCCCTGTGCCTGTGGTGCATAGATAGTAGGCGAATAAACAGAACGGTCTCCACCTGAAAAGGAACCTGATTGAGCAGCAGCCTCCCTTGTGTGTCCTATAGTGGCAGCACCCTGGGAGGAATTAGGAGAAACTGAGTTCTCATTTTTTGCTAAGACAGGCTGAGAATAAATAAACAAAAGAAGGCAGTTACTACAAATGTTTTCTTCAAAATGATTTACAGAGAAACCAATATAGAAAGGAAGGGCTTGTACTGGACTCACAACTACCTGCTCCTTCATGTTATCTGGATCTGCAGGTTGCTCTTCTGCATCCATGATTAGTATGCTCAGTGAGTAGAGTGTTTCAAACACAGACAGCATAAATAATTGAACACACACTAAATTCTGGGATAGGAAAACTTGAAGCAATGAATATGTGCACACAAATCCACACGTGCACACCTATGCACCCATGATAAATAGAAGGACATGTATAGATTTTAGTGTAAGAGGTTGTGACTTATTGACTAACCGACCTAGTATTTACTTACAATTTAGAATGCCAAGATCAGAAAGATAAGGGACACGGCTAAGAAAACATAGACAAAACACTCATCAGCAACCAAATTCTATGTGTAAACATAATATAAAAGGTTCATTGAGCTTCTAGTGGTTGTGTGAGATGCCAAAAGAAGCAGAAGCAAGATTTTCTACAATTTATTCAGCCAAAAAAAAAAAAAGAAAAAAAAAAAAGAAAAGAAAAATCATAAATCCTCAACTACAAGTTTTTATTCTTTTTAAATTAACATATGTTCTTCTCAATATTCAATGGTCCTTGGCGCAACAATTGGCATTCATTTTACTAAATAATATCTGAATTAATTTTTTTTATCATGCACATAACAGGTGATACCTGTTTTCCTTCTTCCACATCCACGACCCCAATTCAAGACAAACTATTTCATCTAATGCAGGCATACAATATCTTGTATTGACGAAATTCAAGAAACACATTCATAAAGGAAACCATATTCGGGTTTTAATTTCCCTATGAAAAACAATAAAATTAAACACACGAAAATCCAAAATTTGCAATATCCAGATCCCCGATCTCAACAGACGATCAAAGCCCCGCTGCCTCTTCCCTAATTATGTCAACAAAACAACCTCATAGGAAATCAAAAACAAGAGATCTTATCATACCAGCAATACCTGATGTATATATCAAGCTTTTCACGAAAGTAAGAAAAGAACCCAATACACAACCACAGACATTAACGGAATCAATTTTGATGACCCATTTGGAAAAAAAAAGAAGAAGAAACCCACCAACAAAAGAGAATAAAAATCAAAAATTGAAGATCAAGATGGAAACACACATAAGCATATGTAAAGAGATGATGGGTTAGGTAGTTGAAAGTACCAGTGGTACGATCCGAAGCTTGTGATTGGGTTGCCGCCATATGAATCTAATGAAAAAAAAAAAAAGACTGTCTTAAAATTCTGGCACCAGAATCTAAACTAAAGACACAGACACGGTACCCTTTCCATATCTAATATATCCTATCTCACACTCACACTACTTTTATTAATAATTTAATTCATGATTACTCCTATACTTTCCTCTTTCTTATTACTTGAATGGTAAAAATGGTGAATCCAAAAAACAACAGTGGTTACAACCGACCGCTGACCCTGACTTATACTTTATGTTGTTTTGGTAATAAATAGCATCATGAGTTGTAAACTTGGAGTTTACTGATATGGGATTTTTGTTATTTTTGTAGGTTTGTTGATTGGAAGCTACTGCTTCAACATGTTTAATTTCCTAATGAGACAAAAAATTCAACCCACATTGAAAGCAGGGGGCAGGTTCAGCCACAATTGAACTAGTCATGTGCGTGTAATATTCTCTTGCATTAATATCCATACTTGTGTTTTGTGGCCTTTTTACTTTTATTGGAGTTTTTATCTATGCTTGGTTGGTTTCAACAAAATATCCATCAAGGGCCGAAGGCCGAAGAGTTACTTCAAGTCCAACCCAACTACATAACAATTCAGCCTCATCAGCCCTATTTATCTCTCTTTTGAAAAGCTCTTATTCTTATTAATTTTCTCTCACAAACGTGACATGACAGTTCACAATTGGTAAAACAAGATCCATTATTGGATAGACAGAATCCATTACAAACTGATCAATTATAAACTATCACGTCACGTTTGTGAAAGAAAGTTTGTGAGAAACGTTTGTGAGCATAATATTACTCTTTTTTGTAAAATTACGGCCTTAACATACTCCAAAACGTTTGGTCCTGTTGATTATTTTATTGAAAACATCTAATCAATTTGAGTGATGAAAAAAACACAAGAGCAAACAAAAAATTGATCCAATGTCAACATAATAAACAATATAAAGATATAAGTTTTGGTTGTTTAAGTGAGAGTCAGCCCAGTCCTGGATTCCTCAGCACATTACTTCTGGATGCTTGTATTGTTGTCGTTATGCCTCGGCTTATTTATCTGTTTAGCCTTTTAGTACAGTTCACTTAGTTGAGTAAAGAAATAATACATGTTGTCTAGTCTAGAGACCATAATTGTCAGCAGTTAAATTGCTATTTGCAAGTATCCATCTGATCCAACAATCACATTTGCTGTATGCCTGTATCTCCATTGATCGGATTATGTTTTCCATATTACTGCTCTTTCATTGAACATTCTTTAGCTATTTCTTTCTTCACTTCATTCTCAAATTCATTATCTATTTCTTGATTGTAGCCTTCTGGANAAAGAACCCAATACACAACCAAAGACATTAACGGAATCAATTTTGATGACCCATTTGGAAAAAAAAGAAGAAACCCACCAACAAAAGAGAATAAAAATCAAAAATTGAAGATCAAGATGGAAATACACATAAGCACATGTAAAGAGATGATGGGTTAGGTAGTTGAAAGTACCAGGGGTACGATCCGAAGCTTGTGATTGGGTTGCCGCCATATGAATCTAATGAAAAAAAAAAAAAGACTGTCTTAAAATTCTGGCACCAGAATCTAAACTAAAGACACACACACACACGGTACCTTTCCATATCTAATATATCCTATCTCACACTACTTTTATTAATAATTTAATTCATGATGACTCTTATACTTTCCTCTTTCTTATTACTTGAATGGTAAAAATGGTAAATCCCAAAAACAACAGTGGTTGCAACCGACCGCTGACCCTGACTTATACTCTTATGTTGTTTTGGTAATAAATAGCATCATGAGTTGTAAACTTAGTGATATGGGATTTTTGTTATTTTTGCAGGTTTGTTAATTGGGAGCTACTGCTTCAACGTGTTTAATTTCCTAATGAGACAAAAAATTCCTCCCACATTGAAAGCAGAGGGCAGGTTCAACCAGTGACGGATCCAGGAATTTCACTTGGGGGCAAAAAATAAACAAAAAAAATTTGTGGGGGCAAAAATAAAAGTCTTATAAAGGGTAAAATGCAACTAAATATAAATATTTATACAATCTAAAGTTTTTTAAAGTTTGAGCGGGGGCAATAGTCTCCACTCGTCATTAAGTAAATCCGCCACTGGGTTCAACCACAATTGAACTAGTCACGTGTGTGTAATGTTCTCTTGCATTAATATCCATACTTGTGTTTTGTGGCCTTTTTACTTTTATTGGAGTTTTTATCTGTTTGGTTGGTTTCAACAAAATATCCATCAAGGGCCGGAGGCCGAAGAGTTACTTCAAGTCCACAACCCAACTACATAACAAATCAGCCTCATCAGCCCAATTTACCTCTATTTTGAAAAAGTCTTATTCTGTCACAAACGTTGACATGATAATTCACAATTAGTAAAGCAAGATCCATTATTAAATAGGCAGAATCTATTACAAACTAATCAATTATAAACTCTCACGTCACATTTGTGAAAGAAAGTTTGTGAGAAGCGTTTGTGAACATAATATTACTCTTTTTTGTAAAGTTGCTGCCTAACATACTCAAAAAAGTCTGGTCTTGTTGATTATTTTATTGAAAACATCTAATCAATTTGAGTGATGAAAAAAACACAAAAGCAAACAAAAAATGGATCCAATGTCAACATAATAAACAATATAAAGATATAATTTTTGGTTGTTTAAGTGAGAGTCAGCCCAGTCCTGGATTCCTCAGCACACTAATTCTGGATGCTTGTATTGTTGTCGTTATGCCTCGGCTTATTTATCTGTTTAGCCTTTTAGTACAGTTCACTTAATTGAGTAAAGAAATACATAAACACTAGGCATACTACTTGTTTTTACTAACCATTAAGTGAGTAAGCTCTTACCACTCAAAAGGAACCCTCAGTAGTTAGTGACAGAGAAAATGCGACAGCGACAATGGATGCTGCAGCCAGCAGTTCAAATGCTCAAATTCGGGATGGGTAATTTGGGTTTTGAGTATGATTTAGTTTGGAAGAAGATTTAGGTTATTAAGATTGAGATTTGAGAGAGAAGATTTAGGTTATTAAGATTGGGATTTGGGAGAGAAGATTTTAAGTTATTAATAATGAGATTACGGAGGGAAAGATTAGGGAGGCAAAGTTTTTAGAGGCAAAAATTTGCTCTGTAAACCTAGCTGCGCAAAATTTTTTCACCATTTTTTTTTTTTTTAACTATCTGACGTGGTAAGTGACTGACGTGACGGATGAATTGGTATCTCCACATCAGATGTCACGTCATGTTGTAGACGGGTTAGTAAAAACTAGTAGTATGCATAGTGTTTCTGAAAGAAATAATATATATTGTCTAGTCCAAAGACCATAATTGTCAGCTGTTAAATTGCTATTTGCAAGTATCCATCTGATCCAACAATCACCTTTGCTGTATCTCCATTGATCGGATTATGTTTTCCATATTACTGCTCTTTCATTGAACATTCTTTAGCTATTTCTTTCTTCACTTCATTCTCAAATTCATTATCTATTTCTTGATTGTAGCCTTCTGGATGAAATTACGTCTGTGCATAATACTAGCAGATGCGAACCCGTATTCCTTTTATGGAAAACAGTTGCTAGCCTTATTATTGTTGAAATTTAAGATGCAGAGAAGAAAGAAGAAACGGCAAACTATCAAACAATCCAGCTCACTGTAACTCAATGCTGTACATATCTAAAGGAGTCTTTGATACCAACTAGTTTAGCATGCTCTTGTCTATCCTTACTTTCTGAAAAACTCCAGTGTTGTTGGTAACCGTCAACGTGGTTATTATATCAAATGAAATCCGTCATTCCACGAAATGAAGTTAGCGACATTCAGGGAAAAGACTAAAGTTGTCATTGTATTTCTTGTAAGATTTTGCATGGATTCACTTCTATAATACAATTTCTTTTTGTTTCTTGTATTTGTGTTTTGGTTTGGCTTTTTGTAACATTCGGCAATCCCTNTTCTGTACTTCGTCCGTCCTCGTTCTCAACTCTTAACATTGTATTTAGACACGACAAAAAGTCAACCTAAATGGTTGACGTTGATTGGTTCTAAACTGTTAGTTGGCCTTGTTAGAATATTGTTCGATGTATTAGTTTTATATATATATATATATATAATTTGTTGTGAAAAAATATGATTGGTTGATTTTAAATTAAAAATAAACTTTTATCCAATCATCTTTTACTAGATTATATATATATATATGTTTATGTTTGTATTGAAATTTGAGTAAACGATTTTTTCTCACCCAAAGTTTCATTTAATGGCACTTTTTCACCCAAAAAGTTTCAAACTACTATTTTTTCATCCAAAGTTAATATTCCGTTACTATCCAAAGCTGATTCTGGTGACAAAAATTATCTCCGTCATCACCATTTGAACCTACGGTCTCTTCTTTACAAAACCTCTCTCACTCCGATACCTGATTTCTAATTGATTATCGGTCATCGCAAAGTTAGGGTTTCTGGTTGTTAGCTAATTTCTGACTAATTCTGACAACGAATATTCAATTGATCACCACTATTCGATCCACCAGCCTCCATTCTACAAAATCTCTCTTACCCGGACTCTTGGTAATTGTCAAACATCGGCTGAGAAAGTGAAGTTTATTTTAAGTATTAATAGAACATAAATTGGGTGGAAAAGTGGTATTTTGAAACTTTTTAAGTGAAAAAGTGTCGTTAAGGCAAACCTTGGGTGGGAAAAGGTCATTTACTCTTGAAATTTATATAAAATAATTTAAACAAACACTTTCGATTTCCTATCCTATTCGTATTCCAAATCAAAATGTATATTTGTTTCCCTATTCTCAAAATCTTATCATAAATTCTTCAATTATTTTTAATTTTCAAATCCTACTTTGTAATAACCATCAAACTCTACCTAACAATAGTATTTAAAAAAATACTACTCCAAATGACTAAACAAACGCACCCAAAGATATCTATCCTAACCCATTTATACATAGCATATTATGTATCAAAATGATGTCATGTAAGAAATATTAAGCTTAGGCTTCTACATTCNAAGAGAGTTTCATATTTGGGTGGAACAATGGCTTTTGGAATCAAAGAAATGGGTACTATAGTGGCAGTGCTTGGTGTCACAGCTTTCATACTTGGAATTATTGCAGAAAACAAAAAGGTTTCAATCTGTTCTAAACTGCTTTCATCAAGTCTCTTTCTTTTACTCAAGTAGTGGAACCAATTTCATTAACATAAATCTTAGTTAATTTACTTTAGTTGAGTAGTAGAGCGTTGTTGCTTGATAGCTGATATTGTTCTAAACACTACTGATTTCATTTTTAATGGTATATCTACAGCCTGCATCTGGTGTTCCAACGATTTCTGGAGGAGTTGTTATTTGCAATTATCCATCAGATCCAACAGTCTATTTAGGATTCTTATGCATCTCATCACTCGGAGCAGCAGTGGCGATTGGTTTATATGCCATATTTCATCCTTACAGAGGCATATCTGTTCCTCTCAATGTTTTCTTCAGAAACACTAAATTTTCTGTGTTTTTCAACATAACTGTGTGAGTATCACTAGCTGTAACTTTTAACTTGATTAATTCATTGTTTAGTCGTCTCTCAAGTGGTTCAAATACCCTTAGCTTGTCTGTTGTAATGAGATCAGGTGCTTGTCCTTGTTTGCTGAAGGGATGTTGTTGTGGACAACAATCACTGAACTCAAGCACTTGACTAGCAATGTACATCACAACCTGAAAACGACTTGCCCCACAGCAAAGACTGGTCTCTTTGGGGGCGGCGCCTTCTTGGCTCTAGATGCTTCCCTCTTCTGGTTGATATGCCTCATGCTAGCTGACAATGCGAGAGACGACTACTTTGATGAAGAAGAGAACAATAGAGGTGAATACGGTCAGGTTCTCACCACAGATTATGCTGCAAGGGGACAAGGCAATGTTGCTTGACAATGTTTCCAGGGAAAAACACACAAGTGAACGATTTTCATAGACTGGTTTGTATCGTATTTATATGTATGTAGTTTCAGACAATCAAGATGCTTGAAACATGGTGGATGAATCTCTGTACAGAGAGAACTCTGCAGGAGTGACTATGATCTCTCCATTGCTTCTCCTGTCATCTCAGTTTGCTTATTTAAGTAACAAAAAGGGATAGTAGCCAATCTCTGCTGTGTTTGTACCTTCGGTCTGTGACTCTGGTTGTGCCAAAGATTGTAAAATGTTTATGCTCACCAAAATGGGCAACAGAATTCGGTATGAATATTTCTTGAACCTAGTCCTTGAGATTGATTGTTACTTTCGACAATCCGCAACTGCCCAAGCATACCATTCATTTTCTATCAATCCTTGTACAGCAATACTTCACATCCCATGATTACATCACTCAAAAAAATTGGTTTCGCTTGCTATCTTTGTCATTTTGTTCCAAAATTTTCAGAGATATCCATACTCTAGGAGCTCATGGATAGGCACAGTGATCTGATCTGATGGTATCTGTTTGCCTCCTTTAGAGCCGTACAACACAACCACGATTATATGGTAAAATGCGTGTTATACCCAGATGCACAAACAGATTGTATTTATTCATTATAAACAAAAAATAAAATCAACAAATGTGATTATGGTATAACTCCTGATATGTGTAACTAGCAAGGGAAATATTGAATACCAAAAAAATAATAATAATAATAATTTAAGCATAGCACTACAGTTACTTTATCTTCATTCCCCATCCCTATAAATGGTACAATACACTGAACATGTGACCTTAGAGGTTCACAGAGACTAAGAAGTTTGTGCACTGGGCATAACAACAATTGATACGTATACCATGTCTTTCTTCAGGCTTCGATTACTATGTTTTGGTGTGTGCACCTCACTAAAAAGGTGGTTTTCCTCACCTTCATCCATTCTTCGACTTTGTTTAATCTACTCTTCAGTTTGGCAAGGATTCGTCAAGCATCACCAATGAAGAGTGGAGCTGTATGTTACTTATTTTCTATGCTCTTCTGTGGAAAAAAATCTGTTCAAAGAAATGGAGTAATGCCCGATTTCTATGGTCTATTCAATCTAATGCATGACCAGTTTTGAACTAGCTACACTATCAATCAATTCACGGCCTGTGGTTTCAAGAGGGAAAAGCAATGTAGCGATTGCAGACAGAAAAATAACAATCTCAAACAAAACTATGGCTGCAGTTTGATGGCATCCGTGAACTAGAGCTACTGCCACAAGAGGACATGCCATCCCACCAATTCTTCCGATCGCGCTTGCAACACCAACACCAGTTGTTCTCACTGAGGTAGGGTATATCTGCAGTTTAAACACAAACGAAAATAACAGTTTTTGGCTGTAATGAAAATATTTTCAAGATTATGCTTATGAAAAATATATACAACTCAACAAACAAAAATTAATTTCTGTACATACCTGACAGTTTAGAAATGACATAACAGTTATGAAATACTCTAGGTTATGTCTGTGGAGTAGGATCATGGGGTGGGATTGGACTATTTTTTTTAAAATAGTCCAATCCCATGTTTGGATGCTTCTTAGGAATTGGATATCCAATCCCAGTCACCTTTATTTATCCCAAATGATTGGGATAAAAAATTATCTTATTAAATTTATAAATATTATTTATTTAATTTATATAGTGATAACTAAATTATATACAAATTATGTACTTATTAATAATTATTTAAAATGTAATAGTTTTAATAATTTAAAAATTATTAATCAATATATTTAATGTTTTTAATTAACTTTTTAAAATAAATATTCTTATCCGGTCTCATACTTCACCAAACATAAGACAGTACTAATTCAATCCAATCCAATCCTGCCTCCCAAACGCAACCAAAGACTCTTGGGCTGATTTACTCCTATGATAGGGAGAAAAGCCTTGTAAACACTGTACATAGTATGACAACACAACCTTAGAAGAGATGAGATAATGGTGAATATACCTAATACAATAATTTGTATCTCAGAAATCAAAATCATCCAAAGCAATCATCAATACTAGAAGCAATTACATTGGGGCTGGCCATCCGTAAATTTTCCAAAGAAGGGAAGTTCTGTCCTTGTTGCAACCAGTTTTAAGTTATTTTCTGTACATTCAACAGAACCTTTTGGTGTTAAGATGGAAATATTGAAACTAAATTGTGTATTGAACTTCTATCTCACAAACGTTTAGATTGAAAGCATTTTTCTTTTGTGATTTCTGTAATGAGATAGCGCTGTGCACGGAAGATAAAAAAAAATTTCCTATGGAAACAAGACATAAACTCTTCACTTACCTCTGGTGCATATATATACACATTGTGAAGCTCCCTGAATCATATTCGCTCAAAGAGAAGACCTGTTGTTAAACCCTCAGACTGCTGGAACAGCAAAGGAAGCAGAAATGCGCAACAGCAGAAGAACATAGCTGACATTGAAAGCTTACGACCAAGTTTATCTACTATGGCAGCTGATAATGGAGCCCGGAAACTCTTGAAGCAAATCAAATCAAAGTTAAACGTTAACAAGCAGCTTTCTAGGAGTGCAAGATTAAATTTCATATTAGTATAGAAAAGATTTTGAAAAAATTAAAAAAACCAAACCTGCAAAACTGGTGATGAAAACATCTTTGTATCAATATCCTGGGGTTTTTCAGATTGCAGTTTATCTGCACAGTTATTGTGTCCATTGTTCAACTCAGTGGTCAGCAATACAAGCCCAAATAGAAATGCATTGCCAAAGAACACTACCCATAAGAGCAAGGTTGATCTGATTAATTCTGGAGAAGAAGCACTAACAGTGCAGAGATGCCACCCATGTTAGACTCTGTCCACTCAGGAGTTGCGTATTCATTTTCTGTTTCATTAGCCTTAGGAGTTGAATCTTCCTCTTCTTCCATTCCCTTGGGAGTTGTATTGTCTTCATCAAGACTTGCTATATCAAACACCTAGTCTCTAGCTACGCTTCCCCATCAGAAACAAGATCACCAGAAGGAAGTGGTGTGCCATTAATTTTTGCTATTTTCTCCAAAATAAGACGTGCTTCGCTGTTCTACCTTTCAAGCATAAATACCTCGGTGATTCAGGAGTCACCCTGTATAAAAGGAGAAACAAAGAAGGGAGAGAGGAAAGCACAAGTAGCCACCTCCAACCCTGTCTTGGCTAACACTGCAAGCAGACATCATAAGGATGAGTGTTCCCTCCATAATCCTTTTTATAGTGAATTAGCATACTAACGGGACAAATATCACGTCATTTGAAATTCTCCTTTCTTTTTTCTTTGGCAAGTAAATGCAAAAAACTAGAAAAAATGCAATAGCAATGTCTTTTCTACTTTAGGGTGCAAGTAGCCAAGTACCAAACACAATGAAGCCACGGTGGATGGCAAGATTTGGACAATCATAGGTGACCACATATTAGTGACTTTTAAACACAGTGCTAACGGCAACGTGTTTTAAAACACAATATCCCGCAATGAGGAAATGTATTTGACAGGGTATAGTCTCACTACATGCCCCAATTGCAGAACTTGGAGACAGTTATCAAATCAAATGACCAAAGACAAAGGTAGGATGAAAAAAAATAAAATTAACTACAAGGAATCAATGAATTGCCACAAAAAAAAAAAAAAAAAAAAAAAATGAAAGATGTCTAGGAAATCACAGGCATACCCACGCAAGTGCGCCTCCAAGACTGTCCCACCACTCCAAAGCTGAAAAAATAACCATCCAAACGCCTCTGTTTGGAGCAGGAATAAACTCTAGAAACCAAGATGAGAGCACAGGACCGCCTCCCAAACCAAGACCACCAACAACGAAAGATGTCAAAAAAATAATAATTGGGGCAAAAGCACTCAGAAAACCAGCTGCGAAGTTACTACGCTGTAACGAGGAATCCTTTCTGAAGGAAAAGAATTAAGGAAAAAAAGAAAAGAAGAAGCAGTGATCAATTCAAATAAGGTACATATGAACCGCACTATAATGCTGCAAGATAAGCCATATCAAATTTAAAATCACATAAAAAAGTAGTAAAAGCATCCATAGTTACTAAGTAAGGTGACTATGTCCATTCTTTCAATACTAAAACTCCCGATTCAACTATGTATTAGAAAAAGGTGAAACCTGAAGAAGTTCTAAGGACCATTTATTTTATATATTAGCATTGGCAGAGAACTTTTCACCAAGGATGTTGCCTCAATCACATCTGCAAGATCTACATTACAAAACTAATTCATTGAGCGAACCAGGAAGCAGGGATTAGTCCCATCTAAGAACCCTTTAATTCTATTTCAATAACATTGTGTTGACTATTCCTAAAGGTGTAACTTTAAAGTCTTTTTGTTTCTCACTTTCCCTATGGTAGTTTACATCTCAAGGTCATATTTTCCAGGCCAAGAGGTAAGAACAGAAAACCATTTCTTATTCAGGAGCAAAAAGAAAGATGAAATAAACTAGTCATTTTAACCACTATGATCATCTTCACGCATGGTAAAACAAAGCAGCTTGTCATTAGTTTCATTTCACCTAGACAAATAATTTATTCCCTTGAAAATAAGTGACAGAGAATCAATATTGAAAAATTCCACAAAACACTGAAGGCAGATTTAGAAAAGCAGACACAAATGATGATTCAAAAAAGCGAAGACTGCAAACAATTAATGAGAAAATGATGAAGGGCACACCTTCTCCATAATTGTCTGACATAATGCCCCATGAGTAGGTCCCAACTAGCATTCCCACAAAAACAGCAGTTGTTATGGACCTCTTGCTTAGAGGAAAGACCCCATAAATTGAACTGCTGGTCCTACAAAAGATAGGAGCATCATTTCCATCGCTTCCGAAATCAATCCCATGCCAGCATAAGCAAGCACACAAGCTTGAAATTTCCCAAATCCCATTTTCACAAGAGCTTCATCCACAGTATAGTAGAGTTTTCTTCTTGATTTTCATTCCCATCTAAAAATCAAAGAGACAGAATAACTTAAATTTTATAATCCATATTGCTTGTAAATTGTTTTGAAGTATTGCAGTAACATTGTGGTGATTTTGGAGAGTTTCTACATGATTTTCCCGAAGAACTTCTGATTAATACTTCACCACATATTATCAGTTGCTTTGCATCTACATTTACAATAAGATACAAGACACCGGTCTAACACTTGAGTCCCGATACATAGTTCAAACAATCTAAACTTCATTTAAGCTAGAGTTGGCAATAAACTATCCTAATGATTTGATAAATCTCTTTTGAGCCTCAAAGAACTTTAGGAGATTGAACAAAATGTTTAATTTCAAGTAAAGAATGGTGAAACGTTCAATGATATTATCCTGATGTTGTTAAATATGTAAAGTTCCATTCCTAGTGCGAAATTCTTCTCACTAACATGAAATTCAATGCTATTGGATTGATTTACTTCTTCACTCGCACATGCTTTCTCATTACAAATCATGTAACCAGATACGATGTAAGCACAGTAACATATACATATACCAGTACATATAAATACGTGTTCGAAATACAAATTTCCTGAAATTAGCAAATATATGAATATTGCGACTGCAATCAAATGTGTATGTTGGGAGTGTAATATTCAAAGATAAGTAAATAATATGTGGGTTTAATCAAGAACCAGGATTGAACATGAAAATGCGGTAAAGAATCAAGATTGATCTCACCAAACACAGAGGGGCACAAACGAATACAAGCATTAACGTAAAAGAAACAAGAAAGAGAAAGTGCTGTATATGAAAATAAGGACGAACCTTTGGTATAAAAGTTAAAAGAAAAAGAGAAAGTAATTCCGTTCTTCTTCTGCTTCGCCGTCCTCGTTCTCAACCTTAACATGTTTAGACACGAACAAAAGTCAACCTAAATGGTTGACGTTGATTGGTTCTAAACTGTTAGTTGGCCTTGTTAGAATATTGTTCGATGTATTAGTTTTTATATAATATATATATATATATATATATATTAATTTGTTGTGAAAAAATATGATTGGTTGATTTTAAATTAAAATAAACTTTTATCCAATCATCTTTTACTAGATTATATATATATATGTTTATGTTTGTATTGAAATTGAGTAAACGATTTTTTCTCACCCAAAGTTTCATTTAATGGCACTTTTTCACCCAAAAAGTTTCAAACTACTATTTTTTCATCCAAGTTAATATTCCGTTACTATCCAAAGCTGATTCTGGTGACAAAAATTATCTCCTCTCATCACCATTGAACCTACGGTCTCTTCTTTACAAAACCTCTCTACTCCGATACCTGATTTCTATTGATTATCGGTCATCGCAAAGTTAGGGTTTCTGGTTGTTAGCTAATTTCTGACTATTCTGACAACGAATATTCAATTGATCACCATATTCGATCCACCAGCCTCCATTCTACAAATCTCTCTTACCCGACTCTTGGTAATTGTCAAACATCGGCTGAGAAAGTGAAGTTTATTTTAATATTAATAGAACATAAATTGGGTGGAAAGTGGTATTTTGAAACTTTTTAAGTGAAAAAGTGTCGTTAAGCAAACCTTGGGTGGGAAAAGGTCTTTACTCTTGAATTTTATAAAATAATTTAAACAAACACTTTCGATTTCCTATCCTATTCGATTCCAATCAAAATGTATATTGTTTCCCTATTCTCAAAATCTTATCAAAAATTCTTCAATTATTTTTAATTTCAAATCCTACTTGTGTAATAACCATCAAACCTACCTAACAATAGTATTTAAAAAACTACTCCAAATGACTAAACAACGCACCCAGATATCTATCCTAACCCATTTATACATAGCATATTTGTATCAAAATGATGTCATGTAAGAAATATTAAGCTTAGGCTTCTACATTCTGGCAATAACTTTAGGAGTTTTTAGATAGTAATATATGTTATTTCAATTGGTTGGAACTTGGAATGTATATTTGAGTGAAAAAACTCTTCTTCTTGGTCTGGTACAAGAATCGTTTATATATAGCTTCAACTGCCTCAGCATCTGGCAATGCAAGTGAATTTACACACAGCTGAAAAGAACATTACATTCCTAAACATGGTTTGTCATCAAGATAACAGAAAAATAATACAGACTTCAGACCTTATAACACCACCTTCCAAAAAGCATTTACATTGAAGGATTATACACCTCATATTAGATGCCACTATCCGATCAACTAGTACAAGTACTATTGCTATTTGCTATGTCTAAGCTGGGCTCTTCCTTTGCTTGGCACAGTGAGCTCCTTCCACATTAGTCACCCCTTCAGATTTAGTGTGTTCAACTCCATCCATCCACAGTCACCATTTTCCGATACGGTTTCTGATGATTCATCTACAATCCTTCATCCATCGGATCAATCTCATCAGCCACTATGTCACCTTTCCGGACTAACTTGGAGTTCTTCAATTGCAAGTTATAGTGAACAAATGTCAGATCACTCAATCGTTGTTGTTCAATACAATTCCTTCCTTTTTTCATCAGCTTCTCAGACAAATTTCTCTTCAAACATATTTGAAGCACCATCACATGTCTGACTCAAAATTCTAGTGGCAATTTCCGCAACTCAGGATATTGCTCTCCAAATGAGACCACCACTCGGCTGCAATGGGACATGCAGGGAACATAAGTAAGGTACAGGAATTTAACCAGTTCAAAATATTGAAAGATGAATACAATCATCAAGAATATCCAAATAAAAATTTTTACCTGGAGAATTTTTGTTTATTTGGTCAATGCACTCCCCAGACTAAAAGCACCCTTAGCATGTCTATACTCATCCAGCTGAAGAGATATCAAATCTTGAGTCCGCTGATCTTGCACCATCCTAACAATACAGCATAGCAGACCGACGAAACCTCGGATCAATAAAGAAATCACTTGAAATAAAGAAACTTGGGTTTAAGTAATAACCAGCCGCATGTAGAGGGCTATGGAGATGTTTGTCCCAAATCTCATCAATAATTTTCAAACAAGCATATATTCAGATTTCTTGTTATTAAATTCCTCTTTGATCGTCTCCTTTGCTTGATCCATGGTTTCATACATATACCCTACTTGGGGTTTATCAGCCCAATGATCAAACACAGAACACGCACAAGTGGTATAGTTGCCTAAGAACCATCCTGGCTCCACTCCAGAAAGAATGATCCTTCACTAAATTGCAACCCTTGTTCCCTCTGTAGTAGTAGCCCAGTTTGAGGTGTTCCCTCAGATGAGACAAACATGGCCATCACATTTTTCTTTTTCAAGACAATATTCTCTAGAGTCATATAGGCTTGCTGATCCACAAGGAGGGCTTAATAAGGTTGCAGTCACCAGTAAATCTCTGAAGATTTTTAATACTGATCATGGCCATGAATGAACTTGTAATGGTTTTTGTCTTATCTAATATCCTCTGAACAGAATCCATCATACCAATCTTCTCAAGCTCAGCTCAATGCAATGGGATGCACTCACAGTCCAAAACACTGACCTTCGCCTTTCCATAAACTGCTTGCCTATGTCCCCCATCCAGCCTGATGTAGAACATGCAATTATTTGAAATCATTATTAACTCCCACTCTTCAATAACTCCATCTAGAAGCAACTGCAGAGCTCACATCACCAATAATGGCCGAAACATCAGCTGATCTGAGATAAATTGGTCCCTGAGGACAGTCCACAATGAACTGACCAAGTTTCGACCATTTTCATCAATCCATCCATCACCAAATGCTACTCCAGTGCTTGCCCATGATTGTCTTATCCTCTTCACATACTCTTCATTTCCTTCACTTCTTCATGAAGAATCCCACCCCTCAGATCCTGACACTGGGGATCTCACATTTTGGCTGACCATGACAAAAAGGAGCATTTATCATGTCCCGAAAGCTTGAAGAATTGACAACACTGAAATCAATTCCCTCTCATAGAAAAAATCTACCAATACTTTTGTGAGTTTCCCATGATATTGAATCCTTTTTCTTCTCAGCATTGATGCCTGTTTGTAAAGCTATCCTTTTGCTGAGAATTGAAACACTTTGTGTCTCACTTTCTTCTAATTCAGATTCCGTCTCTGTATAGCTTCGACTCTCAGAGCCAGTGGCTTCACGTTTGAAACGCTTGACACCATTGCATCTGGAGGATCTATCCTGTTTCCGTGAGAGTCCAGTTTTAGTTTCTCCGATTTGCTCATTCAGACTTGCTTTTTTATGTCTAGCAATTCTTTTCTAAATGTTTCCTTGACATTTTCAGGAGCCTTTTCACAAGGTATCACGTCTCCACGAAACCTCCCAAATGGTACTGAGGACACATGAGCCACTCACTTCCTTACCACAATAATTGCATTGTACTCGACGCTTTTCCTATCCACTAATGTTCCATGGTCATAAATATTGAAGTAGAAGACATCATCAGTAGCCATTTTTCTGGACTTGAAATGAAGAGATCCATGAAAAGTCAAGAACCTAAACATGCCCAATGAGTAAGTCAAGTTCTTTCACCAAGCTTTGGCAGCAAATGCAAATCCTCTGCACAAAGTATCAGAAACAGGAAAAAAAAAAAAATTACAAAATCAGTTTTTAAACCATACTAATACATCTTCAAGCTACGGATTACAGAAAAGAAAGTGATTTATCATTTCGTCTCCACATGAACTTAAATACATAAGACAAAAAACAAGCAACAGTGTGTAAATAATGCAGCAACTCGAGCTAAGTCCATTATCAAGTAGCCTAGCAATCATCATAAAATGTATTAATTAAACAAAGAGACAGAGAAGCAAAGGATTTGCATGCGGGAGAACCCAAGTCAAACATCAAAAGGAAATTTTTTTTTCTTTTTTAAGGACAATTAAATGTCATACAGAAAGCCAACCAGGACTTTTGCAAGAACAAAGATGAATACTTAAATGGGTACGTCTAGGCTAATGGTCTCATCAAAAAAAGAAAATGAAATTAACAAAACAAGCAGATTTGGGGAGATGAAATGGAATACCTTTTTGGTGTTGGAGACTCCGAAACAGAACATCAAAAAGTGAAGAACTTTGGCTGTCTTTATATCAAAACCCTTCCATCCCTATCGTCTAACTCGTGAGTGAGTGAGTGGTTACAGACCGACAGACCAGAGCCAGTCATCCTGTATATACGTGCAACTCTCTTACCGAACCAGCTTACTTTATGGCACGCTCCTTTTTGTCTTCTCTTAATAATAAAATATTATTATTTTAATCCTTAATATATTTTTACTTCCTTTACCCATACAAATATGCGTTACATAAACTTGTTACAAACAAACTCCCCAGGAAAAAAAAAAAAAAAATAGAGAGTTTCCTTTTTATCTTTTACTTTCAGAATAATTTCATTCTACAGACTCCACTTAGTGAATTTTCTTTTTACTTTATATGTCTGTGTTATCCAGAAGAGCTTTCTTGTTTTCATCCTTTGCTTCAGCACTGAACCAGAAGCAAATTCTCATTCATTCAGATTCTAAAAGTCAAGAGATAGTAAAAAATCAACATAATCTAAATTCAATCACTAATCTACACGAAACTCACTATATCTACAAGTACTATGTATGTTGAAGATGATACAAATAATAAACTATGAAAAATCTTAAGGGCCCTGAAGCTGTCATTGCACAGGTTTTCAACCATTCTTCATCTGAAGCTGATTCTGGCTTGTCGTCGTCAGACGAATCTTTTTCGCATCTGGCTTCGATTCACTATTGTCAGTAGCTTTATTTTTGATGGTAGAGCTGATACAGTCCGTTTTGGACTCGTCTGGTTGGTTAGGCAAGCCACTAACTGATGGAGAAGAAAGCTGCACCTCAGAATCTTTGCTCGGATCGGTCATTGATGACAAGCTTTGAGAAGGAATCAGGGCAATGCCAGCTTTCTGCTGTTCCTCCAAGATCTTCTGCAAGTACCTTGCATGCTCCTCTATGCGCAACTGAAGGGCCCTCTGTACCTGCGCAAAGGTTTTGCAAATGCGAACAATTACACCAATATGAACTGTAAGTTCCAGCCAATAACTTTCAAGAATTCAGGAGAAAATATATTTAAATTAAGCATTAAACATACCTCAAGCTGTTCATGCAGCTGTTTCTGAACTTCCATTTGCATGCGCAAGGCCTCATGATTTGTACGCTCCTATGACAAGAAGTAAAAGTATAATTAAATACATTGTGTCATGTAACAAAACAGGAAACATTTTCTGGTACAGATTGTGAATTTAAAATGATATTGACCCTTCTTTCCGTCCATCACATTCATTGCTGCTTGCAGTTGCTCTATTTTCTTCAGAATTCAAGTCTCTTTCTGCAGATCAAAAGGACAAGCCAAATGTAAGCTCTTGCAAATGGCAATTACATAAACTTCAAGAGTGTCATCATCAGTCTAATTGGAACTAAGACTAACATCATAAAAGTTAAGCCAAGAAATGAAATATCATAATCATGCAACACTGAAACATACTTCCCTTTACAACAGTGGCATCACAGCACGAGGCAGAAAATTAAACTAACACGCAACAACAGGACAAGCTGAAGATTTGTGTTCAAAGGACATTTCTGACATTCTTATAAGCTAACCCTCATTAATGGTTATAAGCAAGATCAAAGCAAAATAGATCCAAGCAATTATAAGTAGTAATCAACCCATCCAACTATAAAAATCAGTTTTATGAAATTATTCTACATAAACAGCCGTCGAAGACAGTGGATGCACATATTTTGTTAATATTGGTGAATAGTCTCAAGAGTTGACATATTTTCCAAAAAATCCCCATACTACAAATACATACCAAAGACGCACGGACAGTGCCAAGAGACAGATAGAGCAAATCTTAGCAACCAAAAACTAAGTCATGTCACCATCATAAAACATATCTATCAATATTTAGCCCCTTAATAAGCATCTTTGACCACTTGATGCAGAATCTCTATGCATCGACTTGTTTATTTTCACCTTAATTTTTTTTCTCAAACGAAGGTTTTGTCCCCTCAATTTGCAATCAGCCAGTTGTTTATTTACTATCTCACTGCTAGGAGAACTCATATCCCTACAAAATCTGCCAAACCTCTCAACTCATTCTCCTAGGATTGATCCACAATCTCTTGCAAACATCATTTGACATTATGATCTATTTTGCATGCATCTGAAACTTGTACAACTTTAAAAAACCAGCTAAGAGCTGGGAAGAAAGTTTGGCTAGCCAATGACATCCCATAAAATGCATGTGACTGTTAGAGGATGTGAACATGAAGGAATGAACCATCAAGAATAAAGAATTGATGATTCAGCAATTATCAATAAGAATATGGACATGTTGATAAAACATTAGCGTCAACTACATAAATAAGTAAAAAAATTTAAAAGGGAAGCCCATTGGCAAGATGATCTGGAAACCAACTACAAACTCTAACTTAACCAGATAAGTTCTCAAATAGAACAACTTGGTTGAAACATTCACTAGCGTAATGGTTCAAAATAAGCTTATGATAATGGAATATGCTTATAAGCCTATTTCATGATGCATCCATTACCTTCCTTTTTCTCTGGCACATACTTAGCAAGTCGGTATTTCTGCAAAAGATGTATAAATGAAGACGTAAGCTTAGATAGAGTAACAGCTAATTTAACAAGTACCACTTAAATTCACTAATACTTCATTGATTACCTGTAATGGCTTTTCACTGATAGATGTGTCAAACCTTCTACATTCATGAGCTTCAATACACCTTGGGAGTAGCCTCTGCATTTTAAGTAAATCAATGAGCCTCTTTCAATTATTAAACATTGTCAAGCATAATTTTGTACTGCAATGGGCTCTTCCTGTCAACAATAAAGTTATTAGCCCAATTTTTTTAATAGAATGGACAACATACTTTCAGCTCCATCAAATTTGTTGACAGCCGCCACAAAGCCTCATGAAGCTCGGGTGTCCATCTCATTCTTGGCTTGTTGCAGTGGCTGGCCCAGGAGAGGGGTGATTTGTAAGAGCATCAACAGGTGGTGCTGAAGAGACATAGCTCGGATTACATCCACTCCAATGGAAGGTTTTGTTGAAGATTGAGGTGTTTCATATATTTCCTGGATGAACATCAGCACGAAAGAAACACACTAGTCAGTAGAGTCATGCAGCAATGCCCATGTACAATGTAACACAAAGGCAAACCAGCAGTGCCCATGAGAGGGTCGCAATGTACATACATCAAGCTGGGATTTTCTCCATGTTCAGTTATAGCTATGTCAAGTTCATCAGACAAAAACTGCAGCTCCAAATGATCATTAAGTGCCAAACTGTCATCTCTACAAGTGACTCCATGAAAGCGACCACCTGAAATGTCTCCAGAAAATTGAAGTCTTTCATAAGAGATTCTGATTCCTCTCTTCATTTGGGTTCCCTATATCCTCACTGAAAAGCAATGGAGATTTTGTTGAGTCACTGCAGAACCAGACTGGTTGCATGGGAGATGTAAGAAATGGTAAATTCCCAAGTTGACGATGGGTTTCAGAGCTTGATGAGATGATAGGTATAAATTGGTACAAAAATGGGAAGACCGTGAAAATGAGCCCTTTGAATGTTGAAGATGAGACCCAGGAGTCCCAGGCTACTCGGTCCAGGTGAAAAACAATACTTGGGGATTGGGATGTAGGTGCTTGAATATGATTAGAAAAACTAGAGATTCTTTTCGTATAAAAGGTGATGGATGTGGAGAGACATTCACCAGTAGATAGCCTTTGCCCTTCTGATTCAACCACAAAAATTATGAACTTGGGGTACGGCAGTGCAACAGGGCTGTTTGACTCCTTTGTTAGACTCAGTTTGAGTTGCAGAAATGAAACTATGATGGTTCATGGTGTTTGATGACAGCTAAACTTGACGAATGCAAAAATTCAGAATCTTGCAGAACTTCAAAATGAGAAAAAAGGGTGAAATTGAGATATGGGATCAGAGTTTAGGCTTCAGTGAGTTGAGTGAACAGAAGTTTATATTCAAGTTCAAAACCAAGAGACATTCTTAAGAGTTCAAAACAACGATGTGTGAAACACTATCTCAATCTTCATGCAGAAACCTTTCTTTCTTTGTTTCAGGGATCAGCAACAAGCTTTCACATCTCAATACCAAAGCTCTGTTTCAACACTCCTTTCTTCAATACGTGAGTCTTTCCACGAATTCACCCATTTCAGAACAGAGACACTCGATCAGTCATCTGTTAAACTCAATACAGGAGAAAACCCACAGAGTAGAAGGGCAAAAGAAACTACATCATGGTATACAGAAAATCATCTTCTCAGGTACATACTGTATAATACCATCTAGTACGTGTCAGCTTTGTAGCATCAGGAAAAACAAATCAAATAACATAATATCCTTAACCCTTAATGACAGTACAGAGAGAAATCAAGTTTTGGAGAAGCAAACCCGTTTAGCAGCTCTACTAGTTATCTTAAAGGTGATCTATTTGATATGGAACAAAAATAGACTGCAAGCAAATGACAAAGCATTTGATTATAAATTGCCTAAGCTACCAAAACTGCTGTTAGTTCCCTCATTGGCCTAAACCTAACAGCGCCCTTCTCAGCAGCCAGATATAAGCACCCCAAAACATCTAAAAGCCTCAGTTGGCTACTTTAGAACTATTACACACCTTAAACTACAACTAAAATATAAACAAAGGAGCTGTTCATGAAAGAATAAATGGCTCCACATTAGCTGATTTCAACCAAAAAAAAAAAAAATACTTGGCATACTCATAAGGAAATGAGACATGACAACAAAAATTAGTTGCGCTTCTACGTCACGGGGTCAGAATCTTCAGCATCATCACTCACAGCATCAAAACACAAAATCAATCTTTTTTTTTTTTCAGTTTCAAATTCATTCTCAAATCAAAAACGCCAAATACAATATAAACGGCAGTTGAGTAAACACAAATGCAGAATCATATCTCATCTCCCCCGGAACACATAAAACAATTCTCTCCATTTATAGAATTCCAGCATCTCATAGACTCTCACCATGGACATAACAATACACACAACAATGGATCCCACACAAGCTCCCAAGTCTTAGCACATCACACAATATGCAACAAATCACATTACTTGAAAATATATAAAGTAACAAGTTTGAGTCAGCATATCCAACTTAACACAAAGTTTGCGGATTCCTGAACCATTAAAATCTATCTCAATCACACATAACCGGAGTTCTTTTTAAAAATAAATAAATAAATAAGCCTAACAAAGCAGTAAAATTAAGAAGCACATGGAAACAAAACTCAGAGGAAGAAGAAGAAGAGAAGAGAGAGGAAGAACCTGACAGGATATTGAGAGTAAATGGCGCATGTGTATGAGAAAGATAAGATGAGATATTACGAACAATGAAATTGCTATTGCTTTGAAAAAACCGTAAAGGTTTCAGAATCCGAAAGCCAAATTACAAGGTTTTGGCTATGGCCATTTCAGCAATAAAAGCACAGCTAGCTTTGGATATTTTGGCTGCTGCTTTTGTGTATTAGAGAAAACAAAGAATGAAAGAAAGATGACGTTAGATTGATTGATGTTGTTACATGTTTTTTATCACACGCGGCTTCCAACTGAGGTGTAGTTCACGTACCCATTAAATGTCGATCCAGCCAATCATATTCTAATTTTAGATTTTTAGATTTCAAATTTGTTTTTATTTCCTTCTACAGACGTGTTTTACTGCCTCACAAACTCCCTTGTAATATCTACATCCCATCGATCAAATTTTCATTTTCATCCTTATTGTTTTGTTGTATCATTTGTTCTATTGACTTACCAGAATTATAAAAAACGATGGACAAGAGCAAACAACTACGTCTACATATTTTGAGTCAAAGGACCAAAATGCTTGTATCTCAAATAAATGTCCTAAACGTAATAATCTAAAACTATAGGGACAACAAGAATAGTTTATTTGCATTATTTTTTTACAAGTCAATTGAGCATTAATTTATTGATTTTGAGGTATTTTTTTTTCATATATATAGTAAACAAGAGGGGGTGTGTTGTTTTACACACCAATAATAAGCCGGCGGAAGCTTATGTTAATTTTAATGTAATGAAAAAAGGTGTAAATTAATTTTATTAAAAGAATATTTATGATTTAAAAGATAAGAGAGGAGTGGGGGGACGCGGATGGGGATGGGGTCTCTTGGCAATGAAATTCTAAAAATTCAATATTTTTTTTAGGCAACTTGTGATTTAACTTCAACCGTTTTGATCACCCTGAACGTACTTATTATTATTTAGACCCCACCTTTTTTTTTAATAAATAATAATATATATTTTCCATTATCAACAGTCTATGTCTCTTGGTGTGATCTCCAGGTACCACCCCCACTAATTTGTCACTAGGTACTGTATATGTTTTTTTAAAAACAAGGCTGGGAATCTTTGTAAGAGATCAATCCCATGATTCTTAGAAAGCTTAAAATATGCATATCTATTAAATTATGTAATCATGCAAAACCCAAATCTTACCTCTTCCTTGTGACCATATAACAGCTCTTTTATTGAGGTGAGTTATATTCAAGAGTCTTATGTTTCGAGTTGTGAGCAATTATCTAATTTTGATTTATCGGCTTTAGCTTATAATGTGTTCTGTGGTCCTGTTTGCCGGTAATTATGCCCAAATACCTCATTATTTAAAAAAAAAAACCAAACCTAATTTTGTCTAAATTTTCTTAATGTTAGGGACTAGAAAAATGCATAAAGAAACATAATAATTGCAAAATGGAAAGAAGACAACTAGACAAGAAGCCATTTTAAATAAGCAACTGGGTTTGAAAGAAAATGAGTTAGTATTGTGGCAACTTGTGTTTTGTGTAGTCTCTATCAAAGAAAGGCCATAAAAATGGATGGGTTTGGAAGAGAGGGAGCCTGAGCCGACCCCATGGCCAATCAACCTTGACCAAGCATTATATATATTCATATTTGTAAAGTAAATTGTACATTATTAGAAGAATCTTCACTTTTTTTTTTTTTTTTTAATTGTGGGTTACTCTTGCGCACCACCCACTACCACTCATTTTCAATTTCATTCACCCTACTCTCATAGTTAAGATACGGATAATCTAATTCTCGATCTAACGTCTGTTAATTAGTTTATTAGATGAACTGTTTACTTGTACTTATTTGATGCAGGATAAGTTGGCTTATTCAAAGTTAGAAATCATTAAACTATTTCTGTTTTTTTTTTTTTTTTCCAACACGAGTATCCAGGCTAATTTATGTATATATTGACTAATATGTGACTAACACAATATTTTACCGTCATAATCACCAACTTAAGTAATGAAAGTCAGGAGGATTCGAACTTAAGATCGTACGTCTTAACCATAGAGTTAAATACAAGAATTAGTGCATAAAAGATAAAGAGAATGAAGTTTGGGAAAGAGAATGAAGTTTGGGGAAGAGGAAAGGGTGCATTTGGTTTAATATTCCTATCCATATTCTCAATCCTATTCCCAAAATATTTGTTTGTTTAATTATTTAAGAAATATTAGTATTTTTTTAATTATTTTTAGACCCATTAAGTTTATTAATTTCATAATACCCCTAAAAAAGTTTAAAAATCAACAAAAACACCCTTACCCACCCATTCTTGCCAGATTCTGGCAACCACCATCGGTTGTAGCCGGAATCTATCACAACAGCCTATAAACGACTAGAACTAGCCGGTAATTCATCGATCTGGCATTTTTCGATCAAATCTGGTCGTCGTTGACTGACAACGATGACTATATCTTTGGCCGCCGTCCAGATCTAGACTTTTGTAGCCGTCGACGACTAGATCTGGCCTTTTCCGGCCAGATTCGTAGTGGATCTGGTCGAAAAAGGCTATATCAACGCCCTACCCAACAAATTCGACCGGTCTGCATCGTAAAGCCATTTACTGTGGGTGGGTGGGGGTGTTTTTGTCATTTTATAAAATTTTTATATATTGTAGTGTTTGGTTAAATTTGCAAAACTAGGAGGTTGTTTTTATTAATTTTTAAATTTTATCTCGTAATATTCTTTTATTCAATTACCCAATATTATTTCTAAAATTATATCTAAAATAACAAAACAATCAGTCCAAAAATCTTTTGGGCTGATGGAGGATGTGAATGGGCAAATCTTCCAGATCTTTTTTGTGGTGGCAAGTGGATGCTTTCATAAATAATCATAATATACTAATATGTAACCCTAATTGATCACTGATTAGTGGTGGGGTCTTATCATTATTATTGATGATGATGATAAATAAGCAATTTGTTACCATTTCTTCTCCCCATTACAACCTTTTTTTTTAATCAAGATGTTCATGATAGTTTACACATACCTGGGTTAATCTTCTTTGTAGCAACGCATCGTTATAATCCCCCACTTAAATCGAGGATACTCTTATAGGGAATTGAATCTAAGACCATGTGTTTATCCTACTACAACTCCTTATTAGTTATCATAAACAATTAACTATCAATATAAATAACTTCCTAAAAGAAACATAATGAGAGAAATATTGTTGCACATAAATAAAATACTACTATTTAATTATAACCAAATCATTTTGGTTGAGAAAGTTTAAGGAATCTGTATCATAATATAATCACATTAATGTATTGTTTAAATTAATTTTTCGGGCCCATTAAATTAGTCATGGTCTCTACTCTCTACTTGCATACATGATGGTTGAGTGTTGAATGATAAACCCCATGGGCTTAAATAGAGATAACCTCAAGTAGCTTGCCCAAACAACTTTTAGGCTGAGCCCATAGTAATCTTCTCCCCTTTGAAATACACCTTTTTTAAGTCCTCTTCTAAGCACAAAATCAAATTAAACAAGTCTCTCCTCGAGGCTGGTATCCTTACACCTCTTCTATAATTAAAAACAGAAAATTGAGTTTTTGTTCTCTAAATTACAAGAAATATAATATCCAATTGAAATTATTAAGCCGTATGTAAGTGACGAACATAATAGATAACTTTTGATGACAATATTAGAGGTTGCGACGATGATGATTTTAAATGAGTAATTAAGAATAACAACTAAGAGTTTTATTACCTTGCTAAATACACCTCCTTCTCACTTTGGAAAAAAAGAAAAAAAAAATGACATTTATACATACATTCATTATATATATAATTATCCAACGATACATAATCTTAACACGCGTGTAATACAATCCTCATAATTAATTGATAGTACATGCAATAATGATAGCGCGCGTGTAATGTACTATTCATATTAGTTGGTTTTACGTACATCGGATGCACATAATACTTTCTCACTTAAGTTTACATGAAAGACAATTGTCAAAGGAGAAGAAGGAACTTGACTTCATTACCCATTAGAAGCTGCCAATCATCCACCATAGACACCTCAGTATTAGTTGTTGAGAATTGAGATTGAACTGTCTTCATTCTTTTAATTTCCTCTCTTCTTCATACTAATGATCAATGGAGAACATCAGCACACAGAGAGCATAGATTTTTGCTAGAATTAATTCCTACATTTCCTTTCTTTGATCTTGTTTCATTCCTTGAGGTATGTATAAATACATATTTTCTATTTAATTTTCTTTGATTAGTTACTTCTCTATCGCTTATTTTCTCTGTCAAATGGTATATTGAAAGGCATATTGTGAAAATATTATTATATAATTAGACAAAAATGAATCACATGGAAAATTGTTGGGTGTTATTAATAGTTTACTTGTTTTGATGGATTTGCATGCATGAAGTTGATATTAATGACTGGTAGTGGTGGTGACTGTGGCACGGAGATCAATATTCAAGAGCATGGAATTGCTCTTGATGAGAAAAAAAGAAAGGTGAAATGCAACTATTGCGGCAAAGTGGTGAGTGGGTTCTATCGTCTCAAGTGTCACTTGGGTAGTTTACGTGGTGATGTTTTGCCTTGTGAGGAAGTCCCCCCAAGCGTCAAGGAACCTTTGAGAGCCAAATTACTTGAAACCAAAAGGAAAAATCTTGTCAAACAAGTTGATCAAATTTTACACCCACAACTTCCTTTAAAGAGGAATTGGACTTGCCCCAAGACAGATGATCCTGAAGAGTTAGTTGATCAGGAAGAGCAAAATTCACATCCTAGGAGAGAATCAAAACCTAAAAGCAAAACAGCCCAAGTTAACAAAAAGAACGCTCAAGTTGTGGCTCCATTACGGAAGCCAAAGGAACCCCAAAGGTACTGCAATGTCAATACTTCAAATGCTAAACTTAGAGAGGAAGTGAGACGGATGGGGAAGTATGTGAAGAGGGTTAGAGATTGTTGGGAAAAAACTGGATGTAGTCTCTTGCTGGATGAATGGGTTGATGAGAAGGGAAGAGACTTGGTTAATTTTTTAGTAGATTGCCCGGAAGGCATCATTTATATTCGCTCATCTGACCTTTCAGCATTTATTGGTGAAATTGATGCCTTGCGGGTGTTGTTAGAGGAGGTTATTGAGGAGATTGGTGTCCAAAATGTGGTACAAATCATCACATCCTCTACAACAACCCGGATGTGGCCTGCAATTAGGCATATTGTGGGACGTCATACAAACGTGTATTGGGCGTTGGAGTCCTCTCACTACATTGGTGTTATTTTAGAGAAGATAGGAATGATGAATCCCTTTAGAGAAATACTAAGCATGGCCAAGACACTAACCAAGTTCATTTATGGCGATGAAAATCTTCTCAAACTATTTAGATTTCACTCTCATGGACATGACTTGATCAAGCCTCACAGGATTAGGTCAGTAATGGCTTTCCTGAATTTGGGAAATATTGTATCCCAAAAGCAGAATTTGCATGAAATGGTCGCCTCCTTAAAGTGGAGAAACTCCACCTGGGCTTCTACAACTCAAGGCAAGAGCATTGTGAACTTGCTAGACAACCTCTCTTTCTGGAAAGGAGCCAAAGTACTTTTAGCAGCAACTACCCCTATTCTACGTGCGGTTTGTCCCATCAATGGTAAATCACTTCTAATGGCTGGCTACTTATACGAAAGTTTTAGGCGAATGAAGGAAGAAATAAAAGTTCAACTTGGAAATAAGGCTTCGCGTTACATGCCATTCTGGACTATAATTGATGAGATATGGGATATATATCTCCACAGACCTTTACACAGTGCAGGATATTATTTAAACCCGGGTATCTTTTACACCAAAAATTTCTACAGTGATTGCGAGGTTGAACATGGTCTTGAACGTTGTATCACAAGCATGGTGGAAGATCCTAACGATCAAGCTTTAATATCTAAACAGCTGCAGGAATACGAGCAAGCCGGAGGTGGTTTTAAAGATGGAAGTGGCATTGAAGCAATAAAAGATATCTCTCCAGGTACGTAATTAAGAGATGATTACTTGGATTTTTATGGTTTTTGAATTTGAGTTATTCATTATTTAAGTATATGTACATGCAGCTGAATGGTGGGTTCAATATGGAGAAGAATGTCCAGAGTTACAGAAATTCGCCATTCGGGTACTGAGCCAAACTTGTGATGGAGCTTTAAGATACGGTCTGACGAGGAGCTTGGGTGAGAAACTGCTGACAAGAAGAAGGGATTCGAATGAGCAACAACGATTGAAGGACATAACTTTTGTTAACTACAATCTGGAACTTCAAAACTCAAAATTGATGGGTGGATATACTACTACTGATAATAATGTAGCTGAAGAAGAGATCATAGATTATTTAAGATAGATAGATATATCCAGTAGTTATCCCATGAGCTTGGATTATTTCTTTTGAATTAATTTGCAGCAGCAGTTGATGATGAAGGATGGTAGGAGTAGGACCTTGTGTTCATTAATTCAGCTGGAACTTGTTTGTCTCATCAAATTATGTACAACTTTTGTCATTCCATTTTTATGAAATTAAGACTGCATTTGTGGATGGAGTTCATGTAGGTAGAGCTGGGCAACTGTTCAATCTTTAATTAGGAAAATTATTTTCCTTTCAAAAAATCTAGAATATCACATATACTATATCGTATTTAAATTAATGAATTCATAAACTCTTTAATTTTTATTTTTTTTATCTCATTTATTTATAAATCTGATATGATTAATATTTTTAAATTTAATAACCATATAATAAATATGCATATACTTCTGGTACCAGATCAACAACCATAAACTTTCTGATTCTAAAGGTTGAACTAATAACTAGTACGCTATATATATAACTAATGCATATTAAGGATATTGAAAATGCAAATGAAAAGTAATAACCATTGGCAAAATCTATTTGTATTTACTGGTAAAGGAGAGTATACCAACCATATATACCATGAGAAATTACATAAACAATGACATGAATTAATAAATATTTATTCATGAAGGGCTAATTTCATTTGTATGTTGAAAGATACTTAAATCCAAAATTGTCCAACTATTATAAAAGCTATTCTTTTTTTTTTTTTGTGGTAACCGAGGTGTTCGGACAAATTGATGCACATCTCGAGTATTCCTCAGGAGGAGCTATCCCACATTAATCCACCGTTGCGACTTTTCAGGTAAATCATAGGCAAAAGTACTACGACTTTATAAAAACTATTTGATATTCCATACAAATTACAATTGCCTAGAAAACCCTACAAAATGTCAAAACCTTTATAAACATTAAAAAACCCTAAAAACTAAGGTATTTGATAGCTTTCAATAACCGGTGTATCGTGTTGTTGACTTAAATATCTCTCAAAATGGATAAAATTAATCCTTCAAATCCCTTCAAAGAAGTATTAAATATATTAATCATATAAATAATTGAAAGAAAACAGTTAATACTTGCTTAAATAAATTGATTTGTGATATTATAATCTCATATCTTATGTAATTTTAGATTTTTTTGTTAAGCAATTAGGCTTCTTTTTAAGTTCACATGTCCAAAATTGGTAATTAAGTGCTTACCATATAATTGAGGAATCTATGGACAAGCACAACACTTCTAGTTAAAAAATAAAAGAATATTGCATTGCCAACCATAAAAAATTTTTAGAATATATAAAATAAATTCATTTCATAGACAATATAATAAAATCAAGGTGGAATGACGTTTTGACCTCTGTTTTAAAAACTGAACCGGACCTGTCAGTCAAACCGGTTCGACCGAGACTCGACAGCTTCTCCGGTCCGGTTCAAGTCTTAGGGAGGTTTTTGTAATATTTCAAAATTATAAGGGTTAATTTGTAATTTTATAGGAGTGTTTTGAAGATATGTTAAAAGTTTAGGGATTAATCAGAAATTTTTTGGCATATTTTTGAAATAAATAAAAATTTTAGGGACTAATTTAAACTTTTTAGGAAAATTTTTATAATATATTAAAATTTAAGAAATTAATATGTAATTTTTTAAAAATAAAATTCTCGCTAACATCATCAGTCCAATAGGTTGGACTGATTGACCCGTGACCTAGGCAATAAAACGGGTTACCCTCCTATCTAGGTTTTAAAATAATGGTTTTGACCCTCAAACTATCCAGAGAAGGGTATTCTAGTCAATTGACATAAGTTTATATCATTTAACAAATAAATCTCTCCTTTAAACTAACCAAAATCAACCTTAGTTGATCGTCACCAAACAGTCGCAACTCAACACAGAAACCCTCGCAACACATCAACAGATTAAAAAGAAAAAAAAAATCTGTTAACTTCAGGACACAAGCAATCGTACCTAATGAGTGAGATAATGGTAAATCGGTAAGGGGTGGAGGTCGGGGTAAGGATGCGAAGCGGTGGGGTTTGGCTGGGCAACGCAGGTGTTAGTGGTCAATCACAGTGAGATCTATTGGGTTAATTGATTTAATTACTAATTTGATTAATATGAGATTTGTTAATTTTGAATTAATTTGATTTTTTTTTCCTGACGAGAGATAATAAAGGGTAAAAATGGTATTTGATTGTCAAGGTGTTCAAATTTAAATTTGTTTAGACAGAGTGAGAGACCAACGTTGGGGATAATATTACGTTTTTTCCGAAACTGAGGGAGAAAATCTTTTTACGATAGTTTGGGGGTCCAAGTAATTCGGCGTAACACTTAAAATCATGACAAAATCATTAACCGAGGAATTTACTACTGTATTATTCGTGTATTATATATAGAATAATTTATGAAACATGAGATTGTCTACAGGAGTTGGATATTGAATATAAATTTCTATATTTAAAAAAAAAAAAAAAAAAAGGTATTTTGCGTTTGTCTAGTTGACCAAATTTCGAGAAAGATCATTAATTGTTTTTTAATTTTTGAAGTTATGGGTTTGTTTCATAGTCAATGATACATAATGTTTTATATTTATATATTCTCTATCCATTTTTGAAATCTTTCTTACCAACTCAACTCAACTCTATCTTTGTCCTTTACTCTTATCCTAGATTTTGAATTTTAAGTGGGAGAGAGATTGACGGGTTGTGTTTTTCATACTGTGAGGCACTGAGGATATACCCATTGCAAAAATCTAGGCTTTTCTACAAGAAAGAATAAGAGTAAGAGAAAGCATTTCTAAAGTTTTGAATTTTTTAGTCTTTTCAACCGCTTTCTGTACTAACTCTGGAAAGGTCAGACCTCAGAGACTCCTTCTGTCAAGGTTTGATTTGTACTCTTTTGGATCAAGCATTTTTTCAACTTTGAAGTTTTCCTCTGCATTTTGAAATTTTAAGTTCTGGGTTTGTTTTCATTTGTTTCTGGGGCTAAATAGTAAATAGAGAGGCAAGAATGCATAAAGAAGGCTCCATTATTGTTTGTTGATGGATGGATGATGGGTCAGATTCTGATCAGTGTTTTTTTTATTTTTTTTATAGGAAAAAAAGGACCACTGAGTCACTGAGATATCTCATTTGGATTGTTCTTTTACTGGTTATTTCTTTTTGAGTTATTCATTTCATCATTGTCTCATATATTGGAAGCGTTTTTTTCAAAGTATATACCCACCAACTCCTCCTTTTGACTTACTGTTTTCTCACATCGAAGCCTTTTTTCTCAGATTGTGAGGAGGTGTGTGTGAAACTGAAAGCTCACTTGGTCTATCACTGAGATACTTTTATTATATTTATCATTTTGAATGGACCAAAAGTAACCAATTCCTCTTTTCTGTGGCTAAAATTTGAAAACTTTTTGTGAGTATGTTAGTAAAATGCTGTCTTTTTTACACACAATGGAAAAAGTCGTTTCTTTTATCTTCAATCCCATGAAGAACCCCACTTATTTTGATTCTCTGCCATAATCCCATCTTTCTAAGTTCTAATTTGGTCATTTTTCCATTTCCTTTTTGGAGATAATCATATCCTCTTAATGACAAATTTTTACTGCTTTCTTTACTCAGCTCTAACTTTCATGAAAGTTGAATTGTAATTGATTTATTGCAACATATTTATTATTCCGATGGTTAAAAATGTAATTATTATTATTTTTAGTTTTGCTTTTATATTGTTTTGACCTTCCTTTCTAAGTTGTGTTGGTTGGTGGTTGTCTTGAAACAGGCATGGCCGCATGGGATTTAAGCGCTCCACTTATGTCGTATTTGTATGGTTGTGTTGAAAGTGACTGGTAACTGTGCATTCATCAATAAATTTGTCATTATTACATCCTCACAGGTTGGACAGTGCTTTCTTTTCTAATTTTTGAATTTAATTTATAATTATCCTATGATACTGGGGATAAAACTTTGCCAATTTCACAGTTTGATATGCTTTACAAACACACAGTTGATGTTTGCTGTGATCTGCGGTATTTGATGCTTCTTTTTATACGACAAAGAAGTCAAGCTTTTGGGGATTTCCAGGCTATATTTTAAGTGATAAATGCCAAATCTCATGATCACAAGATGTGTGACTCACCAGTTATGCGATCTGCCTTTAGCTTGTAAGCGTTTTTTTTTTTTTTTTTTTTTTTTTTTTTTTTTTTTTTTTTTTGTTTTCTGGTTATGGTGGAGCTTTCAGTTCTATTTTTTCTTATGCGCCTTTTTTTTTCCTGTTATTGCTGACATTTTCATACAGAAATAGTTCAATCTCCAATTTTCCGGTTCTGAAGCGAGTTACTACAAGTCAGACTCTCAATTAGATGTCGTTGATGAATCTCGCAGATAATTCATCCTTAGAGGTTAGTTCTGGGGTAGGCATTTCTTTTTAGTGGGTTATAAAGTGGGGTTGAGATCAGTGTGGAAAAGGTTGTGAAAAAACATAAAGGACCAAGCTATTGGGTGCTTTGTTGTTTCTCTTATTTCCTTTTGGATATGTACTGCATTATTTTGGTCAAGTGGTTTGTTCGGATGTTTCCATTTGGGTTTCCATTTTCAAGGTTTTTCTTGATTTTGAATAATTCAATGTTGCAACGGTACTTGTTAATGGGAGTACTTAATTACGGCCAATAACATGATTTTGAGTTGCTATGCCGATTTGGATGGAAATGGCTTCATATTAAACCTTCATTTCTTTGTTGACTTCAGTTGGAAGTCTTTTTAAAGTTTCATTCTCCCTAGTACAAATGCTTGAAATAGACTTGTAGAATTTGTTAGCTTTCTGTTGAGTTTTCTTGTATCTGGTTTGAAACACTTGCATAACATCTTATTAGTTATTATTATTATCCTCTTCCTTTTCTTTTTCTTGTCTTCAAAAGATCTTGTGTTGACAGAAAAAATTGGTGATTGATTTAGGTGTGGGACTGTATTGAAGATGCTCAAAGTCTTGGATCATGTGCTAAAAACAGAGATTCTTACCCATACAGACTTCAGCTTGAGAAGGATGTAAGCTTGAACCTTTGAAACACTGTTGTCTTTGTTGTGTTTTACTGATTAGTTTGCTTTATTTATTTATTTTATTTTTTAGTCAAAACTTTAGAAACATGTAACCTCAATAAGTTTTTAGATGGAGAATGCTATAGAGACTATGGTTCAGTACTTCAGTATGTTAATGGATCGTAAAAAACTAAATTATCAAGAGAATCTTATTCACTACTTTCATCCTCTCAGTGCTTGTTTCTTTCCAGGGGTTTCTGATACATTAGTGTACTAGGTAGTGCTTATGTGGTAATTGGTATGTGTCTTATCAAGCTTGAGCAGGGTATTATGTCATGGCTAATTTGGTAAATTCATTAACAACCTTTTTCACTTCCTCACAATTGCAATGTTGTGTTTGTTTATTTTCTTCATAGAAGAGACTCTGTCTTCTTGATTTAGCTTTTAGTTTCATTCTGTCATATGCTTATTAACCTTGCTGTTAGGAAGTATTTTACCTGTTTAACTTAATCTCTTACATGGTTCCATAAAAGTAAATTTACAGGCTTAGTTAACAAGGTACATTGTAACTTGCTGTAGCCTCACGGGAATATCAATATAACAGGTACAAAGGTTACAACAGAAGCTGCATGAAGAGATGGAACTCCATATTTTTCTGGATAATGCTATTAAGAAAAATGCTGTGAAGCTATCCAGTTCATCATGCCTCCCACACCATGTAGGCCATTTATTTATTCTTTTACTATCTTCTATGGCCACTACCAATTTCAATATTTTGAAGTAATTAGACGAGCCTTTTCATGCTGTGCTCCTAACAATTAACCTTATCTGTGTATTAGACCTAACCACCTTGTCTTTGAGATTTTTGTGTTCAAACTACCTAAAGATGTGTACAACAATTTACCTTTACCTTTATGGACATCTCTGTTATATTCTTCGAGTTAATTTGGGGAATTAGTGGCATTTCATCATGCAACAGGTAAATTGTACTTATGCAGGTTGCATGCATTCTGTTCAGCATTATCCTGATTTGAGTTCTTGGACTCAGACTTTCATAATGAAGATACAGATTGCTCCAGCTCTATAATCTTATCATTGTTAACTTTTGCTTTTTTTTCCACTGCAAATTGAAGAGGGTGTTTTTGTGTAATATATTTCACAGAACTGGTAATATTGTTATATTAACTAATTGTCCGTGCAGTAACTCATAAATTCAATATTGTATTAGTTAAATTTCCAATGTTTCAAATCCATGTAGGCACAATAACAGGACGGTGTAAAATTTCAAGATGTTAAAACACTATTAAAGTAGAGCTTATGGACTTGATGAGAGCTTAGTCCATAAACTCTATTTTGATAGTTTATTTATTATCTAAATCATTCTGTCTAGTTTTTAAATGCTTAACCAAACCTTCTGTGCCCAAACATTAGATCATTGATGACTGATGAGATGACATCAAGGGTTTAGTAATTTCCATGATCTGATTTGTGGCTTTGTAAATTCTGTATTCAATCATGCACAAGGTTTCTATTAGGTGTTTTAATATTGTTGTAAAATCTTTCTTTTCTCATATTTGCACAGGCTCGGGAGCTTCTGTCTAATATCGCAGTGCTGGAGATTTCAGTTTCAAAACTTGAACAAGAGATGGTCTCTTTACATTTCCAGCTTAGTCAAGAAAGAAATGAACGAAGGCTTTCTGAATACCGTTTAAGGCATTCATCTGCTTTAGCATTGACTAACTGCTCCCCTGACAGTACAGAATCACTGGTAATTAATCTATTTCTGTTCATGCATAAATTCTTCCTGACAACTATAATAATTTTTGCGTACTATTGTGATTAATTTTGTTGAAACTTTTTATTTGGTTGAGCGCCTTCAAACAAATGAGTAAAAATGAAGGGTCTATTTAATTTAAAATTCCAGTACAGTTCTAAAAATTAGTTTAAAAGCTTAAAAGAAAAAACTGTTTTTTCAGTTTTACATGGTTTATAAATTGAAACAATTTTCGAGTGTTATATCAAACACATTTTAGATATTAAAAATCTTAAGAAGCAACTCAATTTTTTGAAAACTGTGCAAAAATCTCCTTATTAAATTAAAGACATAGCACAGAAGTTAGGTGCTGCTCTTGTTATTATTCTAACTTTTTTGTTTATGTTGATTGTGCTCGTTTGCTACATGTTAATATTATGAACACTAGACATTAAATTAATGTTTATTTTTCTCCCTTCAATGGCCGGGTATAATATGACATGTACTTGTTGGATCTACTCATTATTCATGAATAATCATTGCACTGCTATCTAGGTTATTAATCTTGGTGTCTAAATATTCACCAGTCCTGTTTTAAGTTAGAACCATATCCCAATTTCTCATTATCATGAAGGAAAACTACACACATATGGATAGAGTGTTGTTTATTAAAGATGTAAACAATCTTTGTATTTGTAATACTGAAACTTGAGAGGTGTACACAATAGCAACTATCCCATATCTTAGCTGAATATACTTTATAGTATGTGTGACGAGTACCTGTTACTTATTCTTACATCGTCATCTTCATCGTGTTTGAAGCATTTAAACCCTGAACTGAATCATCGCCTAGAAGGTAACTCATACCGAGAGCAGGGAGACCAACCATCAGAACCTAATTGTGAATTGCGTTGTACAGAGTCGATAATGGAGGTATCACTCTATATTTTGTCATTCCCATAGAAATCTTTAACTTTATGATTGTATTAGGGGCTATAATGCTTTCTAGTTATATAAGAGGCATAATCCATCTTAAAGCTTATGTTTAGTGCCTCCTTTATTTAGATTTCTTGATGTCTCAATTCTCTCCCAACATCTATTGCTCATGAGAATTGGTGGTGCTAATATTTTCTTGCTTAAGTTTAGGACACTATCAAATATAATATATTTTGTGAATATAGGGAGTATCTAATTACTTACTGTCTCTTTATTGAATGACCTAATTGTTAAGGTTACAAATTTGAAATTGAACGACACACTAATTAATTCGATATGAAAGACTATGCTTGTTCACAAACTAAGTTGTGATAAGAAGGTTTCCTATCTTCTGTTGGTGAGCATTTAGTTTATTATATTGTTCTTCAGGATGCAGATGATTCAGATGTGCATTTCCATGAGAAGAAAACATCTACAAAGACAGATTCCAAACCAAGTCAGTTTGTGGAGTTCAGGAGGCTTCCTACTGGAATACCTCCTAAAGGCCTGTGGGATAACCCTAATAAACTATCAGAAGAAATGGTGCGATGTATGAAAAATGTATTTATGTCTCTGGCTGATTCAGCCATACCATCCAAATCTTCTGCATCAGAGAGCCACTGCTCCCCTGTGTCACCACGTGGACATCTTTCCAGTTCATCATGGTGGTCATCGTCTGAACGCTCAATGATTTCATCATGGGTGCAGAGTCCACAAATTGATATACAGAGTAATGCTGGAATTTTGACCTCAGAGAGTACTTTTGATCCCTACAAAGTGCGTGGCAAGTTAAGCTGGGTAGACATTGGAAACTATGGATTAGCAACTGAAGTATCATGGATGTCAGTTGGTAAGAAGCAATTAGAATATGCTTCAGGGGCTCTAAAGAGGTTCAGGTAGGATGCCATTTAGCTTTCGGTTATATTTTTTCCTTATTTGTTGATTGGTAAGTGATGGATAAAAGAGTCAGAAATATTAGCAAGTTACTACAAAACCATAAACTTTGGAAGAGGTTTACAGTTGCATAGGTTTTAATAACTGAATTGCAAGTTATTTGTGTTCTTTCTGTTGGAAATCTACTTTTGACTATTTGTTCTATGATTTTGGTTACAGAGCAACCCTTGATAATCTTTCTTTTTTCTTTAGTTCTACATTGTATGTATCTTAAGTTTTTATATATGCTAACCAAATGACTATTTGGGGGTAATTCCTAACGTTTGGCTCAGACAATTTGGTTTTAACTCATTTATTGTTCCATTTCAGGGAAATGGAATAGTTGTGCAATGCCTATTAAACTTTGTGATTTTTTGTATGGTTGAAATTTTTATTTGATACTAGAGCTGATCAAATCTGTTGTTATTGTTGTTTGGAGTGCAGAACACTTGTTGAGCAATTGGCCAAAGTGAACCCTATCCACTTAAATTCCAATGAGAAGCTTGCATTCTGGATCAATCTATATAATGCATTGATCATGCATGTAGGGTTCTTTCTTCTTTTAAATTTGAAGTTTATGCTCATACTGTGAAGCAAATTTTATGCTTATTATCAAGGATGTGGAATTTTATGGAAATCACAGGCTAAACTTGCATTATAATTCTGTTTTTGTATACTCTTGGCAGGCTTACTTGGCGTATGGAGTCCCTAGAAGTGACTTGAAGCTCTTCTCTTTGATGCAAAAGGTTTGTTTGTTGATCATAATGGTCTTAGTCTAATATATTTTAATACTTAGCTTTTGGGACTCTTTTAGAGACCAGTTTTATGCATATGATGATTTTTTTTTAAAATAATTTCTAGGCAGCATACACTGTTGGTGGACATTCTTATAGTGCAGCAGCTATTGAATATGTAATTCTGAAGATGAAACCACCCCTACATAGGCCTCAAATTGTACGTACCTGCTTAAAACTGTATATATTTTGGTCAATTCAATTCTCTAGTTATATCTTGTTTCCTAATTGACATTTTTTATGGAAATTACTATTAGGCTTTGCTCCTTGCCATTCACAAGTTGAAGGTATCAGACGAGCAAAAGAAGTGTGCAATGGATGTGTATGAACCACTTGTAGCTTTTGCTCTAAGCTGCGGAATGTACTCATCACCTGCGGTATTTTCAGTCATTTTAATGCTGCTATTGCTTGGTTTTCTAAATCCCTATATTGTGTATGTGAAAGTCATAATTTAACATGACAATTAATGGAAAATGTAGGTGAGGATCTACACTGCGAAGAATGTAACGGAGGAGCTTCAAGAGGCTCAGCATGATTTCATTCGTGCTTCGGTTGGGGTTAGCAGCAAAGGGAAGTTGTTGGTTCCAAAAATGCTGCACTGTTTTGCCAAAGGTTTGGTGGATGATGCGAATTTGGCTGTATGGATATCTCATTACCTTCCACCAAATCAGGCTGCCTTTGTTGAGCAATGCATATCACAGAGGCGGCAAAGCCTTCTAGGGTCTCGCAATTGTGGCATTCTTCCCTTTGATTCACGCTTCCGTTACTTATTTCTTCCGCGAAGAATTTAACTTTGATGATGCTTCTTCATACTAACTTAACATCCTTAAATCACCTTGCTGGCCCTGCAAGATGCTTCAGAATTAGGTTGTTATTGACTCCAATGTGAAACTTGGCCACCTTGAAAATGACAAAGGTGGTGGCAGTTTTGTTCTTTTCCCTTACAGACTCAAACTGGTTGCATTGCATCCTTGTTGGATGTTGTACATTTTGTTTATTGGTAGCTAGCAGAAGTAAATAACACCTTTGTGCAAACTATTGTGTATTTGCATTTTTCAGCAAATAATGTTGAATAAAGTTATTGTTTTACTTTTGATGGAATGTTCATCACTTCATCTTGAAAACTGCGTTTACTTAACCCTTCAAGTTTGGAATGGAAAAGAAAATTGACTACACTGACAAGAAGTAGCTGTTCAGCTCACGATTTTGCTTCCTTAAATCTGCAGAATGGCAATAAAGTCATAAGCTGCATAACTGGTATTATAGTAAAAACCCCAAAGTAACAAGGATTGCTTATCTAACCCAGAAAAGCTTCAGAGCCGGAAGTTGTATTGTATTGTAGCTATCATTACCGCTCTCATGTTCTTCATTTTTTCAAAATATTTACACGATAAAAGCATACGTTTGTCATGTTATGTTCTATATATAATTGTAATATTTAACGTCAAACTTGTTATAAAACTAACTTTGAAACACCAATTACATAGAGTGTATAAAAATTCCTAGACGTGGATACGCAATTGTATTTGTTTGGTGCTTTTTCCTTGAGGGGTCAATGTATAGTAACAGATAATCCAATCAGTTTGCAAGCAGTCTCGTTCAAACTGCGAAGAATTGAAAGGAAATTAACTAATCTTGACCTAAGGTTGATAGCTGTTGAAAGTGATAACAATAATATTTTTATCACATCACAATCACACCAGTAATCGATCATAATCTTATGTAACACTAACATAATCCAGCTTTTTTTAAGAAGTATTCATGAACCAATTATCAACAGTTGCTGAATCTTGAAGAACAGATAGAGACATATCACCAAAATGTAAATTAAATTAACAAGATATAATAAAGCTATCCGCAATAGTTTATGTTTGATTGAGCTAGGTACATGTTGGTTGAGAATTAATCAATTAAAACAATTTCATCATTCACTCATCATCTTTCTTATTTGTTTTTTCTGATAACCGAAGTGTTTGGGTCAGTTTGCATACACCTCAATTAATCTTCAGGGTCCATTGAACACTCTACAAGCTACAAATCCAAAAGACCAGGTAAATCACAATGTTATTGTAGAAAGTGTCCCAAAATTTGAACCCAATAACTCAAAGAAAGAACAAACCACCATGACCACCAACCCCTTTGGCTTACTCTTCATCTTTTCCACGTAGCTACCAAGTAAAACCAGGGTTTAATTTAGAATTTGGCTTGACAAATGACCTTCTCTGTAACTGTAAGCAAGATTTTCATATTTGTTAGGTGGAAAGCTGTGGGCTTCTTGATTGAAAGCTTAAAGATGAAGCTGTGGAAGACTTTAATTAATTTATGTTGACTCACATTTTTCCAATAATGGATCGGTAGGCGACACCAGCACTTCTTTCTTCTTGAAAGTATAAATATAAAAATATATATATGAACCACAAGCAATACTCAGATTTCAATTATTGGATCTGTATAGCCTACCCTAAGTACTGTATCTATTAAACGTTCATGATAAGCCCTGCCTTATATATTTGACGTCTTCTGCATATACATAATTAAATTAAAGAATCGAAAAACATGTATAAACCAAATATATAATATTTGTTTCCAAATTCAAAAGTTTTGGATCCTCACTAGTATTACGTTGTTTTATGAGCATGATATAACTATATATATAATAGTAATAGTACTCATGAGTTGATTTATTTTATGATATATAAGTAAAAATGTAAATATTACATAAACAAGCGAAGGAATTAATTATTTAAAACAACATACATAATGATCATCTCTTCCATGAAATGAAGGAGTTGTTTGTGGCGAGAAAGTTGATGTAAATGAGGGCTTATATTGTGATTAGCCTAAAAAGCGTGCCTCCTACATGCACGACCCTCAAGAGCATAACTCAAGTATTCTGATTCTCCCTAGGGCCACTTACACGACGCTCAAGAGCGTAATTAAAATATACTCAGTGGATCACTTAATCTTACTTAAATTATGAATTTATTAAAAATAGGTGTATATTTTATAATAATTAACAATATTGACCCACTAAAATTTTTATGACTCCACTCAAATTATCTATATTGATTGAACCCACTAAGATATTTTTATATTTATTGATCTTAGAATTTGAAAATACCCCTATTTTTTTCATGTTTTTCTCTCTTTCTTATTTCCTTTCATTTTCTCTCATACTTTTTTATTGGATAATTACATATATCGAAAGAGATATTTAATGACATTATCAATAAAATAAAACTATAATGTTTTTAGAATATGTAAAATAATCAAACATAATTATAGAATTGATAATTTGGTATGCATAACATTTAAAATTAAAATTTTAGATTATATTTTTTTTTTTATACTTATTACTTTAATATATATTTTATTATAGCCCCACTTGCTAGAAATCTTGATTAAGACAACATTGACATTGTGCATACATAACAAATATGGACCACTAAAAGTAAGCAATACCTAATATCTCAATAATTGGATTAGCGAGGGTGGCCTACTATATTCATTAAATCAAAATGATGAGACCTACCTTGACTATTTTTTTTTTTTTTTTAATTATTAGAGTATCTACAGTTTAAATCAGTTTACGTTTACGCAGACCTCAACTAATCCTCTAGATCTTGAAACTATCAGTCGGATAAGAGTTTCAATGGATACTTTTATTAGCAATCAAGAAAAGACTTGAACTCAAGATCTTTTAAGTAATACGACCAAGAGTCAACTGATGCCCCATAACCTTAGAATTATTGGTCAGGTAAGAGTTCTAGTGGTTACTTTTATTAGCAACCGAGAAGAGACTTGAACTCAGAATCTTTTAAGTAATACGACCATGAGTCATACGAAGTGTAGTTATCCGATTTGTTAATTAAATAATCAAAATTAATTGGAGTGGCATGGTAATTAATTAAGACGTGGGGCGTTGGTTCTACTTTCTACGTACTCCTACTGCTCCATGTCTAAGTTAATGGTCTAATGTTGGATGGGCAACCCTGTGGGGACATCTAACCTAATATTAATTAATTATGATTATCTGTAATTGTCAGTTTGCAAAATTAGTAAATTCCAACATTATAAACAAAGTTACAAGTCATTTTCTAACTTATTAAAGGCTTCACCACTCCACCAGGTGTCTTAATTATATTAGTACAAAGTAGTTGTTAGCGACATTTCTGGGGGTGATTCAATCACATTGACTGACTTGTAAAATTAAACGTCTAGACTCCAGTCTTCTTCTCAACCACATCATCAGAAAACCAGACCCCATGAATTGAAACCTCACACGTACCCTTCAAACAAACTTATGCTAACAGCTCTTCTTTCCAAAGCTAATACAACTCATTGGGTTCGGTACACAAACCCATATATATTTTTTAATTTTGTTTTAATTCTGATTTCCAATCCATCTTCCAATAAGAACTGTCATCATGCAGTTGTAATAGAGTGGTTAGCTCGTAGCTCAACTACATAAAACCAGATTATATTAACCTTACTGCTATACTTCTATATGCTAACTCATCCATTCTTGATGTTTCTATGGTAATTAAACAAACCCGATACTTCTCTCCTGTTTTGACGGATTTACACAAGAACTTGGTGGTTTGGTGAATCTATAGCCAACTAATTCACACACTAAGTTATGTTTGGTGAGGGAAGTCTTCTGCTAGGAAAGTATATTGTTGATGAACTTGTGAATCTGATCATAGGGTACTCTTTAGTCTTTACATTAATTTGTTAAATGGTTTATCAGTAACATGCATGTTCACGTACGTACGTGTAGTAAGACCGTTTCTAAATTAATGAAAATGTAAAAGTTGATACTAGAATCAGTGTAATATGAATGTGATTGAACAATTAATAATTTCGGCTTGATGATGAGGTTAACCATTAGGTTAAGTAGTGTTGACTTTTGAATTTAGTCCTAATTAATTTAACTGCTGTTTGATGGAGATATAATTGGGTGCGTTTATTTCATTATTTTTGCATTATCCTATCTCTATTCTATCCAAAATACACATTTGTTTCTCTATTCTATTAGTTTCTAAACCCCCTAAGTTAGTTAATTAAACTAAACCCCCCCGCCCAAAAAAAAAATTTAAAATTTGACAAAATCACCCCCACCCACCCACATTTACCAGATTTCGACCACCACAGTTAGAAGGTAGCCGGAATCTGGTATAATGGCGCACTACTGACTGGATCTGGTTGATAGTGCGTCGATATAGCATTTTTTAACTAGATCCATTGTGGATTTGGTCGGAAAAGTCCAGATCTACAACCAAATATCTAGCCGTTGACGATCAAATCTATGGTTGTTGACAGCCAGATCTACGGTCGTAGCTAGTCATCAACGATGGCCAAGATATGGCCATCATTGACCATCAACGACGATCATATCTTTAACCATCGTTGACAATCAAACACGGCCAGATCTGGATCTTTGGCCGTTATTGATGACCAAATGCGACCAGATCCATAGTGGATCTGATCGAAAAATGCCATACCGATTGCGTCGATACGGCGGCTCCAACCACCCTCTGACGGTGGTGGCTAACTGTCGGTATTTAATGGGTGAGTAAGAGTGTTTTTGTTAATTTTTAATGTTTAATTTATTACAGGGATGTTTAGTAAATTAACAAATCTAGATGATTGTTTTGTTAATTTTTAAATCCTACTTCTAATAACCACTCAACTCTTGTTTTTAAAAAAATCTTATCCAAAATAATAAAACAAACACAATTATTAGTATTATTCTACATCATCCAACTAAGTCTCTCCATTTGTATATTTCTAGTTAGCTAGCTGAGCTAGCTCCATCACCAGTTCTGCCCACCTCCTCTTTCTTATAACTCAATAAATTTCTAGCTACATTGTCCAAGAAGATTTGTACTTAATCAAAACATTTATAATAATCTTTTATAAAAGTTTTAAATAAATTGATCAAGGCAGATGTGTTAGAATGGCGTAATATACAAATTGCTTAATTAACGTAAACTACTGTTTGTGAATGTGATTGATATTTGGATTCAATAATGTTAGCCTAGAAGCTTCATGAAGTAGAAAGTAATTCACATTTTATTTTTTGTGTTTTTTTGTTTTTTATGTGATCAGGAGTGTTTATACTTCTTGAGTAATACATTTAAAAATCTTTATTGAATCACTCAGCCATCTAAAGTTAGTTTTTAACTCACATTAGTTTGGTGATTATTGGTATATATGTATATGTACTCGTATATATATTTATATTTTACAATAAAGCATATATATAATATATAGAATACAACCATGACAAGATGTTGCTGCCGACACACTGCAGCCAGCTTCCAGCCTCCCATACAAAATATAGGATTGGAATATGACACAGTAGGTGACAATAACACAAAATGACAACCATAATTGTCCGATACTAAGAGCCAGACTCGACATTAAACTCATTTCATCAGGTTAAGATAATCAGAAGTCAGAGGCCTAAACACATCAGATGCTTCCTTCTCAATCATCTCTATTTGCTTCTTCATTAGGTGTAAATACACCCACCCATCGCCGTTCCCTAATGGACTCGGCATTGGCATCACATACCCCGCATCACCACCCCATGGAAATGATATGACCCGAATGCTGGTTTGCCCCACCCGAAATCCACTTTTGAACTGGAAATCTCTGCCCTGATGACACCACAAAAGCCGGTCCATCGTCACTTCCGTTTATGTATACTTAGCTACAGCTGGCTGGGGTCTATGTCCTCAACCCAATCAAGTTCCCGAAAATGATCTTGTTCACTGCGTTTTCCAGAAAAGCATGAACTTGATTTGCCACGCAAGATAAAGGTTTCCATGAGTTAATGGTTTTTTGTACGCCAAAAGGGATTGATATACATTCCAAAGTATGCACCCATTAGTCTTGATTTGTAACTATCTACTTGGCTTAACCTATTCTTCCATCAACAACAATCCCCATTTTTGATGTCTTATCATTGTCTGTAGCGCCACACTGCGCAACCATTTTCCATAAAAATGCACTGAACCTCGAGTTTTGTCCTCCTGCATCCATTGGGGCTGCAAGTGATTGAAGCTCATTGAGTTGGTCTTTTGTAACATAATATGCGACTTATGAGATATCATGAGTAGCTTCAACAGCTTCTTTAGGAGGTGGAGGTGGTGAGAATGGCACGTACTGTCATCTAAAGCAGGTCAACGCATCCAGGCCTCTAGGATTTAGCAGAGATCGACGAAAAGATGGTAGCAAAGATATTGGTCTGGACTGAGCTAATTCAGCCCATGAAACAAGAAACATATTATGGTATGCGTCTGCTATTCGGTGGTCGAAGGTGCACGCCACCACAAGACCGCCGCAATTGAGTTCAGTTGCCTGTAAATCAAATTCATATAATATTATATTATATTTGATTACATACATGTACTGATCATTAAGGGAATTCTTATCTTTGAAGCCTATTAGAAAAATTTAACAGCCATCAACTGCCTCACTTTTGATTTACCTAAGACAATAACACTTACTGATGCCCCCCAGATTCCCTTAGCTCCCTAAATTACGTGTCAAAATTATTTTAGATTAAAATATAATATCAAAAGGTTCTTGGAATACACTCATTCGATATCTTGTTTCCAATCGATATCTCGCAGGAGGTGATGGAAATTAAAAAAAAAAAACATTAAATTAATGTACGCATGTCATGTTCTCCTGCATGGTTGGTTTTGTTATATTTTTGTAAATTAGGTCACATATATATCATGTACCTATATTTAAAAAAAAAAAAAAAAATTACTAAATCTCATATGGTATGATATTGATACAAAACCATGTTCATGTAGTTGTTTGTGCATTAATCAAATTAAGAGCAAAAAAACTTTGAGGGATGAACGATAAGTGACCTAATAGAGAGCACTCCCTTCTTCTTGTTAGGCACGAGCTTGCCTTCAACATTCGTCAGGGTTATACAAGTTGAGTTCACTCAACTCGACGTTCGCAAATGCTTCACAAAGTCCACTCCACGGGTTTGCAAAGGAGCTCAGGCTCACCAACAGGGTTGGGTACGACCTCACCGGCGAGGGCGTAGTATGACACTAGCGTTTGAGCCAGGGCCCTCTTTAGAATAGCAACCATGGAGGCAAAAGTCATGCTTTGAAGCGACGGGTTATGGTAGCAAAAGACACACACTAACGTCAACCGGTGGCAGCAGCAAGTCGAGGTTGGAGAATGAGCCAATGATCTTGCAATGGTACACTGCTGCCACCACCTCCTTCTTGCTTACGGTCACCGTGAAATCTCCTCCTGCAACCATCTTTTGCTTCTTTCTCTCTCTTCTTTTCGCCCCTTCTTTAACGAAGATGAATTTATGAGAAGCAGAGGGGAAGGGCACGGATTATATAGGCAAAATGTAGAAATTAATAGTAATTTATCGGAAATGACAATTTTGACCTCTTACACTTTGCCCATATTAATATTTTTATCCTGAATTACTATTAAGGGTTATCAGTCTTTAAGTAATCATTCTATTAAGGATAAATTTTTCTAAATTCACTAAAAATTTAGGTGAAACAACTTCTCATGAAATGGGGTTTACAAGGTTCTGGTTTGGTTTATTTTAATTTACATTTTATATAAACTTTTAAGTATGTTTATATTATTACATGAATAGGTCAAATTTCCTTTGCTATACGGCGAAATGCAGGGCTGGAAATTTCTTGAGTTTTTGAAAAGATATTTTAACTTAGCCTTGGCCCTTGATATATATATGTAAGACATTTATTAAGTAAGAAAAGAAAAGAAAGAATGTACAATGCAATGAAATCTACACGAAAGCTTAAGAGTCTATGTTGCAAAGAGGTCGAGTGGTTCGATGGAGATTTTTAGGTGTTTTATTCAAGAGGTCTTGAGTTCGAATCACTTCTCGAATACTAACGAGAATAATCACTAAAGTTTTTATCTGACTAATAGTTTCAGAGTCTTAGAGGATTAGTTGACCTACGCCTAAGTTGGTCTGGAGAACCCCAATCATTAAAAAAAAAAAAAATAAATAAATAAAAAATAAATAAAAAAATAAAAAAATAAAAAAAAAAGAGGAATGTTTAACATGTTAAAGTAATGGTAATTAGGTTATCCCACATTGACAAACTTTCATCAATTTGCTAATTCAAATTGTCTATTATTATCAGAAGCAAAGAAGGCAACGAGAGAGACCCTAGCTGTGTTTCCCATGATACTTCACTCTCAGGTCTTTCTTAATTAAGCTTGACAATGTGAAACATATTACTCTTCTCACCTTGTAAGTGTACATACTTGTAATGCCATGTGAAACATACCAGTTATTGCTTGCTGCAGTTAGTAATCTCAATTACTTTTCTCTAAAGCCCACCAAATGTATGGCACAATCACACAGAAACCTATGATCAATCCGGCAGGATGTTTGTATGTCCATTCCTTGTTTCATGTTTGCATCCCTGTGTCAATATATATAGGCCTGCACGTGGTTCAACATCTTTTTCTAAGGGAATCTTATTATACACGTGATTAACATCTTTTTACTTCATATTTTAACCAGAGAGCAAGAATCATTCGATAAATAAAGAAATAAAAGGACTCGCAACTAAGCACCAACATAAACAATCGAACCTTTGGCAAAAGAGACTCAACTCTTGGGATCCACAACCTGATTGAATTCTTTAAATTAGCCTTCAATTTCAACAGTTGGTGAGAAATTATCAATGTTGGATATTAGACCTTGACTTGACATAAGTTTACTTGCATAAGTAAACCTCCAATAGAAATGCAGGTGTCGTACATGTTTGATTCAACCAGTTGGACCTATTTATTTGGTGCAACTTTCATATCTAAACAAGAAAAGCACAAAAATTGGAAAAAAAAAAAAAAAAAAAGGACTGGAACTAAGTACCACCTATCGAAACTTTGGAGAGGAGATTCCATTAACTCCCAACATCCCTGCAACAACCTAATAAAAGTCTTTAATCTTCATCTTCAAAAGATGATCATGTTACAAAATTCATCCTTAACATGTACCAGATGTTAGCTCATATTAAGTAAACGTCCAACTGCAATGTGCATGGTATAAAGATTAACCAATTGATTTGGCCGAATGAGGCAAAAAGTCAAAGAATGCATAGAAATCTAAGATAAAATTCAGGTCTAGAAAATTTGCTTTCATAGGCAACGGTGTTAATATAACTCCCTGATTGTTCTGTCTCAGACAAGCGGTAAAAGGCAATGCTAAAGCCTGAGTAATCTGAATAACTAATTTTACATATTAACCAGAATGTTCGCCTTTCTGGGAGGAAGCACAATGTTTTTGTTCCAGGGAAGGCATCCCGAGAGATGTCTACAAGGGCCCTGAAATTAGAAGGTTCGTGCATCGACAGTTCTGACAGAACTTTGCTGTTTAGTTGAATGTTCTACTTCATCAAACCATACATAAAGTTACCATAGTTAACCTGGTTAACAAAATTATACAGGACAAATGAGAAATTGATGAAAATTAGTAGCCCTCCGGTAGCATCTGTAAGTGTTAGCCTACTTCAAAAGGGATAAAGGTAATGAGATGTGGGTTAGTCTACTTCAAAAGGGATAAAGGTAATGAGATGTGGGTTACCATAATCAGCATTTCAACTATCATCTAATGACAGAACTTTGTATAATTTGCTTGTTTTCACACAGGGAAGGGAACATTAGTCGATGTATTGTACAAATTTTTTACCCTCATCAGTTTTTATTTTTTTATTATTATTTTTTTTTATTGATGTTTTTGTGGATTTCTAGTCCACTGATGTACTCAATCTCTTCTTTAACTGATCAAGTCATGATATTTTGCTGGAAATGCAATGTTCAAGGGCTGGTAGTTTGAAGATGTTTTTTTTTGGCGCCAAGGAAGAGCAGTGTGTTGTGCTGGAAGAAGTGGTTTAGGGACAGTTGGTTGATATCTTTTGTTGTGATGTAATTAGGTAGATGCAGCCGGAAATTTGGCTTTATATCCCTTAATTGTAATGCATTTGTTCACATTGTGTGGCTTAGTTTTAATCATGCAAAAAGGTCCTTGATATAGTGGTTGTAACAGTGGACTGCAAGTATTATATTGTGTATAAGTTGTGCTTAATGGTTTAATGAATGTAGCTTGTTCTCTCCGGATTTTTCTTTCTTTGTATAATTTGACATTCAAACCAACAAAATGGTATCAGAACCATCTCACCAGACCTCTATATAAAATCACAAAACTGATCTTGAACCTTCATCACCCTCAGCTTTCTTAAAGAACAACTCTGTCCCAAGTCACATAACCTGCATCTAGGCATCTCAATCAGCCTCCCTTTCACCTCCTGTCTTCAATGGTGAGCAATATCATATTTGGGTTGTAAGGATGAAGGCCTATCTAAGAGGGCAGGGGCTCTGGCAATACATTGAAGAAGAGAAACAACCTATTCAGCTCAGTCCAAATCCCACTCTGAATCAAATAAGGTTGTATGAAGAAGAAATGTTAAAGGCTCTAAGGGCTTTATCTCACATTCATTTGGCTGTTACAGACCTTGTGTTTACAAGGATAATGGCATGTGAAACAGCAAAAGAAGCATGTGATAAGTTGAGAGAGGAGTTTATGGGAAGTGATACAATGAGAAATATGCAAGTGATGAACTTGAGGAGGGAATTTGAGATGTTGAGAATGTAGGAAGTTGAGAAAGTAAAAGAATATGTGGATAGACTGATGAGTGTGGTTAATAAGGTCAAGTTACTTGGAGTAGAAATGAGTGACAAAATGATTGTTGAGAAGGTGCTAGTGAGCTTGCCTGAGAGGTTTGAATCAAAGATTTCCTCTCTAGAGGATCCCAAGGACCTATCACAAATCACTCTTATTGAGTTGGTCCATGCATTGCAAGCTCAAGAACAAAGAAGATTAATGAGGTAGGAGGATGCTAATGAAGGTGCTATGATGGCAACTCAAAGAGGAAAGATTATGCAGGGGAATAATAGAAGGTATGCCGGAGATAAGAAAGGGAAAGAAAAGACCAGTGGTCAGTGGGGAAAATCAAGTGGAACAAGGGGCTATCCACCATGTCCCCACTGTAAGAAAAAGAGTCACTTAGAGAACAAGTGTTGATTTAGGCCTGGAATCCAATGTAGGGCCTGCAAACAATTTGGTCACATTGAGAAGTTGTGCAAGAACAAAGGAACTCAACCACCACAACAAGCTCAAGCTGTAGAAGATCAACAACAAGGCCATGAGTCTGAACAATTGTTTGTAGCTTCCTGTTACATAGCTCAGGCCAGCAATGAAGTGTGGTTGATAGATAGTGGCTGCACCAACCACATGGCAGTAGATTTGCAGAATTTCATCAAGCTGGACAAGTCTTACTACTCCAGAGTCAAAATTGGGAATGGAGACTATGTCGAGGCCAAGGGAATTGGTGATGTTGCTATCCTAACACAATCAGGTACCAAAGTTATTTCAAATGTTTTGTATGTACCCGAAATCTCTCAAAACTTATTAAGTGTAGGTAGAAAAAGATTATTCCCTGCACTTTCAAAACCAATCATGTGTTATATTACATAGTGAGGGAAATGAGCTGATGAGTATGAGGATGCTGGGAAAGAGCTTCCCCGGTTGAGTGGAAAAAATCAGAAAATTGTGCACTAACCAGTAGGTTTGAAGAATCTGAGCTTCGATAGAAAAGACTTGGCCATTTCCACTACATAGGTCTCAAAGAACTCAGAAGTAGAGACATGGTTCTAGACTTATCTGAAATTGAAGAGAAGAAAAACCTTTGCACAGCCTGCCAGCTTGGCAAACTCAGCAGGCCATCTTTTCCACTAGTTTAAGCCTGGAGAGCCAGTGATAAACCGGAGCTGATCCACACTGATGTGTGTGGTCCCATGAAGACTGAATCTTTGAATGGAAGTAGATACTTTATGCTATTTATTGATGATTTCTCCCTGATGGCCTGGGTGTATTTCTTGAAGCAAAAAAGTGAAGTAACTACTATATTTAGAAAATTCAAGCTCCTGGTGGAGAATCAAGCTAAGACAATGATCAAAGCCATAAGGGGTGACAATGGGATAGAATATACATCAAGTGGGTTTAGCTTAATTTGCTAAGAGGCTAGAAATTTGCATCAGTTTACTACTCCTTATACCCCACAGCAGAATGGGGTCAGTGAAAGGAGAAACAGAACCATCATGGAGATGGCAAGATGTATGATGGCAAAAAGAAGCTTCCTAAGATGTTTTGGACTAAAGCTGTCAATACAGGAGTTTATCTCCTAAACAGATTGCCAACTAAAGTAGTCAAGAACCAAACTCCAGTTGAAGCCTATAGTGGAATAAAACTAGCAGTGGACAACCTGAGAATATTTGGGAGTATTTGCTATGTCATGGTTCCAGCAAGCAAGAGAACCAAGTTGGATGACAAAGCTGAGGTAGGTATCTTTATAGGATACAACAACCAGTCAAAAGGTAACAAAGTTTACATTTCTGAGTCCAAGAAAATTGTGATTACAAGGGATGTAAAGGTGGATGAAACATCAGTATGGAATTGGGAAGATAAGAGAATAGATGAAGGAATTAGGCCACGGTAGGAAGAGCCAACAAGGGAACTAATTAATGAGGCAGATTCTGATGAAGAGGAAAAACCTTCAGTGAGAGGAACTAGATCCTTAGCTGAAGTGTATGAAAGGTGCAATTTGGCTGTGTTTGAACCCTGAAATTACAATGAAGCTGCAAGGTCAGAAGTGTGGAAGGCTGCAATGCAGGAGGAGCTTTCAATGATAGAAAAGAATAACACCTAGAAACTTGTTGATAGACCAGGAAATAGAAAAGTGATACAGGTGAAGTGGATTTTAAAGATAAAAGACCACCCTGAAGGATCAGTCCACAAACACAAGGCAAGACTTGTGGTTAAAGGATTTGCACAGGGGTAGATTTTTCTGACACTTTTGCGCCTGTAGCCAGTCATGACACCATCAAGTTTTTACTTGCATGTGCAGCTCAGTTTGACTAGAAAATTTTCCAATTGGATGTTAAATCAACATTCTTGAATGGTTGGATTACTGAGGAGATCTATGTGGAACAGCCGGAAGGCTATAAGGTTAGAGGTAAAAAGGACCAGGTGTATCTACTGAAGAAGACCTTGTATGGCGTAAAGCAGACTCTTAGGGCCTGGTATAGCCGGATAAATGACCACCCATGCAACTTAGGATACACTAGGAGTCCTAATGAACATACACTCTATGTTAGGAAGACTGAAGGTGGCTTGATTGTGGTCTTATTGTATGTTGATGACGTGTTGATTACATGAAGCAACTCTAAAGAATTGAACCAGTTCAAAACAGCCATGCAAAATGAATTTGAAATGACTGACTTAGGATTGATGACTTACTTTCTTGGTATGGAAATAATTCAGTCTAGAGATGGTATTTTTGTTTGCCAACAGAGGTATGGAAGTGAGATACTCAAGAAGTTTGGCGTGGAAGGTTGTAAACCTGTGGATACTCCATTAGTTCCCAACCTAAAGCTGAGCAAAGAGGATGGTGCAGAAAGAGTGGATGAAGGTTAGTATAAAAGCCTGGTTGGTTGCCTGTTGTACCTTACAACCACTAGACCTGAGCTCATGTTTAATGCAAGCTACCTTTCTAGGTTTATGAGTAATCCATGTGACCTGCATTTTAGAGCAGCCAAGAGAGTTTTGAGGCATGTGAAAGGGAGCACCATGCTTGATATTTGGTTCAAGAAATCAGAAAACTTGGAGCTATTGGGGTACACTAACAATAATTGGGGTGGATCCCTTGATGACCTAAAGAGCACCTCTAGTTATGTGTTTTACATAAACTCATGTGCAGTTTGTTGGTTGGCAAAGAAGCAAGAGATTGTGGCTCAGTCCACAGCAGAAGCAGAGTACATCTCTGCTGCTGTTGCCGTGAACCAAGCTGTATGGCTAAGGAAAATCCTGGATGATTTGAAGCAAACTCAGGGAAGTCCAACACTTATTTTGTGTGACAATCAGTCTGCTGTAGCCATGGCCAAAAATCCTGTACTCCATGGCAGAACCAAGCACATTAAGATCAAGTACCATGCCGTGAAGGAAGCTGAACAATGCAGGGAAGTCAGTTTGGTGCATTGCAAGGAGAAAATCAGATTGTTGACATTATGACAAAAGCCTTGTCCAAAGTCAAGTTTGAAGACTTAAGGCTAAAACTTGGTGTTTCTAGCAAAAACTATAAGTAATTGATCTACCATACGTAGCAGAAAACAAAAATTCAATCCGTAAATCAATTACCTTTCTTTGCCTAGATCCAAGTATAGATTATACTGTTTACACGTTTATAAACAAAAATCTATATAAAGTAAATTCATTCAAGGATTAGAATACTTACGTACGTTTGGAGGCTCCTTCAAATATCTCTGATTTCGGACAGGAATATTGTTCACAGTACTGTTCACCATCTACGGTTCATAGTTACTATTCACCATCTACTATTCACACAATTTTTCGTCAATTGATCTAAAGTAGGATCGCACTCATGGAAGTCCACACAAAGATAATCCGTAGAACCCTTGATTATTTTTGCTAGAATAATCAAGGGCTTCACGAATCAAGAAAGAAGAACAAGAAAAATTTTCTTCTTGAGAGAGAGAGATAAGGCGGCTAGGGTTTTAATTGAATGAATAATTCCCTAAGTTTTAATTTTAAGTTGCACTTATATAGTGCAACAATTAAAATCTTATTCTACTTAGGAATAGTCATGGGCTCCAACCCTAGTTCACCTTTGCAACCAAACATACCCTTTATGGTATTTTAATTAATTAATTATTATTATAATTAAAATCAATTAATATATAATAATCTATTAACATTCAATTAATAATAATAATTTATTTAAATATATACATAGATATATTTAAATATAACCTCACTAATTTAATTTTAATATTAAAATTAAATAAAGGCAACAACCTCAGCAAATTTAATTGCATTGTGAGATTACTAAAATACCCTTTCGTCCTGAAAGATGAAAATACCCTTCTCACAAATTAATTCTTAAATTATCTTCTAAGTGTGTGACCCGTATGCTCTTTATCATATTGGCAGTTAGCAGTATCGTGATTAACACCAATTAATCGTCTCACTATGCACATACCAAGATTGGCCCCTAGTAAGACATCATGGCCACCCGATAGATTCGAATTCAACGAAACCGCAACTTGTCAACAGTTTGGTTACAATGCAATCAAATTTTTTCATCAACTGTTATCTCATCGAGACTGAGGTACAGAAATAGTGTCAACCTCATATATCCTTGACATATTTGTATTCAGTTATTGGACCAATGACAAGAATATTAAATTGGATTGAGTATCAATTCAATCCCACTGTGGCCATAGATTTAGTGTCATTGCCATTTACTGAATTACCCAATGAGACAACTTCTCCCGTACTCAGGAGTGATGAATCCTTTGTCGATCCAACATAGTCTTGATACACTTCTCAATGTAGCTAATCACTACCATATTGATAGCTCTGAATAGAACTACGTTGGGCTAGTGTCAAACTACACCAATTTGTGCAAAATGTGCTCTGATGATATCAAGTCCAAGGATCACATACACCACCATCCGTTAGATGATTTATTCCATAGACACTGGGTTGCCATCCATATAGAATCCTCTGATGGGTCTGTCCAGTGAACTTGCCTCTAGCAAGCACCGATGTGTTGTACCAAGCTATCGGCAAACAACCTTGACAAGTGAGATCAGTCACTGCCTTTCGACAGGGTCGTTTAACACTATGTTAACCTTACTGTATTATCTATATCTTTGGTCAGAATAATACTGGGGCTACAAACGTTTCTAAAATGGCCACCATATGTGATGATAGAGTTCTCACTATTAAGATTTGAAACACTTGATACCCTCATCACGGTTCTACCATCCTAAGGACATATATCAATACATATAATATGATTTACGTGATATAGTAGAATATGTCTTTTATTGATAAATAAACATTTATTGTAGAGTCAATTTTACAATAATTGATTAGCTCTTTCATGCTTCTGCTACAACAGAGGTTTTGTCAATGGATCGACGAGATTGTCATCAGTATGCACTTTATTGATCTATACATCTTTCCTTCAACCATTTCTCTGATGAGATGAAAACGTCTGAGTATGTGTTTGGACTTCTGGTGAGACCGTGGTTCCTTTTGCTTGAGCAATTGCTCCATTGTTGTCACAATAGACATCTATCGAATCAACAATCATGGAAACTACACTAAGTTTGGTGACGAACTTCTTAATCCAGACCGCCTCCTTGGCCACATCGGATAATGCAATATACTCAGCCTCCATTGTAGAGTCCGCTACAGTGCTTTGCTTGGAGCTCTTCAGCTCACTACACCCCCATTGAGACAAAATACAAACTCTGATTACGATCGATAATCATCTTTATCTGTTTAGAAACTAGCATTGATGTATCCTCTTATAGTGAGCTCATCTTCCCCTCCATAAACCAATAACATGTCCTTAATCCTCTTTAGGTACTTAAGGATGTTCTTGACAGCTATCCAGTGACGCTCACCTGGATCTGATTGATATCTACTACAAGTGCTTAACATGGCATACATGATGGATCCAATTGCTGACGCATATGGGATCTTCTTCATTCTATCTCTATTATCATGTGTTTTAGGACACATATCCTTAGAGAGATAGACATCATGTGACATTGGAAGAAATCCCTTCTTGGATTCTTCCATACTGAATCTCTTTAGTATCTTATCAATGTATGTACTTTGACTTAGGCCAAGCAACCTATGTGATCTATCTTGGTAGATCCTTATTCCGAGGATGTAGGCTGCTTCTCTTAAGTCTTTCATGGAGAAGCACTTGGATAACCAAGTCTTTATCGACTGCAAGTTTGGTATATCATTTCCGATCAGAAGTATGTCATTGACATACAACACTAGGAATGCCACTACGCTCCCACTCACTTTCTTGTAAACACAGGGCTCATCTTCATTCTTGATAAAATCGAATTCTTTTACGGCTTCATCAAAATGAATGTTCCAGCTCCTTGAAGCTTGCTTGAGTCCATAAATGGATCTCTGCAACTTGCATACCTTCTTAGCTTGCCCATCAAGAATGAAACCGTCGGGTTATGTCATATACACATCCTCTTCAAGGTTTCAATTCAGGAAAACCATTTTGAAATCCATTTACGAAATCTCATAATCATGATATGCAGCAATCGCAAGCATAATCCGGATAGATTTAATCATGGCAACTGGCGAAAAGGTTTCCTCATAGTCAACCATGAATTTGTTTGAAACATTTGGCAACCAGTCGTGCTTTATAAGTATGCACCTTACCATCTATGTCAGTCTTCTTCTTGAAGGCCCATTTATACCCTATGGGTTTTACCCCTTCAGGTGGTTCCGCCAGAGACCATACTTGGTTCTGGCACATGGAGTCCATCTAAGATTTCATGGCTTCAAGCCATTTAATGAAATCTGGATTCGATATAGCATCTTCGTAGGTTCTGGGTTCATCGTCTTGGTAGACAAGTATGTCACCATGTTGAGTCACGAGATAACCGTATCTCTCATGCTCATGGCATACTCTCCCAGATCTACATAGCTCATGTGCTACTTGAAGTAGTTCACTTTGATCCACAAGTTGTGGAGTAACCTCTTTCTGATGTTCAACCACTGCTTGTGGCACATGTTCCCGTCCTTCATCTAGTATATCTTGTAGCTTTAAAACTTCATCGAGTTCTACTTTTCTCCCACTAGTACTTCTTAGAAAAAATCCATTTTCTAGGAAGACACTAGTACGAGCAACAAAAATTTTGCATTCTTCTGGATGGTAGAAATAATATCTTTTAGTCTCTTTACGATACCCCACAAATATACATTGGTAGGATTTTAGGCCCAACTTGTTCGAAGTCAATTTCTTGATATAAACTTCGTAACCCCAAATCCTTAGATAAGACAAATTGGGCTTCGCCCATTCCATAGTTCAAATGGAGTCTTGTCTACAGATTTTGACGGCACATGGTTCAAAATGTGTTGTAGTCTCCAGGGCATAACCCTAGAATGATGCAGGTAAATCACTAAAACTCATCATAGACCTAACCATATCAAGTAAGGTTCTATTCCTTCTTTCAGACACTCCATTGTGTTGGGGTGTATATGGAGCGGTGAGTTGTGATACTATCCCACATTCCTTCAAGTATTCAGAAAACCCTAAGCTTAAGTATTCACCTCCTCGATCTGACCAAAGAGTTTTAATACTTTTGCCCAACATATTTTGTACTTCATTCCTGAATTCTTTGAACTTATCAAAGACTTTAGATTTATGTCTCATGAGGTAGACATAACCATATCTACTGAAATCATCAGTAAGTGTGATGAAGTAGGAATATCCACCTCTGGCTTCAACTGTTAGTGGACCACATACATAACTATGGATGATGCCTAATAGTTCAGTAGCCCTTTCACTTTGTCTTGTGAAAGGTGACTTGGTCATATTGCCTAAAAGGCATGACTCGCATACCTCAAATGATTGGAAGTCAAAAGGCTCCAAAACTCCATCCCTTTGAAGTTTTGCAATGCGAGTCTAATTAACATGACCCAATCTACAATGCTAGAGGTATGTATGGTTTTGTTCGCTGTATTTAGCTTTCTTGGTTTCAATATTAAGAATATCTTTATTGTTTAAATCAAGAACATATAACCCGTTATACAACCTTACAATTCCAAATATAATACCATTCAAACTAAAGGACAACAATCCATTAGAAATCTCTAAACGATATCCTATATTATCCAAAGCAGATACTGAAATAATGTTTCTAGAAATCGCAGGTACAAAATAATAGTCTTTGAGTTCTCATAATAAGCCTGAAGGCAAAAACAAACAATAAGTCCCTACAGCTAATGCCGCCACATGTGCTCCATTTCCAACTTGTAGGTCCACTTCTCCCTTGACGAGCAATCTACTCTGCCTTAGTCCCTACACATCAGTACAAATGTGAGTACCATATCCTGTGTCAATGACACAAGATGTTGAAGGAGAGAAGTTAATCTCAATCATAAACATACCTAAAGTCGAAGCATCTGACTTCTTCTTATTTGTGAGGAAAGCCTTGTAGTGCTTCCTCTAGTGGCCAGACTTGCCACAATAGAAGCAGACTACCTTCCCACCTTTCCCATCGCCACCCGCAGGCTTGATAGCATCTTGTCCTTTAGGCTTGGGCTTGGGATTGGGCTTGGCCTTGGCCTTTCCCTTGCCCTTACCTTTTCCTTTACTGGCAGCTACTAGTAAAACAGGCTTGGACTTCTTCAAGTCCTGCTCTACAGTCCTTAGCATATTCAAAAGCTCCGATAGAGTTTTCACCATGCATTCATATTGAAGTTCATTATGAACGATGCATAAAAGTCAAGCAAGGATTGTAGAATTAAATCCACTTGTAATTCTGCATCCAACTCAAACCCTAAAGTCTCAAGCCTCTCCATATGCTCGATCATTATGAGCACATGAGGGCCAACTTGGGCTCTTTCGGTCAAGCGACTCCCAAACAGTGCTTTTGACACCTTGTACCTCTCATGTCGAGCATTTGTTTCATAAAGCTTATTGAGATGTAGAATAATGGCAGTAGCGTCCATATTCTCATGCTGCTTTTGCAGCACTGGTGTCATTGATGCTAACATCAAGCATTGAACGCCATTAGCATCATCAAGGAACTTTTGATAAGTATCCTTTACTTCCTGAGTGGCATCAGAATCAGGATCAAGCTCAGCCATGTATGGCTTATCAAAGATATACAATTTCTTTTCGAACTTAAGTATAATAAAAAGATTACGATACCAGTATGAGAAAATGGATCCATCCAACCTGTTTTCTTTCTCGATTATCGGTCGCAGGTTCATAATGCTCATTTTTTAGTGAATCTACAGTTCAGAAAAGTAAAGTCAATATAATGTTTATTATTTCTTAATATGGTCTTTTATTAAAAAAACACTCCCACTATTTTCCTCAAGCCAATAGCCCTCACTAGTAACTCGAGAAAGCCCATTGGCTTTCCTAGAGGACTGAGATCCCATCTAGCCCATTTCAAACCTTCGCTGTGGTGAACAAGCCAAAATGGGTTGATTAGGTAAGCCAACAAAATTAATCCACACCAGTTGATAACTCCCACTACCAACCTCAAATGTGAAGTAAGCCAACAAGCCAATCACACAATCTAACAGCCTAGCCTTTATCCTCAAGTGTGATTCCCAGTATCAGTAGAGTGGACACTACATGTCACCACGTACACTCAACATGTGTACTTCTCTAATATGCTTATGACATGTTTATTAACCTTCGCTGTAGCGAATAAGCAAAACTGTTATTTTAAGTCGGCCCATCATCATTAAGGAAAATTCTAATGAATTTTAACCTCCCATTGGTAGAAGTGTACCCTTCGTTGTGGCGAACAAGGTTTCGACGAACAGTGGTTTGATTAAAACCATGGTGATGGAAGGCATACGTGACTTAATATATCTTTTTTGAGGGTTTTTATTTAATGTCTCACCAAATTATTATCTTTGTTAGAATGACATTGTTTGACATGTTATTGAACATTCAACCTTAGCATGCATTCCAAACAAACTAAAAGTGCTGGTACATGGCTCACTAAAACCGATTTCCTCGAGCCTAGAGGAATCGGTGGGTCAACCTAGGGTTTAAAAAAAAAACTTGGATCTTCAAGTTATTCCTCTTCATAGCTCCTTCGTTTCTTCTTCACGATCATTACAAATAATTTTATAATAAAAAACCTATTCTAATTTACATCAATAAAATAGAAACCTCACGTAACATACGAGGGGAGTGAGATGAGGAGACGAAATACATGGAGATTTAAGAGAGAGAGGCAGGACACGCAGGTCTTATTTGTTTATAAAAATTACAAACAAACCCAATAAACAATAAACAATAGGTCTAAGGCTCATGTACCAGGCACCATACAATTATCAAACAAGAACATTGCATTCATTCAAAAACAATCAATTTTTGAATTGGGTGGGTTGAATTATCAAGTTACCACCTAAACGTGCAGAATGAATATTAGCTTTAAAGGTTCAAAAACTATAATTTAGGCCCTGTGCGAAAAATAGAACAGTAGGTTTCTTGTCGCGGAGAAGAAATTCTTCGCCCTGGCGAAGTTCATGCACACTTGGTTGCTGTAGTGAAGTTTTATTTTGCCGTTGTGACCGTGAACTTTCAGAAAACACAAATCGTTCCAAAGAGTTTCATGCCGCAGTGAAGTTTTATTTCGCCGCAGCTAGATCTACTTTTCCAGAATTTCGCAACAGCGAAGTTTTATTTTGCCGCGGCCAAATTCACTTTTTGCATCTCACTACGGCTAACACCTCAAAACAGTGAATTAGGCACAATAACGTCTTTTGCAATTTTTTCACATAATGACACGGATCCAAATCAAATCAAATGCTCAAACATTCGACCAGGACACCAACCAACCAATACACATTGAATCAACACATTATTTAATCAATTGATTAATTAAGACATTCAACATACAAAATTTTTGCAGATTTAAAAACACTTCAAATCATGCAATAACAAGTTATCAAACAAATATACATGTTATCAAGATCAATTAAACAATATAATCTAATACCTGAGGCTCTGATACCACTGTAAGTAATTGATCTACCATAGGCAACGGAAAACAAAAATTCAATCGGTAAATCAATTACCTTTCTTGGCCTAGATCCGAGTATAGATTATACCATTTACAAGTTTATAAACAAAAATCTGTATAAAGTAAATCCATTCAAGGATTAGAATACTTACGTACGTTTGGAGGCTCCTTCGAATATCTCTGATTTTGGCAGGAGCACTGTTCAATATTACTGTTCATGCGATTTTTCGCCAATCGATCCAAAGTAGGATCCCATTCACAGAAGTCCACATGAAGATAATCCGCAGAACCCTTGATTATTTTGCTAGAATAATCAAGGGCTTCAAGAATCAAGAAAGAAGAACAAGAAAAAATTTCTTCTTGAAAGAGAGAGAGATAGGGTGGCTAGGGTTTTAATTGAATGAATAATTCCCTATGTTTTAATTTTAAGTTGCACTTATATAGTGTAACAATTAAAACCCTATTCCACTTAGGAATAGCCATGGGCTCCAACCCTAGTTCACCCTTGCAACCAAACACACCGTTTATGGTATTTTAATTAATTAATTATTATTATAATTAAAACCAATAAATATATAATAATATATTAACATTCAATTAATAATAATAATTCATTTAAATATATACACAGATATATTTAAATATAATCTCACTAATCTAATTTCAATATTAAAATTAAATACAGGCAACAACCTCAGCAAATTTAATTGCACTGTGAGATTACTAAAATGCCATTTCGTCCTAAAAGATGAAAATACCCTTCTCACAAATTGATTCTTAAATTATCTTCTAAGTGTGACCCCTAGGCTTCTTATCATATCGGCAGTGAGCAGTATCGTGATTAACACCAACTAATCGTCTCACTACGCACATACCAAGATTGGCCCCTAGCAAGACATCATGGCCACCCGATAGATTTGGATTCAACGAAACCGCAACTTGTCAACAGTTTGGTTACAATGCAATCAAATCTTTTCATCAACTGTTATCTCATCGAGACTGAGGTACAGAAATAGTGTCAACCTCAGATATTCTCGACATATTTGTATTCAGTTACCAGACCAATTATGACAAGAATATTAAATTGGATTGAGCATCAACTCAATCCCACTGTGGCCAGTAAGATAACTTTTCCCGTGCCCAGGAGTGATGAATCCTTTGTCGATCCACCATAGTCTCGATACACTTCTCAATGTAGCCAATCACTACCGTATTAATAGCTCTTAATAGAACTATGTTGGGCTAGTTCAAACTACACCAATTGGTGTACAAGGTGCTCTGGTGATCTCAAGTCTAAGGATCATATGCACCACAATCCGTTATAGGATTTATTCCATAGACACTGTGGTTACGATCCATATGGAATCCTTTGGTGGGTTTGTCTAGTGAACTTGCCTCTACCAAACACCCATGCGTTGTACTAGGTTGTCGGCAAACAACCTTGACAAGTGAGATCAGTCACCGTCTTTCAACAGGGTCGTTCAACACTATGATAGCTTTACCGTATTATCTGTATCTTTGGTCAGAATAATACTAGGGCTACAGATGTTTCTAGAATGGCCACCATATGTGATCATAGGGTTCTCACTATCAAGATTTGAAACACTTGATACCCTCGTCACGGTTCTACCATCCTAAAGACATATATGAATACATATAATATGATTTACGTGATATAGTAGAATATGTCTTTTATTGATAAATAAACATTTATCACAGAGTCAATTTTACAATAATTGATTGATTCTAGGGCACCTATTCTAACAAAAATATCAAGGAGGAGTGATGAAGTCATGATATTTTGCTCGAAATGCAATGTTCAAGGGCTTGTAGTTTGAAGATGTTTTTTTGGCGCCAAGGAAGAGCAGTGTGCTGTGCTGGAAGAAGTGGTTTAGGGGCAGCTAGTTGATATTTTTTGCTGTGATGTAATTAGGTAGATGTAGCCAGAAATATGGCTTTATGTCCCTTAATTGTAATGCATTTGTTCACATTCTGTGGCTTAGTTTTAATAATGTAAAAAGGTCCCTGATATAGTGGTTGTAATAGTGGACTACAAGTATTATATTACGTATAAGTTGTGCTTAATGGTTCAATGAATGTAGCTTGTTCTCTTCGGATTTTTCTTTCTTTGTATAATCTAGCATTCAAACCAACATTAAAATATGGTTTTATCGTTTCTTATAAGAAAACTAACATTAGAGGTGGAGTAACACTAAACTCCTATAGTAACTAAACAGAATTTCTGCTAACACTATTTGACTGTATTTTCTCCAAGGCTCCACCTAGTCAGCTTTCACCTCATTACAACAAATATACGTTGTTGATATATAAAGCACACCTAGAACAAAAAGGGTGCGTTTGGTTTAATATTCCTATCCATATTCCAAATCCTATTCCCAAAATATTTGTTTGTTTAATTATTTAGGAAATATTAGTATATTTTTTAATTATTTTTAGACCCCTTAAGTTTATTACTTTCATTAAATACCCCCGAAAAAACAAGTTTAAAAATTAACAAAAATACCTCTACCCACCCATAGTTGCCAAATTCCGGCAACCACCGTCGGTGGTAGTTGGAATCTGTCACAACGGCCTACAAACGACCGAAACTAGCCGGTAATTCACCGATCTGGCATTTTCTGGCCAAATCTGGTCATCGTTGATGACCAGATCTTGACTTTTACGGCCGTCGACAGCCAAATCTGGCCGTACATTTGGTCTTTTTCGATCTAACCGGAAAAGGCTATATCGACACCCTACCCATCAGATCCGACCAGTCTGCGTCGTAATGCCATTTTCTGGCCAGATTCTGACAGTGGTGGCCGGAATCTAGCATTGTGGGTGGGTGGTAGACTTGGCAAAATAGGTTGGGACTCGTGGGTCGACCCCATACCCAGGTAAATTATATAGGGTTCGGGTCTGTATTATTAAACCCATTTTTTAAGACCCGTACTCGGCCCTACCAGTTTTGTAAATGGGTAGACCGGGTACACCCGCGAGTGCCCGCGGGTACCCGTTTTCAATTTAAAGAAAAAAACGCTGACATTCTTTGACTTTCTCTTTCATAGCATTTGATGTGAGCAGACACCTAAAACACCATTTGTTTGCCTTCTCTTTCTCTCTCCAAACTTAACTTCTCTTCTCTTTTTTCATTTCGTAGCCCGTGCCTTTCCTATCAAAATCATTCACAATCTCCATTCATTCCCCTTCCCTAACCCACTAATTTTTCTTCCCAAAGAGTTTTTCAACAACCTAGTCTTCTTCTTTGCGACTAAGGGGCTACTGGTATAATAGATCCAATTGATGGTGTAAAAAAAACTTGAATTCACCCAGCCCTTCTCACTTCTGGTTCACCAAGATAGGTTGTAAAGCAGCACATTTCCATTTCTTAAAATTGTTTTCTCTTCGTGTTTCTCAAGATTTCGGAGCTTTTAAGAATTTTCTTTTTTGGGTTTTTTTCGTGTGGTTGAGTTACGGGAAGAATGAAAAACATTGTGTAATTTTGGAAACAAGTTTTCTTTTCTTTTTGTTTTTCTAAGGATTTGAAGATTTTGAGGTTGTTCTTTTTTGGGTATTTGCTTTTGGGTTTGGGTTTGGTTTGAAGAATGGTGATAAAGATGATGAGGTGGCAACCACGGCCGCCTCTTGTGAGTTGTGACGAAGAAGTACGAGGTGAAATTGGTGGTACAGAGGATGGAGGGGTGGGATCTGGCGCATGAGATTGCAGAAAAGAAGGAAGAACAAAGAACAAAGATTAGCAGTTGAGATTCGTTGGCAGGGTTCTAAAGTCACCTTCAGTACTTTGAGAAGAAGGGTCAAGAGAACTTCACTAGAAAAGCGGGCACCCGCGGGTCCACCCATACTCGTACAGGGTAGGGTATGGGCCTAAAGTATTGGACCCGTTTACAACCCGTATCCGTTTAGACCCGGACCGTACCCGGCCCACCCGCCCGTTTTGCCAGGTCTAGTGGGTGGGGGTGATTTTGTCATTTTATAAAATTTTTATATATTGGGGTGTTTAGTTAAATTAGCAAATCTAGGGGTTTTTTGTTAATTTTTAAATTTTACCTCGTAATACTCACCCTATTCAACTACCCAATATTATTCTCAAAATCCTATCCAAAATAACAAAATAAACGAAGCCAAAAATGTTAAAACTAAACTTCAATCTGCAGAACAATCCAATTTGTGGTTTAGTTTTCTTGAAGGTTCTTTAAGATTTTGGTCGAGTAAGATGATATAATAATAATTTTTTTTCAATATGTTCTCAAATTTCCAATACTCAAGGTTTTTAGTTATTATCTTTTCCTTTTCAGTTTTTATTTTCAGAAAAATAATTAAACCAGGGAGAATATTTTTCTCTTTTTCTTCAAGTGAAGAGATGATTGTGTATAAGTGTTCCGCAAGTCAGTCAAAACTAACAACTTTAGTAGACTTTTCCACCTTTGATAGTCAAGAATTCAATATATGAGTTTAAAACAGTCCTCCACTTCTGCCAGCAAAACACTAGTTTCATCAAATAATTATAATTAGTACTTGTTTATTTAATAATAAAATTATTGGTGGAGCCAATCCAACTTATCCTAGATATATATGCAAGATATTACACAGTCGGTGACAATAACAAAATGACAACCATAATTGTCCGATACTAAAGCCAGGCCCCATTAATTCATGTGATTTTACCGTACCTACTGTCGACTCGTCATTAAACTCATTTCATCAGGTAAAGATAATCAGAAGTCAGAGGCCTAAACACATCAGATGCTTCCTTCTCAATCATCTCTATTTGCTTCTTCAATAGGTGTAAATACACCACCCAGTCGCCGTTCCCTAATGGACTTGGCATCGGCATCGGCATCACATACCCCGAATCACCACCCCATGGGAAATGATATGACCCGAATGCTGGTTTGCCCCACCCGAAATCCACTTTTGAAACTGGAAATCTCTGCTCTGATGACACCACAAAAGCCGGTCCATTGTCACTTCCGTTTATGTATATCTTAGCTGCAGCTGGTTGGGGTCTATGTGCCTCAACCCAATCAATCAGTCCCAGGAAATGATCTTGTGCCACTGCGTTTTCCAAAAAAGCATGAACTTGATTTGCCACGCAGGATAATGGTTTTTCCATAAGTTGAATGATTTTTCGTCCGCCAAAAGGGATTGATAATACATTTCCAAAGTATGCATCTATTAGTCTTGATTTGTAACTATCTCCTTGGCTTAACCTAATTCTTCCATCAACAGCAATCCCCATTTTTTATGTCTTATAATTTTCTGTAGCGCCACACCCGCTACCATTTTCCATAAAAATGCACTGAAAGACTCAGAGTTTTGTCCTCCTGCATCCTTTGGGGCTAGCGAGTGATTGAAGCTCATTGAGTTGGTCTTTTGTAGCATAATATATGCGACTTATGAGATGATCATGAGTAGCTTCAACAGTTTCTTTAGGAGGTGGAGGTGGTGAGAATGGCACGTACATGTCATCTAAAGCAGGGTCAACGCATCCAGGCCGTCTAGGATTTAGCAGAGATCGACGAAAAGATGGTAGCAAAGATATTGGTCTGGACTGAGCTAATTCAGCCCATGAAACAAGAAACATATTGATGGAGTATGCGTCTGCTATTCGGTGGTCGAAGGTGCACGCCACCACAAGACCGCCGCAATTGAGTTCAGTTGCCTGTAAATCAAATTCATATAATATTATATTTGATTACATACATATACTGATCATTAAGGGAATTCTATCTTTGAAGCCTATGTAGAAAAAATTTAACAGCCATCAACTGCCTCACTTTTGATTTACCTAAGACAATAACACTTACTGATGTCCCCCAGATTTTCTTAGCTCCCTAAATTACGTGTCAAAATTATTTTAGATTAAAATATAATATCAAAAAGGTTTTTGGAATACACTCATCGATATCTTGTTCCAATCGATATCGCAGGAGGTGATGGAAAATAAAAAAAACATTAAATTAATTTACGCATGTCATGTTCTCCTACATGGGTGGGTTGTTAATTTCTTGTAAAATAGGTCACTATATTATCATGTACATATATTTAAAAAAAAAAAAAATACTAAATCTCATATGGTATGATATATTGATATCAAAACCATGTCATGTAGTGTGTGATGCATTAATCCAAATAAGAAGCAAAAAAACTTTGAGGGATGAACGATAAGTAGGGGCGGACCCAGGCCATTTGAGAGTAGGCCTGGCGTACCCTCAAATGAGTAAATAAAAATTTAAAATTTTTTCTTTTAATTTTATGGGATAACCAAATAATGCGTGTGAAGAATCAAGAACGAGGGCATTTTCATTTTTCACTACCATATTTTATGCAACAAAAACCACCGCAACTTTAATGATGCAAAAATGCCTCTGCAAACACCATCTCTTCCTCTTAACTCAGAAGCTTTTGCAGAAACAATTTAAGTACTTCCTAGCAATGATGTCCTTTGAAATTTAGTAAAAACATTCAACTTTGACAATAATTCCCTGAAATTTTACAGATTATCATCAAGAGTAAACTTTATAATATTAATCAAAACCCACTTCTGCAAATGACCTTTACCATTTTCTGAAATAAAAAAAAAAAAGACAAAACTTATACAGATAATTGAAGAATGAATCATTATTTAGAACCATAATTGTCAATTTTGTGCAACTATACAAGACCTAACCTTTGAACACAAACTCACGCTCGCTCTTCTCTTCAACTTCAACCTCTAAATTTGAAGGTATTCACTCTTTTCAATTGTTTCTTGCATTTTGGTTACCGAGAAAATGAGGGTGATTTTTTCACTTTTTCTTTTAATGTGTTATTTTATTTATTTTTGTGCTCTGAATTTTTAGTTATTTTTCGTTTAACTGTGTTTCCTTGAGAGAAAATGAGGCAAAGTTTTGTTCATTATTATTTTTTTTTTTACTGTCTTTATCTTTCGTAATTTTCTCTAAATCTATAGTTTTATTTTATTTTATTAAGCTATTTTTAGCTGTTAGGTTGATGAGAAATGATAGCTAAGTTTTGTTCATTTTTTTGACAGTTTTTTTATTTGTACTTTGCCTTGAATACTATGGTGTGTTATTTAATTTTTAAGGTGCTTTTAGTCAGTTAGATGATGAGAAAATGAGGCAAACTTTTAGGTTTTTTACCCCTTTTCGTTTAGTAATATTGCTCTAAATTCTATTTTTTATTAAGTATATTTTTTGTAGTATGTTTGGTTGATGAGTAAATGAGACAAAGTTTTGCTAAATTTTTAATCTCGATGCTTGAATTTTGATTTAATAGTTGGATTTGGAGTTATAAGTTAAAGTTTGACTGCTTCTGGTGATTTTAATTTATTTCTTTATAAACATTATATATTTTACTTTTGTTAGAATTGTGATTGGATTTTAAATTGTATGAAATATTTTTGGTAGATTGTGGTTGCGTGAATCTTTTGATTATATGGATTTAAGTAAATTGTTAGATTCTTGTGATTTTTTGCTCTCTTCGCATTTAAGAGGTTTTTCCACATCAAATTTCTTGTGTTTCCTTATGAGTTGGATGTGATTTTACATATTTGCTTTCAAGGTTTTGCTTCTCGTGATTTATTTAAGTAGAAAAGTAACGTGGTTATTGTATCATTTTCTTTCAGCTCTTGATATTGTATTATTTTCTTTGCTTAAGGTTTGATGGTTTTTTTTTAAGTTTTCAATAGTTAGTTAACAAACAACGGCGGAGCCGCGGAGGCCCCCCCTCAACATAAATCCTGGGTCCGCCACTGACGATAAGTGACCTGAATAGAGAGCACCCCTTCTTTTGTTAGGCACGAGCTTGCCTCAATACTTTCGTCAGGGTTATACAAGTTGAGTTCACTCAACTCGACGTTCGCAAATGCTTCAACAAAGTCCACTCCACGGTTGTTGCAAAGGAGCTCAGGCTCACCAACAGGGTTGGGTACGACCTCACGGCGAGGGCGTAGTATGACACTAGCGTTTGAGCTAGGGCCCTCTTGAATAGCAACCATGGAGGCAAAAGTCTGCTTTGAAGTGACGGGTTATGGTAGCAAAAGAACACACTAACGTCAACCGGTGGCAGCAGCAAGTCGAGGTGGAGAATGGAAGCCAATGATCCTTCAATGGTAGCACTGCTGCCACCCTCCTTCTTGCTTACAGTCACCGTGAGATCTCCTTCTGCAACCATCTTTTGCTTCTTTTCGCTTTCTCTCTTTCGCCCCTTTTTTAACGAAGATGAGTTTGTGAAGGAGCAGGGGGGAAGGGCATAGATTTATAGGCAAAATGTAGAAAATTTAATAGTAATTTATCGGAAATGACATTTGACCTCTTACACTAGCCATATTAATATTTTTATCCTAAAAGAATTATTATGTTAAGGGTATATCAGTCTTTAAGTAATCATTCTATTAAGGATAAAATATTGTTCTAAATTCACTAGTAATTTAGGTGAAACAACGTCTCATGAAAGTGGCTTACAAGTTTCTGGTTTGGTTTTATTTAATTGCATTTCAAATAAACTTTTAAGTATGTTATATAATTAAATTAATAGGTCAAATTTCCTTTAGCTATAGGCGAAATGCAGGGCTGGAAATTTTGAAATTTGAAAAGATATTTTAACTTAGCCTTGGCCGAATCTTGATATATATGTAAGATATTATATAAGATAGAAAAGAAAAGAAAAGGTGTACATGCAATGAAATCCACACAAAAGCTTAAGAGTCTTTGTTGCAAAGCATTTGAGTCGTTCGATAGAGACTTTAAGTGTTTTATTCAAAGGTCTTGAGTTCGAAACATCCAGCTGTGTTTCCCATGATACTTCACTTTCAGGTCTTTCTTACTTGACAATGTGAAACATATTTTTTCATCTTGTAAAGGTACATACTTGTAAGCCATGGAAACATACTAGATTGCTGCTGCAGTTAGTAATCTCAATATTTTTCTAAAACCACCAAATGTATGGCCACAACACACAGAAACCTATGATCAATCTGGCAGGTTGTTTATATGTCCATTCCTTGCTTCATGTTGGATCCCTGTGTCAATATATATGGGCCTGCACCTCGTTTCAACATCTTTTTCTAAGGGAATCTTATTATACACGTGATTAACATCTTTACTTCATATTTTAACAGAGCAAGAACTCTCGATAAATAAAGAAATAAAAGGACTCGAACTAAGCACAACATAAACAATCGAGCCTTTGGCAAAAGAGACTCAACTCTTGGGATCCACACGAGAACCTGATTGAATTCTTTAATTAACCTTCAATTTCAACAGTTGGTGAGAAATTATCAATGTTGGATATTAGTCCTTGACTTGACATAAGTTACTTGCATAAGTAAACATCCACAGAATGCAGGCGTCGTACATGTTTGATTCAACCAGTTGACCTATTCATTGGTGCTACTTTCATATCTAAACAGAGAAGCACAAAAATTTAAAAAAAAAAAAAAAAAAAAAAAAAAAAAAAAAAAAAAAAAGGAAGGACTTGCAACTAAGTACCAACTATCGAAACTTGGAGAGGAGATTCCATTAACTCCCAACATCCCTGCAACAACCTATATAAAAGTCTTTAATCTTCATCTTCAAAAGATGATCATGTTACAAAATTCATCCTTAACATGTAACACTAAACTCCTATAGTAACTAAACAGAATTTGCGCTAACACTATTTCACTTATTTTTCCAAGGCTCCACCTAGTCAGTTTCACCTCGTTACAACAAATATACGTTGTTATATATAAACACATAACATATAACGCACAGGCACTATGAACTCCCTAGATTTATGATCTTTCCCCAACAAAACAACAATCAGATCCTCCTTTTTACTTTGGATTATCCGACATAGCACATCCCATGCAACTCTCAGCGAAACAATTCTGTACACAATGCTTTCACACCCGAACAAAAAATGTTTAAAACTAAACTTCAATCTCAGAACAATCCAAATTGTGGTTTAGTTTTCTTAAGGTTCTTTAAGATTCTGGTTAGTAAGACGATATAGTTATATTTTTTTTCAATATGTTCTCAAATTTCCAATATTGAAGGTTTTTAGTATTATTTTTTCCTTTTCAGTTTTTATTTTCAGAAAAATAATCAAACCGGGGGAATATTTTCTCTTTTCTTCAAGTGAGGAGATGATTGTGTATAACGGTTCCATAAGTCAGTCAAAACTAACAACTTTAGCAGACTTTTCCACCTTTGATAGTCAAGAATTCAATATATGAGTTTAAAACTGTCCCCCACTTCTGCAAGCAAAACACTAGTTTCATCAAATATTATAAATAGCACTTGTTTATTTAATATAATATTATTGGTGGAGCCAATCCAACCTATCCTAGATATTGTGTGCAAGATATTGTTAAGGATATTGAAAAGAAAAAGAAAAGAAAGGAGTGTATATGGAATGCCACCACACAAAAACCTTGTCTCAATGTCAAACATTCTGCACTGCAAGGAGGAATCTTTAACATATTGAAGTATGATAATTCAATTGTCCCGCGTTGACCAAATCATCCATTACAGTCAGGTAAGTTTTTAATAACTATCCTTATTAGTTTATTAGTATAATATGAATTCGAGTTCAGAATATCTAAATAATATATCTAAGAATTCCAAACAAACTACCAAAATCCCGAAAGTAGTTAAGGAAATATCCATATCTGTATTTCCTGTGAAATATCGTTGATACTCGACTTATAGTGTTTCTTAATATGACAAAGTGAAGCCTATTGTACTACGTATTTGTACAGCCGTGTGAAACATCTTTTTGGTTGGTAGAGGTGGCCATCTCAATTATTTTTCTCTAAAGCCCACCAAATGTATGGCACAATCACAACAAAATGTGATCATTTCGGCAGTTTGTTTGTACGCCCTTCTGCTTCCCTCCGTCGATATTTATAGGTCTGCACTGGGTTCATCATATTTTCAAGAGGGTTTATTCTTAACATAAACCTTTTGTGTCTCCGGGAATTTAGGTTTTCTTTTGCTTTATATTTAACCAAGAAAGAAATAAAAGATTTGCAACTGAGTACCAACAAAAACAATCCAACCGTTGAAAGAGATTCAATTACTGGGGATCTGCACGGAATCCGATTGAATTCTTTAGATTAGCCTTCAATTTCAACAGTTTGGTGAGAAATGATAATGTTTGAAATTAGAGCTTAACCAACATAGTTTATTGCATTAAATAATATTTTAGTAGCAATGCGAGCATCTTACACGGTTGATTCAACCACTTGACCTGTTCAATTTGAGATACTTTTATTCTTAACCAGAGAAGCACAAAATTTAAAAAAAAAAAAAAAAAAAAAAACTTGCAACAAGTACCAACTATCAAAACTTTGGCAAGAATATTCCATTAACTCCAACATCCCTGCAACAACCTAATAAAATTCATCTCCAACATGTACCCGAAGTTCACTCACATTAAGTAAACTTCATACACAATGATGTCAACAAATGGGAGTTCTGTTTCAGAGAAGCAGAAAAGGCAATGTTAAGCATGAGTAATCCGAGTAACTAATTTTAACAATCAATTGAAGTGTTCGCCTTTCTAGGAGGAAGCACAATGTTTTTGTTGCCAGGGAAGGCATCACGAGAGATGCTACAAGGGCCTTGAAACTATAAGGTTCGTGCATCGACAGTTCTGACAGAAATTTCCTGTTCAGTTGGACGTTCTCCTTCATCAGCCCGCATAAAGTTACCATAGTTAACCTGGTTAACAAACATGATACACGGAAAAATGAGAATTATTAAGTTCGTAGCCCTCAAGTAACATCACAAAAGAAGCCTAAATGTGTCTCCTACATCAGAGGATAAAGGTAATGAGATGGGGATACCATAATCAGCATTTCTACTAACATTAGAGGCGGAGTAACAGTAAACTCCTAAAGTAACTAGACATATTTGCGCTACCAAGATTGACTGTATTTTCTCCAAGGGCTGCCTATTCAGCTTCACCCCGTTACAACAAATATACACTGTTGATATATAAGGTACATAACACACAATAGGCACTATGAGCTCCCTAGATTTATAATTTTTCCCCAACAAAATAACAGTCAGATTCTCCATTTTTACTTGGATTATCTGACAGCATGCTATTCTCAGCTGAAACAACTCTGTGACTTTAATACTTTAGACCCAGAACAGATGTTAAAACTAAACTTCAATGAACAATCAATTTGAGGTTTAGTTTTCTTAAAGGTCCTTAAGGTTCTGGTCGAGGTAAGACAACTAATGATTATAAAATTTGTCAGTATGTCAAATTCAAGGTTTAATACATGTCTCTTCATTTCTCTTTTTATTTTCTGCAAAATATGTAATTTTTTGTCTTGAGTGGTTTTATTGAATAGAAATCAAACAGGGAGAATATTTTTCCTTTTTCTTTCAAGTGAAGAGATGATTGAATAACTTAAAGTGTTCCATAACTAAGTAAAAACTTTACTGACTTTTCCACCTTTTATAATCATAAATTCAATATCTGAGTTAAAACTGTCATCCACTCCTGCAAGCAAAACACTAGTTTCATCAAATATTTATGATATATTGAGCTACATAATGTCTACTATAAGGTATCAAGTTAAGTGGCTTCACACCAGTCAATTTTAAGACAACAGTACACTGGGAATTGTAAACTATTCTATAAGATGATCAGTGGAAGAGTTCAAAAGAGCAATGGAGATGGAATTTGATATGACTGATTTGGGTGAAATGAGCTACTTTCTTGCATGGAAATATACCAAAGCTTAAAAGGTATATGTGTGTCAAAAGAAGTATGAAATGAAGTGCTAATGAAGTTCAATAGGACAATTGTAAATCAGTTGATATTCCATGATTCCTAACCAAAAGCTGAGCAAGGAAGATGGTGCCAAGAGGTGTGGTGAAGGAGTCTATAGAAGCTTGATAGGATGCTTGTGTACTTGATAGCAACCAGGCCTGATTGATGTACACCACCAGCACGTGTCCAGATTCATGAGCAAGCCAAGTGAGATGCATTACAAGGCTGCAAAGTGGGTGCTACGGTACATTAAGGGGACCACGAGTTAGGAATTTGGTTCAGAAGAGCTGAAAAATTTAGCCTAATTGGGTATTTAGCAGTGACTGGGCAGGGTCAGTTGATGATATGAGAAAAAACTTCTGGATATATTTTCTTTGTTAACCATGATGCCTTCAGTTAGCTTTCCAAAAATCAAGACACAATAGTCAATCTACTGCTGAGGCAGAATACATTTCTGCCACAGTTGCTACAAACAAGGCAGTCTAGTTGAGAAAAATTCTGGGAGACTTGAGGCTGAATCAAGATGAGTCTACCACCATTTAGTGATAACATGTTAGCTGTTGCAATTGCTAAGAATCATTCTCCATGGTCAAATAAACACATCAAAATAAATACCATGTTGTGAGAGAGGCAGAGCAAAACAAAGAAATCAGTGTGGTCATTGTTTGAGAGAGAACCAAGTTGCTGATATCATGACCAAGGAATTGAATAACGCAAGTTTGTAGAATTCAGACTCAAACTTGGAGTTTCTAGCATGAATATCAAGGAGGAGTGTTGATCAAGATGATTATGCTGGAAACTCATGAAGTTGGTCACATTTTTGTAATACTGGAGCTGCATATTCTGGTGGCAAAACTGGAGTTCTGTTGTTGCTAGTTTCTACTGTAATGCATCAGCATTTCTTAATTATTATAATGTACACCTCAGGTGAATTCAGTTAAAACTGATGTTGATTAGGGGTTAATGTAATGTGATATGTTTGTAGTAGTTAGTAAAGTATGGCTGTTTAATTTTGATTGTAAGCCTGCTGCAGAGTAGGGTGTAATAGCAGTGCAAACATGTATTTATTCTGTATTTTGTTCAATGTAACATTACAATTCCCGCATGCCATGTTTTGAGTGTGTGCGCCAACTAACAGTAGTGTTTTCCTCAGAGTTCTCCTGCTCTAAAACCATCAGTTTCATCAAATAATTTAAAATGACTTGTTTATTTAATAATAAATATTGGTGGAGCCAATCCAACTTATCCAGATACATATGCACGATATTACCAGTAGGTGACAATAACACAAATTGACAATCATAATGTCGATACTAAGAGCCAGACCGTTAATCATGTGATTTTACTGTACCTACTGTCGACTCGTCTTAAAATCATTTCAAGATAATCAGAAGTCAGAGGCCTAAACACATCAGATGCTTCCTTCTCAATCATCTCTATTTGCTTCTTCAATAGGTGTAAATACACCACCCAGTCACCGTTCCCTAATTGACTCGGCATCGGCATCACATACCCGCATCACCACCCATGGGAAATGATATGACCCGAATGCTGGTTTGCCCCAACCGAAACCACTTTTGAAACTGGAAATCTCTGCCCTGATGACACACAAAAGCCGGTCCATTGGCACTTCCGTTTATGTATATCTTAGCCACAGCTGGTGGGGTCTATGCCTCAACCCAATCAATCAGTCCCAGGAAATATCTTGTGTCACTGCTTTTTCCAAAAAGCATGAACTTGATTTGCCACGCAAGATAAAGGTTTTTCCATAATTGAATGTTTTTTTGTCCGCCAAAAGGGATTGATAATACATTTCCAAAGTATGCACCCATTAGTCTTGATTTGTAACTATCTCTTGGCTTAACCTATTCTTCCATCAACAACAATCCCCATTTGTGATGTCTTATCATTGTCTGTAGCGCCACACTGCGCAACCATTTTCCATAAAAATGCACTGAAAGACCGAGGTTTGTCCTCCTGCTCCATTGGGGCTGGCGAGTGATTGAAGCTCCATTGAGTTGGTCTTTTGTAACATAATATATGCGACTTAGAGATGATCATTGAGTAGCTTCAACAGGTTCTTTAGGTGGTGGAGGTGGATAGAATGGCACGTAAATGTCATCGAAGGCCGTCTAGGATTTAGCAGAGACGACGAAAGATGGTAGCAAAGAAATTGGTCTGGACTGAGCTATCAGCCATGAAACAACATATTGAGGAGTATGCGTCTGCTATTCGGTGTCGAAGGTGCACGCCACACAAAGACCGCCGCAATTGAGTTCAGTTGCCCGTAAATCAATTCATATAATATTATATTTGATTACATAACATATTACTGATCATTAAGGAATTCTATCTTTGAAGCCTATTTAGAAAAATTTAACTGCCATCAACCGCCTCACTTTTGATTTACCCAAGACAATAACACTTACTGATGTCCCCCAGATTCCCTTAGCTCCCCAAATTACGTGTCAAAATTATTTTAGATTAAAATATAATATCAAAAATGTTCTTGGAATACACTCATTCGATATCTTGTTTCCAATCGATATCTCGCAGGAGGTGATGGAAATTAAAAAAAACATTAAATTAATTTACAAATGTCATGTTCTCCTACATGGGTGGTTTTGTTATATTTCTTGTAAAAATTAGGTCACATATATTATCATGTACATATATTTAAAAAAAAAAAAATTACTAACTCTCATATGGTATGATATATTGATATCAAAACCATGTTCATGTAGTTGTTTGATGCATTAATCCAAATTAAGAAGCAAAAAAACTTTGAGAGATGAAGGATAAGTGACCTGAATAGAGAGCACTCCATTCTTCTTGTTAGGCACGAGCTTGCCCTCAATACTTTCGTCAGGGTTATACAAGTTGAGTTCACTCAACTCGACGTTCGCAAATGCTTCAACAAAGTCCACTCCACGGTTGTTGCAAAGGAGCTCAGGCTCACCAACAGGGTTGGGTACGACCTCACCGGCGAGGGCGTAGTATGACACTAGCGTTTGAGCTAGGGCCTTCTTTAGAATAGCAACCATGGAGGCAAAAGTCATGCTTTGAAGTGACTGGTTATGGTAGCAAAAGAACACACTAACGTCAACCGGTGGCAGCAGCAAGTCGAGGTTGGAGAATGGAAGCCAATGATCCTTCAATGGTAGCACTGCTGCCACCACCTCCTTCTTGCTTACAGTCACCGTGAAATCTCCTTCTGCAACCATCTTTTGCTTCTTTTTCTCTCTCTCTTTCGCCCCTTCTTTTAACGAAGATGAGTTTGTGAAGAAGCAGGAGGGGAAGGGCATAGATTATATAGGCAAAATGTAGAAAATTTAATAGTAATTTATCGGAAATGACAATTTTGACCTCTTACACTTAGCCCATATTAATATTTTTATCCTAAAAGAATTACTATGTTAAGGGTATATCAGTCTTTAAGTAATCATTCTATTGGGGATAAAAATATTGTTCTAAATTCACTAGTAAATTTAGGTGAAACAACTTCTCATGAAATGTGGCTTACAAGTTTGTGGTTTGGTTTATATTTAATTTGCATTTCAAATAAACTTTTAAGTATGTTTATATTATTAAATGAATAGGTCAAATTTCCTTTAGCTATATGGCGAAATGCAGGGCTGGAAATTTCTTGAAATTTGAAAAGATATTTTAACTTAGCCTTGGCCCTTGATATATATACGTAAGATCGATATTTATTAAGGATAAGTAAGAAAAGAAAAGAAAGGGATGTACAATGTAATGAAATTCACAGAAAGCGTAAGAGTCTTTGTTGTAAAGAAGTTGAGTGGTTAGATAAAGACTCTTACGTGTTTTATGCAAGAGGTTTTGAATTCAAGTCTCTTCTCGAATAAAAACGAGAATAGCTATTAAAGTTCTTATCTGACCGATAGTTTCAAAGTCTCAGAAGATTACTTGATCTGAGTCTAAGTTGGTTCGGACAACCTCGATCATAAAAAACAAAAAAAAAGGAATGTTTAACATTTTAAAGTAATGGTAATTAAGTTATCCCACGTTGACAAACTTTCATCAATTTGCTAATTCAAATTGTCTATTATTATAAGAAGCAAACAAGGCAATGAAAGAGACCCTAGCTGTGTTTCCCATAACAAAAGAGCCCTAACTGGTAATTAAGTTAGTCCGGACAACCCTGATCATTGAAAAAAAAAAAAAAAGGAAAGTTTAACATGTTAAAGTAATGGTAATTAAGTTATCCCACATTGACAAACTTTCATCAATTTGCTACTTCAAATTGTCTATCATTATCAGAAGCAAACAAGGCAACCAAAGAGACCCTAGCTGTGTTTCCTATGATACTTCACTTTCAGGTCTTTCTTAACTTTGACAATGTGAAACATATTACTCTTCTCATCTTGTAAAGGTACATACTTGTAATGCCATGTGAAACATACTATTTATTGCCTGCTGCAGTTAGTAATCTCAATTATTTTTCTCTAAAACCCACCAAATGTTGTTTATCAATCCGGCAGGTTGTTTACATGTGCATTCCTTGCTTCATGTTTGCATCCCTGTGTCAATATATATAGGCCTGCACCTGGTTCAACATCTTTTTCTAAGGGAATCTTATTATACACGTGATTAACATCTTTTTACTTCATATTTTAACCAGAAGCAAGAATCATTCGATAAATAAAGAAATAATAGGACTCGCAACTAAGCACCAACATAAACCATCGAACCTTAGGCAAAAGAGACTCAACTCTTGGGATCTACACGAGAACCTGATTGAATTCTTTAAATTAGCCTTCAATTTCAACAGTTGGTGAGAAATTATCAATGTTGGATATTAGTCGTTGACTTGACATAAGTTTACTTGCATAAGTAAACATCCAACAGAAATGCAGGCGTCGTACATGTTTGATTCAACCAGTTAGACCTATTCATTTGGCGCAACTTTCATGTCTAAACCAGAGAAGCACAAAAATTGGAAAAAAAAAAAAAAGGACTTGCAACTAAGTACCAACTATCGAAACTTTGGAGAGGAGATTCCATTAACTCCCAACATCCCTGCAACAAACTAATAAAAGTCTTTAATCTTCATCTCTAAAAGATGATCATGTTACAAAATTCATCCTTAACATGTAACACTAAACTCCTATAGTAACTAAACAGAATTTGCGCTAACACTATTTCACTGTATTTTATCCAAGGCTCCACCTAGTCAGCTTTCACCTCGTTACAACAAATATACGTTGTTGATATATAAAACACATAACATATAACGCACCAGGCACTATGAACTCCCTAGATTTATGATCTTTCCCCAACAAAACAACAATCAGATACCTCCTTTTTTACTTTGGATTATCCGACATAGCACATATACCATGCAACTCTCAGCTGAAACAACTTCTGTACACAATGCTTTCACACCCGGAACATAAAAGTGTTAAAACTAAACTTCAATCTGCAGAACAATCCAAATTGTGGTTTAGTTTTCTTGAAGGTTCTTTAAGATTCTGGTCGAGTAAAGGATATAATTATAATTTTTTTTCAATATGTTCTCAAATTTCCAATATTCAAGGTTTTTAGTTATTATCTTTTCCTTTTCAGTTTTTATTTTCAGAAAAATAATCAAACCAGGGGGAATATTTTTCTCTTTTTCTTCAAGTGAGGAGATGATTGTGTATAAGGGTTCCATAAGTCAGTCAAAACTAACAACTTTAGCAGACTTTTCCACCTTTGATAGTCAAGAATTCAATATATGAGTTTAAAACTGTCCCCCACTTCTGCAAGCAAAACACTAGTTTAATCAAATAATTATAAATAGCACTTGTTTATTTAATATAATATTATTGGTGGAGCCAATCCAACTTATCCTAGATATATGTGCAAGATATTGTTAAGGATATTGAGAAAAGAAAAAGAAAAGAAAGGAGTGTATATGGAATGCCATCCACACAAAACCTTGTCTCAATGTCAAAATTAGTCTGCACTGCAAGGAGGAGTCTTTAACATATTGAAGTAACGATAATTCAATTGTCCCGAGTTGACCAAATTCATCCCATTGCTATTAAATTGTTCAATAATGCTAAGGACACCGAAAAAATTACATCAAAATCATGTACTGGCCTACGTATAACACGTCTTTAATTTTTTTTACAATTTTTTTCTAGTGAACGACCGTCCATCAAATTTGGACGACCATTCACTCATATGGACGCCCGTCCATATTATATGGACGGGCGTCCATATACAAGGGACGGGCTTCCCCTAAATAAGGACGCCCGTCCATAAATAAATTATGAAAATAAAAAAAAAAAACTTTGGGGACGGCCGTCCATAAATTATAGACGGCTGTCCCTTACGTTTGGACTACTTTAAAAAAAAAAAAAAAAAATGTTTGGACGGGCGTCACGCCCGTCCATTACTTTAGTTTCTACAAATTAAAGAAAAACTTTGGATGGGACAGGCGTCCGTAAGGAATGGACGCCCGTCCATTACTTATGTTTTTGTGAAATCTTTCCAGTGATAGCAATCTCATGCAGTATCTCCTGCACATAATCAGCCAACTTTTTGACGTCTTCCGACTAGTATAGTACGTTTGTATCCTGGTTGAAGTTCTATAGCTTATCCTTATTCTCTTCATCGCTGCTGACTTCCCTGAAAATCTTAAACTCTTGCCTCCCTGAAAAAAACACCGTGAATGAAGACGAAGAAGTAGACAGGCGAAGCTCTGCGCCTTCTTCACTTGCCTCCATGGAAACTTTATTGCATCCATTTTGATTTAACAGGTTAGAATTTCAAACGCATTGACTTAGACTTTTAAAACACTACATAAACATCATCATCTTTATCTTTATCCTTAATATATTTGTTGAACTGTATTCATGGAAAAAGAAGAAAACAAAGACTGGAATCATTACCCGAAAAGATGATGATGATGATGAAGATAATTTGTAGAAACTAAAATAATGGACGTAATGGACGTCCATCCAAACATTTTTTTTTTTTTTTTTTTTAAAGTATGGACGGGTGTCCATTAGGAATGGACGCCTGTCCAAATGTAAGGGACGCCCACGGTCGTCCCCAAAGTTTTTTGTTTTTTATTTTCATAATTTATTTATGGACGGGCGTCCTTTAAATGGGGATGCCCGTCCATATAATATAGACGGGCGTCCATGTGAGTGAACGGCCATCCACTAGAAAAAAATTATAAAAAAAATGAGAGACGTGTTATACGTAGGCCGGTACACGATTTCGGTGTAGTTTTTTCGGTGTCCGTAGCATTATTGTAAATTGTTTTATGATCAAGTAAGTATTTAGTGACTATCATTTATTAGTAATAATATAAATTTAAAGTTAGAATATCTTAAATAATACATCTAAGAATCCCAAATAAACTATCAAAATCCTTGAAAGTAGTTAAGGAAATAGTCCATATCTGTATTTCCTTGTGAAATATCATCGATACTCGACTTTCTAGTGTTTCTTAATACGACAAAGTGAAGCCTATTGTACTACGTATTTGTACAGCCGCGTGAAACATCTTTTTGGTTGGTAGAGGTGGCCATCTCAATTATTTTTCTCTAAAACCCACCAAATGTATGGCACACAAACATGTGATCATTTCGGCAGTTTGTTTGTACGCCCATTCCTGCTTCCCTCCGTCGATTTTTATAGGCCTGCACTGGGTTCATCATATTTTCAAGAAGGTTTATTCTGAACATAATCCTTTTGTGTTCTCCGGGAATTTTAGGTTTCTTTTTGCTTCATATTTTAACCAGAAAGAAATAAAAAGACTTTGCAACTGAGTACCAACAAAAACAATCCAACCTTTTGAAGAGAGATTCAATTACTGGGGATCTGCACGAGAATCCGATCGAATTCTTTAGATTAGCCTTCAATTTCAACAGTTTGGTGAGAAATGATAATGTTTGAAATTAGAGCTTAACCCAACATAAGTTTACTTGCATTAGATAATATTTTAGTAGCAATGCGAGCATCTTACACGGTTGATTCAACCACTTGACCTGTTCGATTTGAGATACTTTATTATCTTAACCAGAGAAGCACAAAAATTGAAAAAAAAAAAAAAAAAGACTTGCAACTAAGTACCAACTATCAAAACTTTGGCAAGAATATTCCATCAACTCCAACATCCCTGCAACAACCTAATAAAATTCATCTCCAACATGTACCCGAAGTTCACTCACATTAAGTAAACTTTCATACACAATGATGTCAACATAACTCCCATATTGTTCTGTTTCAGAGAAGCAGTAAAAGGCAATGTTAAGCATGAGTAATCCGAGTAACTAATTTTACACATTAATTGAAGTGTTCGCCTTTCTAGGAGGAAGCACAATGTTTTTGTTGCCAGGGAAGGCATCACGAGAGATGTCTACAAGGGCCTTGAAACTATAAGGTTCGTGCATCGACAGTTCTGACAGAACTTTCCTGTTCAGTTGGACGTTCTCCTTCATCAGCCCATGCATAAAGTTACCATAGTTAACCTGGTTAACAAACATGATACAGGAAAAATGAGAATTTATTTAAGTTCGTAGCCCTCAAGTAACATCACAAAAGAAAGCCTAAATGTGCTCACCTACATCAGAAAGGATAAAGGTAATGAGATGCGGGATACCATAATCAGCATTTCTACTAATATTAGAGGCGGAGTAACAGTAAACTCCTAAAGTAACTAGACACTATTTGCGCTACCAAGATTTGACTGTATTTTCTCCAAGGCTCTGCCTATTCAGCCTTCACCCCGTTACAACAAATATACACTGTTGATATATAAGGTACATAACACACAATAGGCACTATGAGCTCCCTAGATTTATAATTTTTCCCCAACAAAATAACAGTCAGATTCCTCTATTTTTACTTTGGATTATCTGACATAGCATGCTATTCTCAGCTGAAACAACTTCTTGACTTTAATACTTTTAGACCCAGAACAGAAAAATGTTAAAACTAAACTTCAATGAACAATCTAATTTGAGGTTTAGTTTTCTTAAAGGTCCTTTAAGGTTCTGGTCGAGTAAGACAACTATTGATTACAAAATTTTGTCAGTATGTAATTTTCTCTTTTTATTTTCTACAAAATATGTAATTTTTTGTCTTGAGTGGTTTTATTTAATAGAAATCAACCCAGGGAGAATATTTTTCTTTTTTTCTTCAAGTGAAGAGATGATTGAATAACTTTAAGTGTTCCATAACTAAGTCAAAACTAAAAACTTTACTAGACTTTTCCACCTTTTATAATCATAAATTCAATATCTGAGTTTAAAACTGTCATCCACTCCTGCAAGCAAAACACTAGTTTCATCAAATATTTATGATATATTGAACTATATAATGTCTACTACAAGGTATCAAAGTTAAGTGGCTTCACACCAGTCAATTTTAAGACAACAGTGCACTGGGAATTGTAAACTATTTCTATAAGATGATTTACACAAATGTTTGAAGGATACAAGAGTTAAAATCTTCCAAATTCACTGACCTTATTTATCTATTATATTAACAATAGTGTTTCTCGACTAGGATGTAACTTCCAGATCATGTTTAAAGATTGAGACAGCTATAAGAACAAAGCTTTAGTGAAAAAAAGGGGCTTGATATAGGATTAATGCCACAAAAAATTATAGACATCACAGAACACAAAATTCTATTAATTTCAGAATCAAACACTAAGCAAGACTGCATAGCAATTCCAGCTTAAATTTTGCAGCAAAATCACTGACAGATGCTAAACTCAACTAAAATAGACACCAAGAGAATTAATCACTTTTTGCATCCAGCCTGTCTAGGATGATGTCTATGACATTCTTACCATATGTTTACTTTTCAGGTTAAACCTTTGACCCATCAGGTGTGCCTACAGCACTTGTTCTAAAAAGACTAAGATACATTTTCTTTTTGGTCTGAAAGTCATTAGAGAGTTTGGTTCACGATCTAGAGACTAATTTAAAAAACAAGGATAAAACCAAGTCATTTTTATACATAATTTTAATACAATCTCACAAAAACAAGAAAAGAAACTTTCAATTATTTTTAGTTCTTAAACTAGGTTTAAGTATTGCATCAAGTAGCTTCCAATCTCCCAACCAAACATCTTTTAAGTAATACGACCATGAGTCATACGAATTGTAGTTATCCGATTTGTTAATTAAATAATCAAAATTAATTGAGCATTAGTGGAGTGGCATAGTAATTAATTAAAAAGTGGGACGTTGGTTCTGGTTTCTACGTACTCCTACTGCTCCATGTCTAAGTTAATGGTCTAATGTTGGATGGGCAACCCTATGCGGACATCTAACCTAATATTAATTAATTATGATTATCTTTAATTGTCAGTTTGCAAAATTAGTAAATTCCAACATTATTAACAAAGTTACAAGTCATTTTCTAGCTTATTAAAGGCTTCACCACTCGACCAGTGTGTTGATTATATTAGTACAAAGTAGTTGTTAGCGACATTTCTGGGGGTGATTCAATCACATTGACTAACTTGTAAAATTAAACGTCTAGACTTCAGTCTTCTTCTCAACCACATCATCAGAAAACCAGACCCCATGAATTGAAACCTCACACGTACCCTTCAAAGTAACTTATGCTACAGCTCTTCTTTCCAAAGCAAATGCAACTCATTGGGTTCGGTACACACACCCATATATATTTTTTTAATTTTGTTTTAATTCTGATTTCCAATCCATCTTCCAATAATAACTGTCATCATGCAGTTGTAATGGAGTGGTTAGCTCGTAGCTCAACTACATAAAACCAGTTTATATTAACCTTACTGCTATACTTCTATGTGCTAACTCATCCATTCTTGATGTTGTTTCTATGGTAATTAAACAAACCCGATACTTCTTTCCTGTTTTGACGGATTTACACAGGAACTTGGTGGTTTGGTGAATCTATAGCCAACTAATTCACACACTAAGTTATGTTTGGTGAGGGAAGTCCTCTGCTAGAAAAGTATATTGTTGATGAACTTGTGAATCTGATCATCGGGTACTCTTTAGTCTTTACATTAATTTGTTAAATGGTTTATCAGTAACATGCATGTTCACGTACGTACGTGTAGTAATACTTTTTCTAAATCAATGAAAACGTAAAAGATGATACTAGAATCAGTGTAATATGAATGTGATTGAACAATTAATAATTTCGGCTTGATGATGAGGTTAACCATTAGGTTAAGTAGTGTTGACTTTTGAACTTAGTCCTGATTAATTTAACTGCTGTTTGATGGAGATATAATTGGGTGCCTTTGTTTCAGTATTTTTGCATTATCCTATCTCTATCCTACCCAAAATACATATTTGTTTCTCTATTCTTGGTTAGTTAATTTAACTAAACCCTCCCTACCCAAAAAAAAAAAGTTTAAAAATTAATAAAAACACCCCCACCAACCCACATTTGCCAGATTCCGGCCACCACCGTCGGAAAGTAGCTGGAATCTGGTATAATGACGCACTACCGACTAGATCTGATCGATTGTGCGTCGATATAACATTTTCCAACTAGATCCACTGTGGATTTGGTCAGAAAAATCCAGATCTACAACCAAATATTTGGTCATTGATGACCAGATCAATCTACGATCGTTGACAGCTAAATCTACGGTCGTAGCTAGTTGTCAACGATGGCTAAGATATGAACGTCATTGACTATTAACGACGACCATATCTTTGGCCATTATTGACAACCAAATGCGGCCAGATCTGGCCGTTAGATCTAGCCTTTTCCGGCCAGATCCATAGTGGATTTGACTGAAAAATGTCATATCGACGCATGCCCGGCTAGATCCAGTCGGTTGTGCGTCGATACGGCGACTCCGACCACCCTCTGACGGCAGTGGTTGACTGTTGGTATTTAATAGGTGGATGGGGGTGTTTTTGTTAATTTTTAATGTTTTATTACAGGGGTGTTTAGTAAATTAACAAACCTAGAGAATTGTTTTGTTAATTTTTAAATCCTACTTCGTAATAACCACTCAACTCTTGTTTTTTCAAAAATCATATCCTAAATAAAAAAACAAACACACTTAGTAGTATTATTCTACATCATCCAACTAAGTCTCTACATTTGTATATTTCTAGTTAGCTAGCTGAGCTAGCTCCATCACCAGTTCTGCCCACCTCATCTTTCTTATGACTCAATAAAGTACTAGTGTTAGGCCCAAAAATCGTCCTTAGCCCAAATAGGAGAACGGGACTGAATGAGGAAGAGATTAGGCCCAATCTCGATGCGGCCCCATCCGGATTAGGCCCATTTGATACGAGATACAGTCGACCCAAAACATCGGGTCCAGGCCTCCAAATCCCAATTCACTTCCTGGACCTATGGGCAAGTCCAAAGCCCACGACACCCACAAATCTCTTTCTCATTCCAGATCAGTCTCCTATTCGAGGTCACCTTCATGTTCAGGTCACTTGCCTACTCGAGGTTACTTTCCTGTTGAGGATCACCTTCCTATTTGAACACTAGTAAGACAACTCACCACCGCCCTAATTCCGCTAGGGTTTGTATCAGAGTCACAGTAGGACTCCTACTCCCACCAAGACTGGGAGACTAGACAGTCACTATATAAGTAGAGGTCAACCCTCTCACAAAGGAGATTACATTACATTACACCTTCTCACCCGAAGCTCCTACTTGAGAGCTACACATCACTGTCGTAGTCACAGTTCCCGACTAGACTCCCGGTAACCTCTCTAATCCCTAGCCCTCACTAAATTAGCCTCTTTCAGCCTTGCTGACTTGAGCGTCGGAGTGCCTACGGCAAACACCACCCCGGTGTTTTCCGTTCACTTCACGCATTTGTTTCTCTACGTATGCAGGTGCAGCGGATCGCTAGTGGCTTCAACCTCACGGGATCAGACCCCCCTTCTGTACAGATAGATTTTTACGTCTACAACTAGCTACATTGTCCAAGAAGATTTGTACTTAATCAAAACATTTATAATAATCTTTTATAAAAGTTATAAATAAATTGATCAAGGCAGATGTGTTAGAATGGCGTAATATACAAATTGCTTAATTAACATAAACTATTGTTTGTGAATGTCATTGATATTTGGATTCAATATTGTTAGCCTAGAAGCTTCATGAAGTAGAAAGTAATTCACATTTTATTTTTTGTGTTTTTATATAATCGGGAGTGTTCAGACTAATTTACGCATATCTCAACTAATCTCTCAGGACCTAACTAGAATTACCGATCGGATAAGAAATTCAGTGGCTACCCATATTAGTAATCAATGAGAGACTCGAATTTAAGACCTCTTGAGTAATACATCTAAAAATCCTTATTGAATCACTTGGCCAAACAAAGGTAGTTTGTAACTCACATTAGTTTGGTGATTATTGGTATATATGTATATATACTCGTATATATATTTATATTTTACAATAAAGCATATATAGAATACAACCATGACAAGATGATGTTGCCGACACACTGCAGCCAGCTTCCAGCCTCCAATACAAAATATAGGATTGGACTATGACATAGTAGGTGACAATAACACAAAATGACAACCATAATTGCCCGATACTAGGAGCCAGACCCCATTAATTCATGTGATTTTACTGTACCTACTGTCGACTTGTCATTAAACTCATTTCATCAGGTTATTGGTATATATGTATATATACTCGTATATATATTTATATTTTACAATAAAGCATATATAGAATACAACCATGACAAGATGATGTTGCCAACACACTGCAGCCAGCTTCCAGCCTCCAATACAAAATATAGGATTGGACTATGACATAGTAGGTGACAATAACACAAAATGACAACCATAATTGCCCGATACTAGGAGCCAGACCCCATTAATTCATGTGATTTTACTGTACCTACTGTCGACTTGTCATTAAACTCATTTCATCAGGTTATTGGTATATATGTATATATACTCGTATATATATTTATATTTTACAATAAAGCATATATAGAATACAACCATGACAAGATGATGTTGCCAACACACTGCAGCCAGCTTCCAGCCTCCAATACAAAATATAGGATTGGACTATGACATAGTAGGTGACAATAACACAAAATGACAACCATAATTGCCCGATACTAGGAGCCAGACCCCATTAATTCATGTGATTTTACTGTACCTACTGTC